>NC_137129.1:47118630-47151130 GCF_949319135.1 Squalius cephalus
ATGGAAGATAGACTTGGGCGGTATCCAAATTTTGACACCGTCAAACCTCCTCCCTGTTTTACCGGGGTGTACGGTATTACCGTGACTAATTAAAAATGATGACATAAGGCTCAGACCGCGTCACCAAACTGTTGGCTTGTGCCTACACCGTTCAGAAACTGGATACCAGATCGGGCAAAAAAAATAATAATCCAGCCCAACCCGTGTTGTGTCCGAGCCCGGCTGACGGCATTAGATGTAATTATGAGCCCGATTTAGACTGTTTTTAATACGTGGGCCGTTATAATATGGCGGCGCCAAATACTCTTTTACCGCAGGTGCTGAGGGGGTGCTAGATATAAATACTGTTAATAAATGAGCAAAAATGGGACACTTAATATATAATATTTAATTATTTTAATTATCACAATTAAAGGATTAATTTTTATTAAATTAAACAAGCACAACATTAGGGCTGAAACGATTCATCGAGTTACTCGATTTACTCGATTACAAAAATTCCCCGAGGCAAAATAGACCATATGGATCACCATAACGGTGCGTGTCCACTACAGCAGAACTGCGCTCCGTGCCGCCGGCAGCGCTGTGACCTCCGCTCTGGGGTGTGTCTGTTGCGAGTGTGTTTAATCTAACACACACACAGTATAATCATCAGCGATGCACGCGATTACATTTAGAAATAGACAAAAGCTTTGTTTCCAAATGCACCAAGCAAAGATCCTTTCAATTCTATAAACTTTTATAAACCCAGCCAATATAATCACAATGAACATCCAAAATAAAATATTTAACATTTATATAACAACTGCAAAGCGTCTAATTTGTAAACAAAATGATTTACGCACTAAATCCAGCATAAACTCCGGCACAATTTGCATATTTTTAACTCTCAAAACAGACGTCACATCCCGAACCTCACAGCAATGGATTTAGTGCGTAAATCATTTTGTTTACAAATTAGACGCTTTGCAGTTGTTATATATATGTTAAATATTTTATTTTGGATGTGTTCATTGTGATTATATTGGCTGGGTTTATAAAAGTTTATAAAAGTACATTTTGATGTTTGTTTTGAGATTCCAGCTGAAAAAGTCTGATTCTTATTTATAATTGTTTTATTTACATTTATTTTTTATATAAATTGTATACATTGTGTACCTGTTTGGCTTGATATTTTATATTCTTTTATTTTTGTTCTCCGGTGGGTAATTTGCAGAAGGTGCAATCCTTTTTTTGTAATGTTATATTAAGAAGGCATGGCCTTCCAAATGGCTTTTACAATTTAAGTTTGTATTCATAGTTTTACATGTTATACATGTTCTACAGTAAGTTGACTTAACTGTATTGTTATATAATTGTTGGCACTGGCACTTATAAACACTAAATGGGTAAATTGCAGTAAATAGACTTAGTTTTGGAGCCAAATGTTGGAGTTGGAATAAATACCTGTTTTTTTTTGAGAAATAAAAGCCAAATACTTGATCATTTTACAGCCACATCATTTTTGTTATGCATTATTTGTTTTGGTTGTTTAAAAATACAAAAAAATATTATCCGATTAATCGATTACAAAAAGAATCGATAGCTGCAGCCCTACACAACATTCAACATTCAATCAAATATTATTAAAGATTTATTATTATTAATATCTCATAATCTCATTATTTTGAAATGTGTGCGTGCAACAAGCAAGAAGTGCATTTGTAAATCCGGTGACATGCGTCCATTGGTTTTTATTAACCCTCTAGGGCTAACCCTAACCCGTCTGCTGCAAAGATGAAGTGGACGATCGCCATCTCCTAGTGAACGCGCATATATGGAGAGAAATGCACATCATGGATTACATAATCAGAAGGTGTAGGCTAGCATAATTGATATTTTATATCAATATTATACCGCATATTTTCTCTAAGAGTAGGGACACACCCAACCCTCGCCACGGAGCGAGCGCTGATGAAGCCGAGTGTGGCCCCAGCTTCAGATGATCTTCTCAGATACTGTGATTTCATTGTAATCCTTTTCGCAATGTCACCTAATTCACCATTAACTACTCACCTGAACCGTTTATGATGTTGTCTATATCATTGTAATCCTTGACCATCGAAACACAGGGGTAGACATCATCCTTTCCATGTTATCATGCTTGATTCAGGAGATTCAGGAGAGATCCATAATTCAGTTATGGCGGAAAGAAAAATGGCCGCCACGAGGCGTATTTGCGATGGCTCCATTCCTGAAACTGTCCAGGGCCAGGGTTCATGTGTTCAGTTTCATGCTTTTATGAAAAAGAGAACATAATTTCACCTGGATGATTAGTGGATTAAAGCTCGTTAATGATCTGATTCTGAAGATGATCTGATGAGGAAATAGTGCCATGCGTGTGTTTCAGTGTTTCAGTGTTTCGTCTATTTTTATGAACATATTTACCCTTCAAATTCATATTACTGTAATGCTTGTTTTTATTTATAATATTTATACATTTTTATATATATATATATATATATATATATATATATATATACACACACACATGAGATGTAAACTCATCTAATATCTAAACTCATGTTGTTGATCTTACTGTTCTGAGCTGGTAATGTTTAATCAGACTGTCATAACTGGATGTTCAGTGAAGCGTCAGTCTTCTCTCTGGTGACGTATGCAGGATCCTCCAATCACTGAGTGCGGTTTAAGCTCCGCCCCTGCAGCTCACGCTCATCTGCATACACTGCTGAGAGCCACACCCACATCTCAACAGCCAATCAACAGCAGATACACAGAACCAAGACCCGCCCCACATTCGTTCTATAAACGTTACTCTAGGAAAGATCTGCTAGCTTCATCACGAACATTGTTACGCTGTTAAACAGGCTTTATTCACTACAGTGAAATGTAACCGGATGTTTATTCTTATTTTCCCCAGTTTTGATGATTTCTGTGCAGTATTAGTGTGTTCACACTGAGTGTGTGTGCAGTGTTAGTGTGTTCACACTGAGTGTGTGTGCAGTGTTAGTGTGTTCACACTGAGTGTGTGTGCAGTGTTAGTGTGTTCACACTGAGTGTGTGTGCAGTGTTAGTGTGTTCACACTGAGTGTGTGTGCAGTGTTAGTGTGTTCACACTGAGTGTGTGCTTCTGTAGTTCAGACAGGCCGTCTATAAGCAGACCATGAAGCTCTTCGCTGAGCTGGAGATCAAGAGGAAAGAGAGGGAAGCAAAAGACATGCATGAACGGTAAAACACACACACACTCACACACACACACACACATTCATACACACACACACACACACACGCACGTCACTGAACATCTGTAATCATGAGTTACAGTTACACGTCTACAGAAGATCATAGAGTGATTACTCTTCGTTCTGTTTGGATGAGCTGATATGAGTGAGTGTGTGTGTGTGTGTGTGTGTGTGTGACCGCAGGAAGAGACAGAGAGAAGAGGAGATCGAGACGCAGGAGAAGGCCAAGAGAGAGCGCGAGTGGCAGAAGAACTTCGAGGTTCGACAGTTCAGTGGTTCTCCAGACGGGTGCGCGACGCTCGTGTTTCATCACGCGTGTGTGTGTGTGTGTGTGTGTCCGCAGGAGACGCGTGACGGGCGAGTGGACAGCTGGAGGAACTTCCAGGCCAAAGGAAAGACTAAGAAAGAGAAGAAGAACCGCACGTTCCTGAAGCCGCCCAAAGTGAAGATGGAGCAGCGCGAGTGAAGGTCACATGACCCTCACATGACCCCCACATGACCTCTGTACATATCCACGTCCTCGAGGAGTGTGTGTTTGCATCGTCTTCATGTCGTACATAGAGACAAACATCCACCGTTCTTCTTCTTTTATTCATGCTGTTTCTCTTCTACAAATAAACGTGTTTGTAGATATTCTGTTGTAGTTTTTATATTGTAAACAATTAAAACATTGTTTTGTCCGACTGTACGAGTGTGTGTTGTTCCGCTGAGAGGAAGAAGTTTAATATTAAACGGGTGAATCTGGAGTCGGTGTTTCACGAGTGTACTTGAACAAGAGGGAGTGTGTGTCAGTGTGTGTGTTAATCATTCTCATCAGGATCAGCCAATATCTGGACATAATTACACCGTTAATACACACACAACACCATAATGACACACACACACACTAACACACACAACATCATTATGACACACTCTTAAACACACACACAACACCATAATGACACACACACAACATCATTATGACACACTCTTAAACACACACACAACACCATAATGACACACACACACTCTAACACACACAACATCATTATGACACACTCTTAAACACACACACAACACCATAATGACAAACACACTCTTAAACACACACAACACCACACTCTTAAACACACTGAGTAAATCCAGTATTGCTTCTGTCATCAGAAGTCGTAAATATGAGTTTGGGTTACACTTTATTTTAAGGTGTCGTTGTTACAGTGTAATTATATATTGAAGTACTGAGTAATTTTAAGCAACTACATGTACTTACTATAGGGTTAGGTTAGGATTAGGGTTTAGTTGAGGGTTAGTTGCATGTAATTATGCATAATTTACTGTTATTACTATGGTAAGTACATGTAACATATGTAACAAGGACACTGTAAAATAGAGTGTTACCCGAGTTTCCTAGTTGGAAACTTAGTAAATAATTCCTAGTTGGGCTGAACTTTAAACATGAGGAGAATGATTGTATGTTTTACACACAGTGATGCTTCCTTCGTTTCCTAGTCGGAGTTTCCTAGTCGGAAAACTACTAGTTGGACAGTGGACATGAACACCCTCTCAAGTCATATTTACTCCTGGGAAACTCAGAGATAGTTCAGATCCCCGAGTCTCTGAGCTGGGCGACAGATGATCTCTGCCGTGACTGCTGTTCTTCATTAGTTTCCCCACATCGGCTTGACTCGGCATTATATTAGTGCATATTTACACATATGAATAATCATTTGAAGCATGTTGTGTTTATGCACAGTGATGATACCGTCACATGCTTCTAGAATTATCGTATATATAAGTTTCCTAGTCTGAGTTTCCAAGTTAAAAATTTCATGGTAGAAAATTCCTAGTCTGAAATATGCACAATATGCAACAAAATCTTTAACACATTTTTAATAGTATTTGAATAAAGGGTGAATCTGCCTCATCTTCTGTATTACAGTCACTGATCTTCAATCTCGCAGCAGATAAAGCCACTTTTAGGAGGACTGCAACTGTAAACGAGGAGACGTATATCAAAAGAAAAGGATTGCACAATGCAAAGCAATTTAAAAAAATACATTTAGATATTAAAGTTTCAGTGTCTTAATTAAACAGTTGTATTATAATTACATTAAATGTGACATCAGTGTAGTCCTTAGTTCACAGCACTGAAGTGTCAAGTCTTAGCCTTTGGTGAAAGTTGCTTTTTGCTTCTTTATAAACGTCTCCAACTCTTAGAGAAGTCCTACTTTTACCAATAATTATTTGACACAAGTCAAAGCTTAAGACTATTCTTAAGAGCATTTCTGAGAAGTTTTATACATACGGGCCCTGGTGTTTCAATCTCATCTGAAATGAGAAGTGTTGGGGTGACGCATTACAAGTAACGTGCATAACGTAATCAGATTGCTTTTAATGTTACGAGTAATGTATTACAAGTAACGTGCATTACGTAATCAGATTGCTTTTAATGTTACGAGTAAAGTAATGTATTACAAGTAACGTGCATTACGTAATCAGATTGCTTTTAATGTTACGAGTAATGTAATGTATTACAAGTAACGTGCATTACGTAATCAGATTGCTTTTAATGTTACGAGTAATGTAATGTATTACAAGTAACGTGCATTACGTAATCAGATTGCTTTTAATGTTACGAGTAAAGTAATGTATTACAAGTAACGTGCATTACGTAATCAGATTGCTTTTAATGTTACGAGTAAAGTAATGTATTACAAGTAACGTGCATTACGTAATCAGATTGCTTTTAATGTTACGAGTAATGTATTACAAGTAACGTGCATTACGTAATCAGATTGCTTTTAATGTTACGAGTAATGTAATGTATTACAAGTAACGTGCATTACGTAATCAGATTGCTTTTAATGTTACGAGTAATGTAATGTATTACAAGTAACGTGCATTACGTAATCAGATTGCTTTTAATGTTACGAGTAATGTATTACAAGTAACGTGCATTACGTAATCAGATTGCTTTTAATGTTACGAGTAAAGTAATGTATTACAAGTAACGTGCATTACGTAATCAGATTGCTTTTAATGTTACGAGTAAAGTAATGTATTACAAGTAACGTGCATTACGTAATCGGATTGCTTTTAATGTTACGAGTAAAGTAATGTATTACAAGTAACGTGCATTACGTAATCAGATTGCTTTTAATGTTACGAGTAATGTATTACAAGTAACGTGCATTACGTAATCAGATTGCTTTTAATGTTACGAGTAATGTAATGTATTACAAGTAACGTGCATTACGTAATCAGATTGCTTTTAATGTTACGAGTAATGTAATGTATTACAAGTAACGTGCATTACGTAATCAGATTGCTTTTAATGTTACGAGTAATGTAATGTATTACAAGTAACGTGCATTACGTAATCAGATTGCTTTTAATGTTACGAGTAAAGTAATGCATTACAAGTAACGTGCATTACGTAATCAGATTGCTTTTAATGTTACGAGTAAAGTAATGTATTACAAGTAACGTGCATTACGTAATCAGATTGCTTTTAATGTTACGAGTAAAGTAATGTATTACAAGTAACGTGCATTACGTAATCAGATTGCTTTTAATGTTACGAGTAAAGTAATGTATTACAAGTAACGTGCATTACGTAATCAGATTGCTTTTAATGTTACGAGTAATGTATTACAAGTAACGTGCATTACGTAATCAGATTGCTTTTAATGTTACAAGTAAAGTAATGCATTACAAGTAACGTGCATTACGTAATCAGATTGCTTTTAATGTTACGAGTAATGTAATGTATTACAAGTAACGTGCATTACGTAATCAGATTGCTTTTAATGTTACGAGTAATGTAATGCATTACAAGTAACGTGCATTACGTAATCAGATTGCTTTTAATGTTACGAGTAAAGTAATGCATTACAAGTAACGTGCATTACGTAATCAGATTGCTTTTAATGTTACGAGTAATGTAATGTATTACAAGTAACGTGCATTACGTAATCAGATTGCTTTTAATGTTACGAGTAAAGTAATGTATTACAAGTAACGTGCATTACGTAATCAGATTGCTTTTAATGTTACGAGTAAAGTAATGTATTACAAGTAACGTGCATTACGTAATCAGATTGCTTTTAATGTTACGAGTAATGTATTACAAGTAACGTGCATTACGTAATCAGATTGCTTTTAATGTTACGAGTAAAGTAATGCATTACAAGTAACGTGCATTACGTAATCAGATTGCTTTTAATGTTACGAGTAAAGTAATGTATTACAAGTAACGTGCATTACGTAATCAGATTGCTTTTAATGTTACGAGTAATGTAATGCATTACAAGTAACGTGCATTACGTAATCAGATTGCTTTTAATGTTACAAGTAATGTAATGTATTACAAGTAACGTGCATTACGTAATCACATTACTTTTTTGATATCAATGAAAATGACATTCTAATAATACAAATACATTTATTTACAGTCAAAAAAAGTTACTGCAGATTAAGTATTTTCAGTAAATAAATATCAGTCATTGAGTTAATCCTGATTAAAATAAATATTGTGACTGCTATTGGAATTATCATAAATATGAGTTTCCTAGTCAGAAATTCAACACAAACACCCTCTCGAGTTGTATTTACTACTGGGAATCTTGAGATAATTTTGATGGCAGAGTTGCCGAGATCGGGCTGAGCTTTAAACGTGGCGTAGGGAGAGCGATCGCTGTTCTCGCGGCTTTCTATTGGATATTTCCTACTTCCCACTCCTGAAGTCGTGATTATGAGCCTGTTGCGTTCAAGTGTGTGTACTGTATGTTTTATACACAGTGATGCTTCCTTCATGTGCTATTGGAGTTATCGTAAATACGAGTTTCCAACTTGGAAATTTCCTAGTCGGAAATTCCCAGTTGGAAATTTTACTAGTCGGAAATTCCAAGTTGGAAATTTCCTAGTTGGACATTTCCTAGTTTAAGTTATAATGACGACTTGAGAGGGTGATCATGTCCAATTTTCGATTAGGAATTTCCTACTAGGAAACTCGTTTTTACAATAATTCCGATTGCATGTGAAAGATAATTAATCAAAATGACATTAAATCAGTTACAACTTTCTCAGGTCTCATTTAAATGAGCAGATAATAAATATCAGTTGTTGAGTTAATCCTGATTAAAACAGATATTGTGACTCTTTCAGTAAAGTTGTGATTATGAGCTTTGATGTCAGACGAGACATGACAATCTGAGGCTCAGGTCAGGAAGCAGACAGACTCGCTAAACCGACCGTCTGCTAGCGGCCTCGCGTCACCAAGGTCAGATAAATCCCATCACATAGAGCCTCTTTCACCTAGCTATCATCATATAGAGACTGTGTCTGTTCCCCGAATTTGGAAATCCAAAAAACGTTTTAACCCATCTAAGGTTAAAAATTTAATTGATGTTCAACAAATAAAAAACAGCTATAATACAGATGAGCAAATGCTAAAGCTTGGGTTGCTGAATATTCGATCGCTTACTTCAAAAGCACTCGTTGTTAATGATATGATTTCAGATAATAACCTAGATGTGCTGTGTTTGACAGAAACCTGGCTAAAAACAAACGATTACATTACTTTAAATGAATCAACCCCGCACGATTACTGTTATAAACATGAGCCTCGTCTGAAACGCAAAGGGGGTGGTGTTGCTGTAATTTATAGTAATAGTTTCAAAACCACTAAGAAATCAAGTTTCAAATATAATTCTTTTGAAGCATTGGTGCTTAATGTAAAAATATATAGTGTAAACGATAAATCACGTTTGAGATTTGTGCTGGCTACTGTATACAGGCCACCAGGGCACCATACAGACTTTATCAAAGAATTTGCGGACTTTCTATCAGAATTAATATTGACTGCAGATAAAGTACTAATTGTTGGTGATTTTAATATACACATCGATAATGAAAAAGATGCATTGGGATTGGCATTTAAAGACATTGTAAATTCAATTGGAGTTAGACAACACGTGTCAGGACCTACTCATTGTCGTAATCATACTCTAGATCTAATATTATCACATGGAATAGATGTTGATGCCGTTGAAATTCTGCAGCAGAGCGATGACATCTCAGATCATTATCTAGCCTCGTGTAAATTACATTTAGCCAAGGCTGCAAAGCCGACTCCGTGTTTCAAATATGTTAGATCTATCACTTCTGCTACTAAAGATTGCTTTATTAATAATCTTCCTGATCAGTTTCATCATCTCAGCATCCCGGATAGCTTAGAAGAACTCGATATTGCAACAGAAACTTTTAACTCTCTCTTTTCCAGCACTTTAGACACAGTTGCTCCGTTGCGCTTAAAGAAGATTAAAGAAAATAGTCCAACGCCGTGGTACAACGAGCACACTCAGGCCCTTAAGAGAGCAGCCAGAGAGATGGAGCAACTGGAAGAAAACAAAACTAGAGGTATTTCGCATTTCATGGAAGGAGAGTTCGATTACTTACAGAGAGGCTTTAAAAGCGGCTAGATCTGCTTATTTTTCAACCCTATTAGAAGAAAATAAACATAATCCTAGGTATTTATTTGAAACGGTGGCTAAACTAACGAAAAATAAAGCTTCAAGCCCAGAAGTTTCCAAGCAGCACAGCAGTAATGACTTTATGAACTTCTTCACTTATAAGATTGATGATATCAGGGAGAAAATTATAACTATGCAACCGTCTACTACAGTATCCCATCAGGCAGTGCATTGTAGTCTCCCTGAGGAAAAATTTGATTCATTCGTTGCTATAGGAGAGGAAGAATTTACTAAACTCATTAAATCATCTAAATCTACAACATGTATGTTAGACCCTATACCAACTAAGCTACTGAAAGAGATGCTTCCAGAGGTCCTAGATCCTCTTCTTAATATCATTAATTCATCTTTGTCTCTAGGATACGTACCAAAAAATTTTAAGCTGGCTATGATTAAACCGCTTGTTAAAAAAACGCAACTTGATCCTACAGAATTAGTCAATTATAGGCCGATCTCGAATCTACCTTTTCTGTCAAAGATATTAGAAAAGGCAGTATCCTCACAACTGTGTTCCTTTCTTGAAAGAAATGATATCTGCGAGGATTTCCAGTCCGGATTTAGACCGTACCATAGTACCGAGACAGCTCTCGTTAGAGTCACAAATGATTTGCTCTTATCATCCGATCGTGGTTGTATCTCTCTATTAGTGTTACTCGATCTTAGTGCTGCATTTGACACCATTGACCACAACGTTCTTTTAAATAGATTAGAACATTATGTTGGCATTACGGGAAATGCACTAGCATGGTTTAAATCATACTTATCTGACCGTTATCAGTTTGTAGCAGTAAATGAAGAGATGTCTTATCGATCACAAGTTCAGTATGGCGTACCACAAGGCTCAGTACTAGGACCGCTGCTGTTCACTCTGTACATGCTACCCTTAGGAGATATCATTAGGAAACATGGAATTAGCTTTCACTGTTATGCTGACGATACTCAGCTCTATATTTCTTCAAAACCTAACGAAACTTATCAGTTCACAAAATTAACGGAATGCATAGCGGATATAAAAAATTGGATGACTCGTAATTTCCTACTTCTAAATTCTGAAAAAACAGAGTTTCTAATTATTGGACAAAAAACTTCCTCACGTAATAACCTAGAATACTGTCTAACACTTGATGGCTGCTCTGTTAAGTCTTCGTCGTCGGTTAGGAACCTGGGTGTGTGTGTGTGTGTGTGTGTGTGTGTGTGTGTGTGTGCTCTTTGATACCAATCTTTCATTTGAAAGTCACGTGTCTAGTATCTGTAAAACTGCATTTTTCCATCTTAAAAATATATCTAAAATACGCCATATGCTCTCATTGACAAATGCGGAACAGTTAGTTCATGCGTTCATGACCTCAAGGCTAGATTATTGTAATGCTCTACTGGGTGGTTGCCCTGCACGCTTAATAAACAAACTACAGCTGGTTCAAAACGCAGCAGCTCGAGTTCTTACCAGAACCAGGAAGTATGACCATATTAGCCCGGTTCTGTCAAAACTGCATTGGCTCCCTATTAAACATCGCATAAATTTTAAAATATTGCTGATTACTTACAAAGCACTAAATGGTTTAGCTCCGCAGTACTTGAGCGAGCTCTTAACGCATTATAGTCCTTCACGTCTATTGCGATCTCAAAATTCCGGCCAGTTGATAATACCTAGAATATCAGAATCGACTGCTGGCGGTAGATCCTTCTCCTATTTAGCACCAAAACTCTGGAACAGTCTTCCTACCATTGTCCGGGAAGCAGACACACTCTGTCAGTTCAAAGCCAGATTAAAGACACATCTCTTTGACCTAGCACTCACATAATACATTATAGACTTCTATAATTTAATGTTAGGCTGCATAGATTAGGTCAGCCGGAACCGGGAACACTTCCCATAAATCCTGATGTACTCGTTACATCATGAGAAGAATGGCATCTACGCTAATTTTAGTGTCTGTGTTTATCCCGAGGTTTTCCTGGAGCCTGCCGGATCCGGGCCGTATCCAGATCTGACGAAGGACCTTCGCCTGGACCTGATGACAACGCAGTGCTGAAGTGCCAACTAGTCTCTCCCTGTGGAGGATCCCACTACCACTCTACAGATAAGGCATTGTCGGGAAATTCGTTTCGCGTTCCTACCCCAAAGCAACAAAATAAAATAAAATTCTTTATCAAAATTTATAAGGAAAGACAAGTACTTTGTTTAGGCTTGGCTTGTAGGGAATTCCAAACCTGCGTATTTTCAAACGCACATAACTATAGAACTCATTCTAAATGCGCATGTGAACGCCATCAGCGTTTCTCACAGGTTCGCGTTTAAAGTCTGTGTAGAGGGAATGGTGTCGTCTTAGCGGCCCCTAATTTAATAACAAATGATCATTGCGACGGAAGCAAATCAATCAAAACTAACTTTAGATGGAAAATAACTTAACTCTGCTGTACAGCCGAAACAATCTCTGTTACCTTAAATTATACGCTTATCTCTGTAAAGCTGCTTTGAAACAATCTACGTTGTTAAAAGCGCTATATAAATGAAGATGACTTGACTTGACTTGACGAGCAGAATCCTGACGGCCAGCAGAGCGATCTAACCCTATAACCCTAACCCTGACCCTAAACCTGACCCTATAACCCTCACCCTATAACCCTCACTCTATAAACCTCACCCTGACCCTAACCCTATAACCCTAACCACAAGCCTAACCCTATAACCCTAACCCTGACCCTAACCCTATAACCCTAACCCTGACCCTAACCTCTCCCGAGAGTCATGCTGAAGAACAGTTATGATCAGCTAAACTATAACGGCCTCATGATCACTGAAGAAAAATGTTCCCTTTACATTCACACAACCAAGAAAAAACTTTTTTAAAAAGGGGTGTTTTACATTTAGAGAATATTCAGAAATAATGTTTTCATAACTTAATGGGAACGTAAGAAAAACATTTTTAGAACATGTTTTATCAGCTGGAAAACTGACAGAGACCTGAACCTTGAATGGACCTTAAGTGTCCACACACACACACACACACACACACAGACACACACACACACACACACACACACACAGACACAGACACACACACAGACACACACACACACACAAACTCACACACACTCACACACACAAACACACACAGACAGACACACACACACAAACTCACACACACAGACACACACACACAAACTCACACACACAAAACTCACAGACACACACACAGATACACACACACACACAGACACACACACACACACACACACACACACACACACACACTCACACACACACAGACACACACACACTCACACACACACAGACACACACACACAGACACACACACACACACACACACACAGATACACACACACACTCACACACACACACACACACACACACTCACACACACACAGACACACACACACACAGACACACACACACTCACACACACACAGACACACACACACAGACACACACACACACACACACACACAGATACACACACACACTCACACACACACACACACACACACACTCACACACACACAGACACACACACACACACACACACACAGACACACACACACACACACACTCACAGGTTGTGGAAACAGAAGACGTTCTCTGGAAATAGTGATCTGTGCTTCTGCTGTGCTTAAAGCTAGACTGTGTAATTTTTTAAGTTGATTCTTAGCAAAAAACACTTTGTTCTTTCAAAATGATATGTGCTCATTAATGTGTATTTACTTCCGCCAACTAATCAAGTGTTCTCGTAAGCGTAGAATCTGCCATTTAGAATACATACGAGCGAGTCTAAAGCCCCTTTCACACAGCGCATTGAACCCGGCAAATTGCCGGCAAATTGGCGGAACGCCTTCTGTGTGAACGCAAACACGACCCGGGATTGATGCCGGTAAAAAGTAACATTGCCGTGTTCAGTCCCGGAACGCGCGCTGTGTGAACAAAAGCCGTAATAATGCCGTGTCGGAGTGATGACGCTGAAGGGCGGGATAGTTCGCCAGCTGTGAAGCGGTGCGTAATGCGCAAGTTTATGATCGAATCAGAGAAATAAATGCACAAGCGTGGTTTCTCGAGAGAGAAATCGCAGCTCATAAGCAAACTGAAGACGCTGCTGAGACATTACAAGTCACATCAATGTCACGTGTCTTTCCGGGACATACACGGGTTGTGTGTGAACGCGCTCTCTGATTCCGGAAAATCACTGGCAGTGCGAATGAACCAAAATCAAACGAACCCGGGTCTAACCCCGGGTCACTTTATCCGTGTATTTTCCGGAATCTCTGTGTGAAAGGGGCTATAGACAGTAAAAGAAATGGACACAGCGACCCCATTGGATTCAACGGAGAAAAGTGAAGTCAATTAGAAGCTCTCTCTTCCTGATGGCTGACCGTACTGAGCTTGACGACGTAGATGTGACGTGAGCAACCCGTCTGTCTTCTAGCAGCGGTGCCAAGAGAAATCTGAATCATTCCCTTCTGAATCTCGCAGAGACGGAGAGTGTGAGTAGGAGCTGTCCATGAGCTGGAGCAGGAGCAACTTTTGCTAAGTATTCTGATTAATTATTTTGTCATTGTGCCTCCACTTCCCCCTGATCGCCCGCGAGCTTCTCCTCCTGTCCATACGGTAATCTCTCTACTGTGCGACAGAGAGTCGCGGGTTATGAAGCAATCGTTAGCCTATTTTTACAAAAACTGCTTAACGTAAGGGGCCATAACGTAAGATACAAGGTAATGGAGCCTTTTATACATTTTCGTGTTTCTTTAGAAATAAATAATGGACAAATGGAGTCTTTAAACGCCTCAGATGTAAAGTTATTCGCTGTCAAAGCGACGCCAAAATGAATGGGAGTCAATGGGATGCTAACAGCAGGTGATGGTCCGCTAATCAATGGCGGCGCCCGGGGAAGCTTCAATAAAATATCAAACCCTGCCCCCCTGCGGAAGCCATGTTGCGCCTCCATCTTGAAAATACATCAGCCAAAGAGGGACAAACCTGGACATTCAAGCTTCGCCTTTCGCGCTCTTACACTCAGTGGCGAGACGAGTGCGCGGGGAGATTACTCGACTGCCGGCCGCCGCAGGAGTTAACGCCCTCGGAACGGCAGGGGCTAGAGAGTGATATTCAGGCGGTAGTCATATAAAATTTCACCGCTAGACAGGAGAAAATCTCACCGAGTGTAGCTTTAAAATTATTGAGTTTCATAATTTCATTTAAAAAAGTTATTGCTGAACTTTCATGGATCATATTTTCCCAGAGAACAACACAAACAAAGCTAGTCTAACAACATCAGTGAATGAGAACAAGCTCAGCGTACGATGAGCCGATCATCTGGATGATCATGACCTCGACTTCATATAACCGTTTTAATTTTCCTTTTATGTTCTGCTTATTCTCTGTGTAAAGCACTTACCATAGTGTATGAACTGTGCTGTATAAATAACCCTGCCTTGCCTTCAGGATACACTGCAATGTTCTTACTGAGGGTTTTCCATTACTAATATCTACAAATGCTTAAATCAAGACCTTTACTTTAGAAGGGAAAGGGAATACTTTAGCATATTATAAAAACAGTGTGTGCTTCAATCAAGAACTAATCTCTGGCAACGAGTCAGGAAGAGAATCTGGACACTTGCATAAAATGTTTTTCTTGTTATAAGCATCAATTTGCTTATTTTTTATATATTTTTCAATAAAAATTTAAATCTTCTGTCATTTTGCTTCTTCTCCAGTAAATGTATCTTGATGTAAGAATATTTCTATGTTTAATCTGGAAAGCGAGACGTAAACACTGAGGAAGAGCCTCCTGATTGTTCCCTCCGCTGATGTTACAGTAACGGTGTAGTGAAACACACTGAAGATCAGAAATAATACAGGATTATTATAAACGATCATTAGAACAGCAGAACATCAAGAGCGTGACCGTCTGAAGTCTCCTGAATCTCAGCTCTGTCTCCGGCCTGAGAGCAAACACTGAAGTTAAACGGTTCCTTCTCCCAAACAAGCGTAATTCACAACATGACTTTCTTACGTCTGACACACACACACACACACACACACACACACAGATGTGGGAGATGTTCACACATGTAGAGTTTATATCAGTATCTCATCCTGACCTCAAGCCCTAAACTTATGGTTCATTTATTTATTTATTTTTTGTCCAGAAAGCTTATTTCACTTTGATTTTTTTTCTTATTTTTTCTTTTTAATGCAATTGTTTTGTAATTATTTTATTTTATTTACCTTTAAATTACTAGATTTGATCAATAAATAAATGGTAATTTAAGCACATTCCTCAGATTCTTTCAACTAAAAAATTCAAAATAACTCACAATTTCATGCATGACCCTTGTAACTCAGCTCTAAATATCTTATGTTGGGAGTCTTTGTCCTCTTGTGGAAAAATAATAATAAAAGATGATACTTCATGGCTCTAGATGAGCTTATATCTCTAGATAGAGTAAATGAGCGGTTCCTCTGGGTCCTAAAGCCAGTTCGCTTCAGTGTGCACTCAGATACACATGTATAAAAACATTTTTTGGTAAAGTTTTAGAGTATTTAGTTTGAATTTTATGCATTTTTATGTTTTTCTGTGTGTACTGAAGCATTCCACTCATTCCTCAGGGGGGCAAACTGAGCCGATTTGTTACTTTTCAAATTTCAACCACAAAACTCCTCGAATCCATTAAAAAAAATGTGTGTATTCGTGGTTCAAGTGCGACAAAAGTCCTGGTGTCTTGGACCCTCTGATGAACACTCGATTTTTAACATAAAAAAAAAAAAGGTTTCGGGTCAAAATGAGCGGAGTGAAGGATGAGGGTTTAAACAACCAGATTAACCAATCACAGACGGCTCCGATTCACAATGATCTGTTCTTATGATTCAGCTTTCACACCGCAGTGAATCTATGGAGCAGAGCGAAGCTTCATATGAAATATATTACAGCAATGACATCTCACAAACAATAAATCCGACTGTGTTTTATTGTGTTTTATTGTGTGTGTGAGAAGAGCGATAGCGTTTACTGACAGGACAGAACAGAAACACAGAAGGCAAACACACCAGTCTAAACACAGCAGGAGTGTGTGTACAGCAGACATTCAGCAGTGTTCCTGCTCATATATCACGTCTGTAGAGGACGAAGAGTCCAGAGGATATTCAGCACCTCGTGGTTCTGCATCTCTTCCCACTGTTCGGAAATACACATGTCCAATAAAAAAAGACGAAATTTGATCCCATTATAAAATGTAATAAAAATGGCATGTCCAGATGTGCAGCAAAAGTGTGTTTACAGAAACTTTTAAAAGCACAGATACTCCAGCTTCGGCACACAGAAGTTTCCTGTGTGTTTTTAAAGTCCAAAACACACTCACTCACACACACTCACACACACACTCACGCACACACACACACACACACTCACGCACACACCAGCGGCTCCTGGCGCTCTTCCACTGTTCTCCAGAGAAACACTAGCGACCCGTCTCTCGCCTGTGGAGGGAAATCATGATTAGCTTTAAACAGGTCAGGCTCACTCACTCCACCCGATCATCTTAAACTGAAATACACACACATATTCACACTGTACACACAAAGTGATGCTTTAAAATTCATACTTCACTAAAGTTGCTTTCAGTTATTAAGAGTGTTTTATTCAGAGGAATGTTACAGGCTCAAAGCAAGTTCAGTCATGTGGGAAATAATGTCAACTACCATAGAAAATAATTTAAACATTAAAATGCGTGTTTCAAAAATATAGTGTAATAAAACTGAAACATCTAATGGAAATAACTTAATCCGCGAGCATGAGTAAAGTTCTCCGCTGTAGAACACAGAAGATGATGTGTTGAAGACAGACACTGTAATCTGCCCATTGACGAAAAAACAAAACCACACACACACCTCTCTAACGCGGGTCCATTACGAGTGTATTAAAGAGACGAGTGTATTCTCTGTGCTAATCTCCATAATGCTGCTAAACCCATCAACAGCTTAAGTTGTATTAAAGGGGTCATGAACTGCTTTTTTATTATGTTGTGCTGTTGTCTGAGGTCCACTTCTAGATGAAGAGGGTTTTTATATAATAATGATGATATTATTATCAGTAATGGGCTATTTCTGTCCTGCTTGACCCCCTCACCGAAACACATGGTCTGAGCCGGCGGGGGGGATTATAGACTCGAAGTACACGCCCACTGCTGTGATTGGCCAACCGTTCTGCATATGTAAATATGCTCAAAGCCCCGTCAGTACACGTGTGGGATTGTTTTTAAACTTCCGATGTTGAGAATAGCGGTGAAATTCAGCCATACAGGTTAAAAACGCACACATGCTCAGTCCAGGTCAAACCATCTGTCATAACGGCGATAGTGACCATAACAACAGTTACGTAGAGTGTGGCGTGATATTACTGTCGGATCCAAAATACTCGGTACAGCATCGTCTTTTAATTTCAATCTCTCTGAAAATCCTGCGTCGAACTGTGCCGTGTTTGTAACCGAATCCACAGTGAAATGAAGTGAACAAAGGACCAAGTTCTTACTAATGCGGTCTGGAACTTCAAAATAAAGTTAAGCTAAAGTTAATCCACTCCTTCCTAATGTTGGGATCAGAGGGAAGGTAATGCAAAGGCTGTGTTGTTTCACAGTCTGGTCTTGTTATCTTCAGAGCCATCTTTACCGTTTGGTTTCTGCATTGACCTGCGTTTGCGTCTGTCGTTATTTACCCACTGCATGACATGCACGAATCGGTGGGCGGGGCTAGATAAGCAGTGATGTAGAATAGGTGGGCGGGGCTAAAAAAGCAGTGATGTAGAATCGGTAGGCGGGGCCAGATAAGCAGTGATAAAGAATCGGTGGGCAGGGCCAGATAAGCAGTGATGTAGAATCTGTGGGCGGGGCCAGATAAGCAGTGATGTAGAATCGGTGGGCGGGGCCAGATAAGCAGTGATGTAGAATTGGCGGGTGAGGCCAGATAAGCAGTGATGTAGAATCGGTGGGCGGGGCCAGATAAGCAGTGATGTAGAATTGGTGGGCGGGGCCAGATAAGCAGTGATGTAGAATCGGTGGGCGGGGCCAGATAAGCAGTGATGTAGAATTGGTGGGTGGGGCTAGATAAGCAGTGATGTAGAATCGGTGGGCGGGGCTAGATAAGCAGTGATATAGAATCGGTGGGCGGGGCCAGATAAGCAGTGATATAGAATCAGTGGGCGGGGCTAGATAAGCAGTGATGTAGAATTGGTGGGCAGGGTGATGTAGAATCGGTGGGCGGGGCTAGATAAGCAGTGATGTAGGTGGGCGGGGCTAGATAAGCAGTGATGTAGAAGCAGGCACTAGTCTTCTGCAGAGGAGGCGTTTAGCTACACTATTACGTAATACATTCATAATTACGTAATACATCCGCAATCATTCGTTCAGAGGGATTGGCTTCAATATACGCTGTTTTTAGACTAACAAGAACGTTTTGAGTTCTGAAACTTACAGGATGTTTTATAGTACAATGCCCTCTTATATATTAAAAGATCAAGGAAATTTTGATTCCTCATTTCATGACCCCTTTAAGTGTGGTCTTCGTTTGGGGTGCAGGGGTCTTGGGGTCTCCAAAATGTAATTTTGTAACAAAATAATAGTTTTTTTTTTTTTCAACAAATGTAATTTTACTCTGTTTATTAATGTTTTTTTACTCCACATTTGTGTAGTTTTTGGAGGATTTCTGATATATATATATTTTTTTTTAATGTAAAATTCACTTTATAAAAGACCCAAATTTCGAAATTTCATTTATGGGGATAACATGAATAAGTTTACATGGTTTAGTGTAAAATTGTTGCCCATATTTTGGAAAATGTAGTTTTAACCACTAGATGGCTATAGAGCTCCACTATATGCTATTTGACTAACTGAAGTTTTTCCAGTTGGATTCATATCTAAATATTATGAAATCACAATTATAACCATAAAAATGACTTTGCCAAAGTTTAGCATTTTTTGTACTGAAATTTTTTTTCAATAATGTTACATTATGATTAGAATCAAACCTGAAAAAGATACAAGTTGAGTTTTTAGAGTTTATCATTTATTTCAATCTTCTTCTTTTTCATATAATTGTACAAATGTAATCTACACTTCAGTTACTAACTGTAACAGAACAGATATGTACAGTTATATTATATATTGAGTACAAATACATGACATGAACATCAAAATACAATGAACAGAACAAATAACAGCAAACAGCATAACAGATAAGCAAATAAAGCAGTAACTTTGGTCTCTTTCTCTCTACCTCTCTCTCTCTGTGTGTGTGTGTGTGTGTGTGTGTGTGTGTGTGTGTGTGTGTGTGTGTGTGTGTGTGTGTGTGAGAGAGAGCATGATCATTTTGCATTGTGAATGTTTTTAGCATTGTTAGAAGAGTGCCACTTAATTTATGTCTATGTGTGTTCTGCATTGTTTCTATTTGAATTGAATTTCGATTTCGATTTTGATTTCGGCTTCCAAAGATCACAAAAATAGTACAATCGAATAAAAACGATTATTTTGTCTTGTGTTCTGAATGACACGCGCACGCGCACACCCGCCCCTCCCGAAGCTGTAAACTCTCTTTGCTTGAATGTTTAAACTGATAAGACTTAAAAAGAAGTGAAAATAATCAACTTTAGTAACGATGTAATAATGGCCCGATTGTGCAAGTGACAATTCCGTCATGTCCCGACTCTTGAACGCGAGAGTGTAGTTTCGACGCTTACTTTGTCCAACACATTTTGAGAGACAGCGAGAGAGAAGACGCAGCGCCGCTGAACTCACACGGTTTGTGAAATTGCGTCTTTGCGAAAGTTTTAAAATGATTGATTTGATTTTATAATCTGTGTGGATTAATTTAGGCGACTCATACAATCTACTTGCTAAAGTGAATCAATGTTTGTGGGGGAATTTCCCGCATTATAAGTGGTAGACCTGCGGGAATTATTAAAATACTCATTGAAGTATTATCTGTTATATTATTTATTTTAATAGTTCAAAAAGTACAATAAATGTTCAAAATAAAAATTAAGAATTGTTGAAAGGTGTCTTTTTAATAAATGCAACACGTTCCCAAAGTCATGTGAAATAATCGTGTTACATAATCGTGATTTCAATACTGACCAAAATAATCGTGATTATGATTTTTTCCATAATCGAGCAGCCCTAGCGGGGTCTCCAGAGACCCCAAAGACCATGAATGTGACAATTTTTTTCACGCTAACATAAAAACAGATATCATTACAATAAAAAACAAAACAAAATTGTAGATCTAGAAAGGGTTGAGAGCCGTACAAAGTTTTATGCCATTTGGACAAGGAGAATTTTTTTTAAAAATTCAGTAAAAGTAATTTGCGGGTTAAAAAGACCCTGAAGAACACCAGAGGGTTAAACTTCTACCATTCTTTCAATACACTTCACCAAAAAACACGACTTTCATGACAACACCAGTACATGCAACAGTGTTCTGCTCATCTTTAAACATACCTTCCATCTTCTAACTGGAGTCTGAAACTCCAAAGTCCTCGCTGCCGTCTCCAAACGCTTCCCCGATGTTCCCCGTGTGCTGAGCGAGTGTGTTGGAGAACCGGTTCTCGATCTCTGGGTTCCCCGTGTGCTGAGCGAGTGTGTTGGAGAACCGGTTCTCGATCTCTGGGCTGCTGGGTTTGATGATCTCTTCTCTGAGTGGTCGATCCTTTGGGCTCGGATAGTCTTCAGCCCGGCAGCCGTTCCGCTCTCCAAACACCTCCTTCCAGTCCAGGACGCAGCTCTGCCGAGCCAGCCGACTGTCTCGGAACCACCGGATGAGTTCTGCACGGGCCAACTGCGTCTGCATCTCCATACGCCTGAACTCCACAGGCGAAGGCCATCGGCTTTGGACTAACCCATTTTTGACCTGGTTCACAGACTTGCTGTTGGGAGGCACAGGGCTGAAGGTACGAGTCCCGGATCTCTGGGATCCGTTGAGGACCGGCTGTAGGGAATCCCGTCTAGAACCCATGGAGTTCAGCAGGGCTTGTTCCAGATAATCTCGAAGTGCTCTGCGCTCCGAGAACCAGCTCTCGAGTTCCTCTCGGGACAGTCTAGTGGTGATCATGAGGTGCTCGACCTCATTATAGGATGGGAAACTGTTCCTCTGGAAACTCTCCTCTAGAAGCTTGATTTGTCCAGGACTCTTGTCCTTCAGAAGAGGAAACTGAGTGGGAACCGAACCGAATTCAACACACGAGTTCTGGGAATTTGTAGTGTGGTCAAGAAACCAATGCTTAACATCCCCATGTGGGATTTCTTTGTCATTCTGACTACTGAAGCATGGGAGCATTGGTGGTCCTGTAGACTTACACTGAAGGACTGGTGTCGGGGACCGGGAAAGAGTCTGGATGATTGTTGGTCTGTTCACTTGTGATGGTGAAGAGGACACGGTTATACCATTACCAAAGCAGGATAACTTGTTTTTAGGAATGAAGGCAGAGGCAGAAGTACGATTGTTTATTTGCTGATGAATTAGAGATCTTTTGAGATTGGTGGACACTATGGGTAACAAAGGGAGTCTTTCTTTGGACATCATCTTCTCTTTGGATTGAACCATTGGGAGTTTCCCTTTAGGTGGGACACAATATGCAACAGGTCTCTTAATGTCTGAGGCCACAAAAGAAGCAGGGCTAGATGTTTTAGACTCAGGGAACCCAGGAGAAGAAGCGAGAAGTGGAGGCATGTGCACAACAGGGCGTTTGAGCTCTGAAGCCAAGAGAGGAGTTCCTGAAGAGTGTTTAAGAGTCTGACGGAGAGCTGTAGAAGTGGTGGATGATATATTTGCTGAGCTGTTTGATGCAGGGCTGGTCTGACGAGTTGGTTCAGGTGTAGGTGAAGCCACACAGGTGTGCTGTGGGGTTGGTATACTCCCATTGAACATCTTCTTCCGGGCTTCTTCCACCTCTTCAGGAGTCCAGGTGATGCCCTGCTTCAGGCGCTGGGTGGAGAACCACACCTTGATCTGCTCCTCCGGGAGCCTGGAGACTGAAGTGAGCCAGGAGAACTCTGAGTGCGTTGGGTACGGGAATCTGCTGAAACATGTGATCAGGGTGGGATTGCTGTCCAGGACTGGGTTGTACTTGCTGGTGTGAAGAGGAACTGCGATTGTGGGAGAGTTGCAGAGATTGGGAGGTCGCTGTAGAAGAGGGGTCACATGACACACGGGCTCCGGGATAATGATCGTACCATTTACACTCACAGCCCTGATCTCATCCTTCAACACTGGACTATACAGATCCTTCTCCACCTCGAGTCCTTTCTCCAAAATGCTGTATTTTGGTGTCTTTCCAGTGTCTCCACCTGCTTCCAGAAGGGAACCATCATTCTCGCAATCAACGGTTTGCCTGAACTTGAAACAGCTCTCGTTTGGGTGTTGAACTTTATTATGACATTCAAAGTTGTTGGTACTGAAATTGCAGAAGGTGCAAACACAGAATGGTCCTTCAGACCGATGGAAGTCCTCATGATCACTGTAGTTGCTGAGGTTACGGGTGTAGAAGGAACCCTTCTCCGATGAAGAAACCCCTTCGGTCTTTTCCTCTTCCTCGTCGTTCAATGCCATCCGGCTTTTGTCTGTTGGAGGCGGAACAGGATCACATCTGTCCAGTGCAGTCTCCACTGAAACATCCATCTCCACAGAGTCTTCGGGAGTGAAGTCGGTTGTATTGAGCACACAGGGGTTCCTTTGGCTTGACATGATGAGTACGGTGACGACGGGCAGATGATGATCTGGTGAGGGATTTTAATTAGGGACTAAGGGATCAGAGTGAAAACCCAGCATTTGGGCAGGTGAGCTTCATCTGCTAAACTGGGTGTCATGGAGGCTCACCTGCACAAAGGGAAAAGATACAGAAGGACTTTATTAGAAGGTCAGTGACACCAATCAGGTCCTGTAACTGGAAGAGCACAGCACTAGAAATGTCAAAGGCATGCGCTTAATTAATTCCCATGGAACACACATTCTGATGAAATGTTTACCCTGAAAGCACAGTAAGGAGCAGATTTACTAAACAGGGCACATTAGCGTTATCTACTGACGCAAATTAAAGAGCACAGATGGAGTCAGATCATTTCCATAATGACCAACACAATCTACCAGTTAGCGTCTGGTTAAAGACGTGCTTTTTTTGGGCGGTAAATAATGGCGCAAACAACTGGTGCATTGATGAGCGCAAACCTTAGTAAATCACCTTGTGAGATTCATTTAAATGCTCTCCTCCCATGAATACTGCATCTGAAAGGGAAACTCCTGCAAATGCATATGCACTAAGGTCAGCCACAAAAATAACCCTGTCCACGCTTTTTCAGCGCTAGTTTCTCACTGCGTGTCTTTAGTAAATCCTGACAGTAGTTTTTTAACGCCAAAAGAGGGTTTGTGCTGCTGGCTCAAACTGTTAGTAAATCTGGCCCCAAGTGTCTTAAGTAAAAGTTTTTTGTGCAAATGTTTTCTTGATTATCTGAAATAAGAGTTCACTGGACTATAAAATCATACTGTAACTTTTCAGAACAGAAAACTCCCTCCCCAGTGAAAAAAGGGTTATTGAAACTAAACAGCAAAAATGTCTCACTGAACTTACTGTTACTCATTTCACATGTGAAGAAGCATTTACATAAAAGTCTTACATGCAGAGCACCAAAAAACGACCTGTTTAATTCTAAAGCTCAGAGAGAAGGTTTAGAAAAAAAACTCAGTTATTTTGGTGCACAATATTTGGTGCTATATACTGCAATGTGGTACAGACTACAACCAAATAATAAAAACCTCTGACAAACAAAGCAGATGCACACTTTTCAACAGAGAGAAAGAGGAGTTTGCACAGAAGGTTCATGAGTTCAAGCATTCCAGAATCAAAGCCAACAACTCAGCAAAGACAGAAGACTTACCAACAGCTTTATCTAGAATCACAGACGAAGAGGAGAAGGAGAAAGAGAAAAGAAAGTGTCTAATCTGCAGGGGAAAGTAAAACAGGTTTGTATTCATTTGTAAGCAATCCCAGACGTTTGAGATCTCAAGGCTGGAGGGTCAGTGAGGCGATTCTGGCACGATTCGACTGAGAATCCAAACACACATGACTACATTCATCACATCAGCAGAAGCACACACAGAGATCACATTGTACTCACACATAATGACATTTTCATTTCCCCATTATACATGTCATTTCATACTGTATAAATATTTAAAGACGTTAATCATATTAGTGTCCTTTTTCATTCAACGACATAAGAACTTTTAAAACAAGTATTTACGGTAAAATTAATGTCATAGAAAATAATGTTTTAGCATTGTGTGATGTGTTTTTGTGTGTTTTGGGGTTATATATTTATCACATTTTGTTTGTTCATATATTGTGTATAGGTCCCCGAGGAGAATGACCAATTCACAAAATGAACAAAATGCACAGCTGATATAAAAAATTGGATGACTAGTAATTTCTTACAACTTAATTCTGAAAAAACAGAGATTATAATGACTGGACAAGACTAGAATACTGTCTAACACTTGATGGCTGCTCTGTCAAGTCTTCGTCGTCGGTTAGGAACCTGGGTGTGCTCTTTGATACCAATCTTTCATTTGAAAGTCACGTGTCTAGTATCTGTAAAACCGCATTTTTCATCTTAAAAATATGCCATATGCTCTCATTGACAAATGCGGAACAGTTAGTTCATGCGTTCTTGACCTCAAGGCTAGATTATTGTAATGCTCTACTGGGTGGTTGCCCTGCACGCTTAATAAACAAACTACAGCTAGTTCAAAACGCAGCAGCTCGAGTTCTTACCCGAACCAGGAAGTATGACCATATTAGCCCGGTTCTGTCAACACTGCACTGGCTCCCTATTAAACATCGTATACATTTTAAAATATTGCTGATTGCTTACAAAGCACTGAATGGTTTAGCTCCGCAGTGCTTGAGCGAGCTCTTAACGCATTATAGTCCTTCACGTCTATTGCGATCTCAAAATTCCGGCCAGTTGATAATACTAGAATATCAGAATCGACTGCTGGCGGTAGATCCTTCTCCTATTTAGCACCAAAACTCTGGAACAGTCTTCCTACCATTGTCCGGGAAGCAGACACGCTCTGTCAGTTCAAAGCTAGACTAAAGACACATCTCTTTGACCTAGCATTCACATAATACATTATACAATTAATACATCACTGAGCAGATTGATTGTGTTCTGCAGAACTTGAAGGAAGCAGATGATGGTCAAATGGAGGAGTGTGCGCGTGCGTATGTGTGTGTGCGTGTGCGTGTGTGTGTGTGTGTGTGTCCGAGCAGCTCTTCCACATCAGGACGCTGGAAGCCGCGTGTGTAATATTAATGACGGCGCTTGTGGAGGAATCACATCGCTTCTGCTGGAGGGAAGAAGTCGCTTTTCTCTCTCTCCTGATTATAAATGTAAAAACATCAAGCCAAGCTTCATTTGCATGTTGTTGTTATGGCAACAGTGAGAGTGTGACAGCCCAGCAACACTGTGTGTTCATTAATTACAGCAGCCTGACAGCGAGCCACACACACACACGTGTGCAAATGGGAGTAATGACACATTCAGCATCACCACAGCGCTGGACTGTCATTATTAAACTTGCATGAGACTCTGTCGCAGTCTTCAACTAACACACACACACACACACACACACGTTAGTCATCATGAAATCAAAATGGACAATTCTTGTTTTTTTTATGGAATATTACAGTGTTTATTGTAAATTACTTATGGGTGCACATCATCATTGTGTTAATAATCTTGAATCAGAATAAGTTCCTCTTGCAGCATCTCTTCTCTGATGATGAGGGCGGGGCAACCTGTCACTCACATGAGATCAGCCAATAGCAGACCTCAACCATCCAATCATCCAATCAATTCCCCACAGACACAATCAAGCCCCACCCACATCTGTTCTTGTTCCTGAAGCGTTTCACTCAGATATATGACACAATAGGTTTACATAGTATTTGTTTTATTGTTTGTAATCTTTTTATTGTATAACTGACCATTTACATACTGTATCTTCAATAATCGTTTGAATTTTTTTTTACTTACCTTAGCCTAGTATTAGTTTCTGCTGTGGCATCTAAATTGCTTTCGAGGATTGTGAAATTTCACTGGTATCAAATATTCTCACAGCAACCTTATATCGGTCACACTCGGGTTGAGGAAGAAGATGAGATGTGGCAAGGGGATCTATTATCAACTTAACTTTAATTAAACAACACAAGAGACTAGAGTAGTAACGAACGAGAAACATGTAACAGTGTGTACTCAAACACAACCAACACCAGACGATGAGTGGAGAGAACTGAAGCTCTTAAAACAAAGAGCTCTTAAACCTAAAATAATAAACACGTTTGGAGAAACTGTATTTGAAGAGTAGGCTAGTGACCTCGACCTTATGACTCGTGGCTGGCTATTATGGCTACAGGTCATAAGTCCCGCACTTTTCATAAAAGTGACACTAGCCTACTCTTATTATTATTTTAGGTAGTTATTATCACGATAATCCATGTCCAAGAGTCCATTTCCTCGGATGAGATGGTTTTTATTCGTTATTTGACAATATAAACCATGCTATAAACACACACTGATCTCCTCGAGCTTTTATTTTGGCACTTCCGGTTACCGGCATTTTGAATTTGCATATTAGTTAAATATTTATTTTCACCCGAAACATTTAGATTCAACATTTAGATTTAGATTTAGATTTAACATTTAGATTTAGATTTAGGGTTAGATTTAACATTTAGATTTAATATTTAGATTTAGATTTAATATTTAGATTTAACATTTAGATTTAACATTTAGATTTAACATTTAGATTTAACATTTAGATTTAACATTTAGATTTAACATTTAGATTTAACATTTAGATTTAACATTTAGATTTAACATTTAGATTTAACATTTAGATTTAACATTTAGATTTAATATTTAGATTTAATATTTAGATTTAGATTTAATATTTAGATTTAACATTTAGATTTAACATTTAGATTTAACATTTAGATTTAACATTTAGATTTAACATTTAGATTTAGATTTAACATTTAGATTCAACATTTAGATTTAACATTTAGATTTAGATTTAACATTTAGATTTAACATTTAGATTTATATTTAACATTTAGATTCAACATTTAGATTTAGATTTAACATTTAGATTTAACATTTAGATTTAACATTTAGATTTAGATTTAGCATTTAGATTTAACATTTAGGTGTAACATTTAATATTTAGATTTAACTATTTAAAATATCTCTAAGTTGACAAATATTGTTGTAAATGTGCTAAAAAGTGACCATCAAAAATTCATACCAGTTTTTTAAACATTGTTTGAAGCTAAATGTGACAAAATTTTGCTGTTATTTTCAGTGTGAGCCACTTTACACACGACGCCCCATAGACATGTAGTTACAATTTAATGAGTTAGTAGACAGGTTTACTTCTAGTCAGTAGAATGTCTGAAGTGGACTAACGAAATAATGTGTAACTTCTACAGATTCAAAATGACACATATATATATATATATATATATATATATATATATATATATATATATATATATATATATATATATATACATACATACATACATATATACACACACACACACACACACACACACACACACACACACACACACACACACATTCATAACCCATGGCATTATTTTTTCAAAACATTACAGTGAATTGACTATTCAATACATTCAAAATGTTTCGGGGTTGAAGGACCAGACTAGCAAATATCATTACATCAATCAAATGTTGAAGTCACATCTTTCACACATTTACATGACACGACACAGATATTAACAATAGCAAACGATAGTCACGGCGCTGTGCAATCCAAACACAAATGACCAGAATGATAATAATAATAGTCTTTAAAACACATGTGAGAATATTAACACAACACATCAAACACTGACGATAACCGACGGTGAACTGAACTAGACACAGGTGGGACTAATCAGTAACCAAGGGAACAAACAATGAGGAGTCCGTAACTACGGAGACGGACACTACACTGAACGAAAACACAATGAAACTTAACATGACCCTGACAATTATTTTTTCATTTGAATAAAAGCTACATTTAGGTAGAAATTCATATTAAATTTAAACTATTAAAATAATAGGCTAATGAGAGGGACATGCAAAACTAACTAAACAAAATCAAGAGTTAATCTATCACCAACATAAGACTAAGTTGAGTTTTCCTGTAAAATGGTTTTGTTTGGGTTGATTTAGGGAATGTTTTTCATCTGAATATAGAAGCAGAGATGAGGATCGATGTCGAACCGTCTGAAAACTGACAGTTTAATCTTCATCTCTATTGTTTCCTGTATTTCTAATTTGGGAAGTTTGTATTTCATCCCTCCTCATGTTTCTGCCCGCGGAGGATAAAAGCGTCTGCCACACCAATAAATGCAAATGGAAAACATTTCATGTGCAACAATTCCAATCACACACTGTTCTGTTTGTGTTTTATAAATACATGAAAGCATCTTGTCCATCTTTAGAGAGGAAGGATTCGCAACAACACATTTTCTTTCAGTCAGACTTCTGAATAAAACACTTAAACAATATTTCTGATGTTTCATTCAAATTCCTCCATCAGCACAATCTCAGCCAGTTCATTTGTCTCTCTATACACACACACACACACACACACACACACACACACACACACACAGAGAGAGCTCTAATTCCACACTGAGATTCTGTCTAGCTGTGAGGAACAAGTGTCCAGGTGACAGTCTCCAGTGTCAGCCAATAGGAGTGCAGCGCTAAGCCCCGCCCCTCCCACACATCCAATCAGATTCACTCCAGCTCAGGAATTCTGTCCGCTGCCAAACTCAATATTGACCTGCGTTCAAAAGCCTTGAAGAATAAAGAGATACGGGCCGAAACACACACTTTCATCTTCAAATCTACTGTTTTACACTTCTGTTGTTTTTATATAAATGGTTTAATTTATGTACATTGACACCAAGTGCAATAATAATTTTCAGATTAACTATAAATACACATGGATTCGTGAATCTTAGGTCTTATTTCACCTCAAATTGAAATTAATTTAAATAAAAGAAATATATGTATTACACAAAGAATCTTTTTTATGGCAATAAATAATTCCCCCAAATTATCATGATTATTACTCACAATACTCCCGTATGGCAAGCAAACCCCGCCCATTAACATGTCATCATCCAATCACAATAAAACACTGATCAAAGCCGACCAGGGCTTTGTGAACTCCCAGAACGGAGACGATCCTCCCGGAAGAGAAGCGACTATTACAGTCTCATCATCATCATCATCATCTTCATCATCACCTTCATCATCATCTTCATCCCAGTCTGTCTCACCTGTGGAGTCTGGGACGAGAGACGAGGTTTAGGGTAAAGTCTCTTTTCTCCTCTATTGTGTCGTATATCGAGTGAAACGCTTCAGGAACAAGAACAGATGTGGGCGGGGCTTGATTGTGTATGTGGGGAACAGTGGCGGAGCCAGGATTTTTTCATAGGGGTGGCCAGGCAAGGGCCAGCAACCAGTCTGGGGTGGCACAGAAATCTTAATTATTTTATCATAAAAAATAATTTGACTATAATGTATTGGACTGTTTTAGTGCCTACACAACTGAATAAAGTTATTTTGTACTTAATTGTAATTGAGATAGTAGGAATCATGGAATACATGAGTGATTTTTTTTTTTTTTATTACCCACCACCTCATGTTAAAATTAATTAAATAGTAATAAAAGGGCACACACTATAACTAAAGTTCAACTTGCTCAGTTAGCTTGGTTCTGGTTCTCAAAATCTCTAATAGCTTGTTCTACATTGTTGCATCTTCATGGATGAGATAACATGCAGATAATACTGTAGTCCAAAGATTATTCAACCTTCAATGCGTTTTATATAATCAATGAACTCTTCAACCAATTCTGAGTTTGTCAAAAAAATGTTTAACTTTCTATATTAGTTGTCAAAATAAATAATTGCAACAGTTCTATCATACCTAAATTAAAAAGGAAAACAAAAGTTCTCTATTGAATCCCCATGTGCAAGAATGTGAACAAGGCGGAAGTCAACAGCACATAATGTAAAATGTTATGTTTTTCATAATGTAATGTTGCCAGAATGTAAAATTAAGTTATTTTATGGATTTAAAAATTATCCATTTTTGTTTGTCCTTTACAAATTAACGCAAAATAAATGCCTATCGCACAGTGCTCACATTTATTTGGACATTAAAACATTACATATCTGTGCCTTATATTGTGATCTCACATAGCAGAATATTTTAATCCAGACAAATGTGACACATGCATAACAAATACATGCATGCAGTTTTGACCGCTTTAATCGCCGTTTTGATTCTTACATGAGTTAATTGACGACAGAACTACGGCTACAGCGCGCCGCATTTGCGCGTCATGTGCGTACCGCAAGCACAGTACAACTTTCAGCCGTATGACAGGAAAGTTCGTTAGTTTTACTTATATTTGGCCTGACAACATCTCATCTTACCGAAGATAGCCAACTGAATAAGGACAATGCGCTTTTCTCAGCATCTGACAGAAGTGTCACAAGCTTTCACACACATCTTCTAAAATAAAAGTAGCATCAGAAAAAAGAGAATTACGTTTGTTGTTGACTGCACATTATTCGACTTGCTCAAAACGGTCTTACAACCCACCAGTTGAGAAAGATTGACTCTATATTTACTATGTGCATCTCACTGTCTGGTGTTCTGCTGAAGCTCATTCGGCACTTGCACATTTCCGCACTGGTTTGGCTTGCGCCTGGCGCTGAGGTGAAGTTGGAGTGTGCGTCTGAAAAGTCTCACGTTTTTTGTGGTCTTAAAGAGACGGTTCAGCGTTTTAAAAAATGCGATTTTTGTCAATTAAAAAGGGACAGAAACAGCAGTTGTGAGAGGGGTGGCCAAAGGGGTGGCCAAGCTTAGACCAAGGGTGGCCACGGCCACCCCTGGCCACCCCCTAGCTCCGCCCCTGGTGGGGAATTGATTGGATGGTTGTGGTTTGCTATTGGCTGATCTCATGTGAGTGACAGGTTGCCCCGCCCTCGTCATCAGAGAAGAGATGCTGCAAGAGGAACTTATACTGATTCAAGATTATTAACACAATAATGATGTGCACCCATAAATCATTTAGAATAAACACTGTAATATTCCATAACAAAACAAGAATTGTCCATTCTGATTTCATGGGGACTTTAAAACCATGTTCAGTTTGGGAATAATTCATGCCTTTTTTTTTTTTTTTTTTTTAACTATTATTCTCATTATTTCAATATTACTGTGATATAAAACAATGATAAAATGTAAGTATTGTATTTGTATGTCATGGTTCTATATGTTGTAATTGACATAATAAAGTGTCACATTGCAAAAACATTATGATGCTCATAAACAGGCTACATGTTCTTCATGTTAGATATTATCAACTCTCAACACACTCCAGTTCAGCTGAATATTCTGCTTTTCACAATATTGTTTCAATCTTACAATCATGAGAATTCCGAGTGTCGAGAGGTGAAACAGCTGTTGCCTTGGAAACCCGTGACACACTGACTGAGGTTTACTCGTAGATGAGCGTAGATGTCATAAAGTCACTTCATAACATCATCATCATGATGATGATGATGATGATGATCATTCATTCAC
>NC_137129.1:47156130-47193630 GCF_949319135.1 Squalius cephalus
CTGAGATTCAGATATGATAATGAGCGTTTGCTTTCTGACCAATCAGAGCAGAGCAGCTCTCAGAGAGGCGGGGCTTAGAGAGATCAAGGCGTTTCAGGCACTGAGAGAGAAGAGCTGATGCTGCAGTGGAGATTATGAGGACATCAGTGTTTTTGACCTTGAATGCCTGTAAAACTATTGTAGGAGACGCCAAAACAATATTACAATATTTAAAATAGCATAAAATAGCACTTGACCCTCATCCTTCCCTCGGGTCATTTTGACCCGAAATTCATTTTTAAATTGAAAAAAAAAAATTGAGTGTTCATCAGAGGGTCCAAGAACACACGACTTTTGTCGGACTTGAACCACGAATACACAAAAAATTTATGGATTTGAGGAGTTTTGTGGTTGAAATTTTAAGATGTAACAAATCCTTCCCTCACGGCTCAGTTTGACCCCCTGAGGAATGAATGGAATGCGAGGAATACTTCATTTCACATAGACAAACCTAAAAACTCTAAAACTTTACCAAAGAATTACTGTGTAATGTCTAATAATGTGTATCTGAGTGCACACTGAAGAGAACTGACTTTAGGACCCAGAGGAACAGCTCGTTTACTCCATATAGAGATATAAGCTCATCTAGAGCCATGAAGTATCATCTTATATTATTATTTTTCCACAGGAGGTCGGCAAAGACACTCAACGTAAGATATTTAGAGCTGAGTTACAAGGGTCATGCATGAAATTGTGAGTTATTTTGAATTTTTGAGTTGAAAGAATGTGAGGAATGTGCTTAAATTACCATTTATTTATTGATCAAATCTAGTAATTTAAAGGTAAACAAAATAAAAAATAACACAAAAATCTCCAAAAAATTGCATTAAAAAAATATAAAAAATATCATCAAAATGAAATAAAATAAGCTTTCTGAAATAATAATAATAATAATAGCGTATAATTGTAGGGGTTCGGGTCATTTTGCCCCGTGAGGGAAGGATGAAGCCAGAGAAGTGTCGGTCGGGAGGGATGAAGCCGGAGAAGTGTCGGTTGGGAGGGATGAAGCCGGAGAAGTGTCGGGAGGGAGGGATGAAGCCGGAGAAGTGTCGGGAGGGAGGGATGAAGCCGGAGGGAGGGATGAAGCCGGAAAAGTGTCGGGAGGGAAGGATGAAGCCGGAAAAGTGTCGGGAGGGAAGGATGAAGCCGGAGAAGTGTCGGTCGGGAGGGATGAAGCCGGAGAAGTGTCGGGAGGGAGGGATGAAGCCGGAGGGAGGGATGAAGCCGGAAAAGTGTCGGGAGGGAAGGATGAAGCCGGAAAAGTGTCGGGAGGGAAGGATGAAGCCGGAGAAGTGTCGGGAGGGAGGGATGAAGCCGGAGAAGTGTCGGGAGGGAAGGATGAAGCCGGAGAAGTGTCGGTCGGGAGGGATGAAGCCGGAGAAGTGTCGGGAGGGAGGGATGAAGCCGGAGAAGTGTCGGGAGGGAGGGATGAAGCCGGAGGGAGGGATGAAGCCGGAAAAGTGTCGGGAGGGAAGGATGAAGCCGGAAAAGTGTCGGGAGGGAAGGATGAAGCCGGAGAAGTGTCGGGAGGGAGGGATGAAGCCGGAGAAGTGTCGGGAGGGAAGGATGAAGCCGGAGAAGTGTCGGGAGGGAAGGATGAAGCCGGAGAAGTGTCGGGAGGGAAGGATGAAGCCGGAGAAGTGTCGGGAGGGAGGGATGAAGCCGGAGAAGTGTCGGGAGGGAGGGATGAAGCCGGAGGGAGGGATGAAGCCGGAGAAGTGTCGGGAGGGAAGGATGAAGCCGGAGAAGTGTCGGGAGGGAGGGATGAAGCCGGAGAAGTGTCGGGAGGGAAGGATGAAGCCGGAGAAGTGTCGGGAGGGAGGGATGAAGCCGGAGGGAGGGATGAAGCCGGAGAAGTGTCGGGAGGGAAGGATGAAGCCGGAGAAGTGTCGGGAGGGAGGGATGAAGCCGGAGGGAGGGATGAAGCCGGAGAAGTGTCGGGAGGGAAGGATGAAGCCGGAGAAGTGTCAGGAGGGATGTTAATAAGCCGGAGAAGTGTCGGGAAGGACATTAATAAGCCGGAGAAGTGTCGGGAAGGATGAAGCCGGGGAAGTGTCGGGAGCGTCTGCTGATTATTTACATTGTTGAGTTTGTCACAAGTGAACATTACAAACAAATAACCGGAATCATGCGGTATTACTAGACGAGTAAATTACATGAACTTGATGAAGTCTGCATCATTATTCTCCTGTTTATGACTGTGGATCTGCTTTAAAGCGCTGCAGAACTCAGGCTGACTCGACACACTTCCTGTCCTCTGTGCCGGTGATGCGTTTCCTGTGCGCCGGTTACGTGCGCTGCTCGTGTGTCCTGGGCCGGTGTGTGCGGGTGTGGCGAGTGTGCCGCTGGACGCCGGGCGAGCGCAGCTCCTCCTCCTCCAGGGGTCGGGGGTCATCGGGGTGGACGGGGCGGGGCGGGGGGTAGTTGGGCTGGTAGTCGGAGCCGTAGCTGCCGTACGGGTCGCTGTCCTCCTCGGCCTCAGGTCCATACGGCTGAACTACAGGGACATCGGTGTCAGTGAGGTCATCAAAGCCCGGTTCTGACCCGCACACACACGCACACACACACACACACACACATTACTGAAGCAGCGGCTCTCAGCCGATCCACCAACATCAATGACATGCAGTTAATCATGCAGAAGAATAAACACACCGATCTAAGTTTGTGTGTCCAATCACACACTCACCCGCCACAACTAGAGGTCTGCTACCCGACCCGACCCGACCCGATCTGAACTGCCCCCGACTTGACCCAAGCCCGACCTGACCTGACCCGTCCCAACCCGAGCCCGACCCGAATCGACCCGACCTGACTCGAGCCCGACCTGACCCAATCCGACCCCGAACCGACCCAGAACCGAGCCCGACCCCGACTTGAGCCCAACCCGAGCCCGACCCAATCCGACCCCGAACCGGCCGCGAACTGACCCCGACCCGAGCCCGACCCAACCCTGACCCGATCCTGACCCGAATCAACCTCGACTCGAGCCCGACCCCAAACCGAACCGAGCCCGACCCCGACTTGAGCCCGACCCGAGCCCGACCCCGACCCAAGCCCGACCCGATCCTGACCCGAATCAACCTCGACCTGAGCCCGACCCCGAACCGAGACCGACCCCGACTTGAGCCCGACCCTGACCCGATCCGAACCAACCCCGACCCCGACGGGTCATGGAAAACTTTATCGACGGGTTGGTAACTAAGAATATCTATATAGGCTATACAGTGCATCCGGAAAGTATTCACAGCGCTTCACTTTTTCTTATGTTACAGCCTTATATAGACAGGTGTGTGTGTGTCCGTGTGTGTGTGTGTGTGTGTGTGCATGTGTGTGTGATTCCACATCATGTCCAGTCAGTTCCCGCAGGTGACTCCAGTGCAGGAGCAGGAGCATCTCCAGGATGATCAGAGGAAACCAGAGGAACTCGAGCTCATGGCGAAGGCTGTGAATACTGATGTACATGTGATCTGGTTTTTATTTTTAATAAATTTGCAAAGATTTCAAACAAACATCTTACACGTTGTCATTATGGGGTATTGTTTGTAGAATTTTGAGGAAAATAATTAATTTAATCTATTTTGGAATAATGCTGTAACACAACAAAATGTGGAATAAGTGAAGCGCTGTGTTCCGGATGCACTGAACATACGTATAGTTAGCGTGTGTTGAGTAAGAGAATGCACATGCGCAGTTTAATATATACAATTATATATAATTATTTATCATTTTTATTTTAGCATTATATATATCATTTGTACTGAAATGTTTTGCGCATGTGCTGTCGCGCAGTAAACCAGTCACAACACTTCAGTCAGAGGACGCTGAAACCTCAGCTCTCGATGCTCTTCCTCACTCCTACAATAGGAGTGTCAATAGTTGTGCAAACTTTGTGTTGACGTTAAATATTTGAGTTCATATTAGTGACTGTTTAACCCGTTCAACCACAGCTAGGCTTCACTGGTAAGTCCGTGCGTCTGGTGTGCTGAGGGGAAACGCTGGTTGTACATGTGTTTGTTTAATTATCGTTGCAAGCAATCATAAAATACAGCATATTGGGGAAAAAAAGGTATTCACTGTGAGAAACACCCTCGGGTTCGGGATTAAGATATGACTGTAATGTTTGGGTCGGGTTCAGTGCAGACCTCTAGTCACAGCATGGACAGAAAACACGACTCGGATGACATTACATTACCGTAAGGATGAATTATTATCCGCTGAAAACATCAAACCAACGACATTTACATGCTACAAAACCAGTTGAGAACCATTTAGTTAAAGAGTGAGTTCACCCAAAAATATCATCAATTCATTCAAAAGCGAAATGTGAGAATGTCTGTGTTAACAGAGAGTTTGAAGCACGAAGGCTAAATTTAAGATAATTGATGAGAATTGAGTTTGTTCTCAAGACGCCAATGAAATATTTCAGCGCAAAACCTCGAAGCATCGCGACTCTAGCCTGAACCTCCTGAGGGAACGGTGACAGAATGATGCGATTTTTGTGGGTGATACATCACTTCTCATTGGTTGCCAGACCACACCCCTGACCCACCCCCACATGTATACATGACTCTCATTGGTTGCCAGGCCACATTCCTGCCACCGCCCCCACAGACACTCACTGCTCATCCGTCAGATGCTCAGCCTGTGTTAGTGTGATAGTGTGTTAGTGTGTTAGTGATAGTATGTTAGTGTGTTAGTGATAGTGTGTTAGTGTGATAGTGATAGTATGTTAGTGTGTTAGTGATAGTGTGTTAGTGTGATAGTGTGTTAGTGTGTTAGTGATAGTGTTAGTGAGATTGTGTGTTAGTGTGATAGTGTGTTAGTGATAGTGTGTTAGTGATAGTATGTTAGTGTGTTAGTGTTAGTGTGTTAGTGAGATTGTGTGTTAGTGTGATAGTGTGTTAGTGTGAGACACTAAGATTCCTCTGTTTGCACTGAATAGAGTTACTGCAGTAGTTAGGGTACATGATGAACACAACCAACTTCTCTCTACAGAGTTTGATTGACTGGCCAGATTAAATGTGAAAATGAAGGACTCTACTCTTCTACATGCTGCTTCACACTGAAGAGAACACAATGCAGTAAAGATGCATAAATTGGAGAAATTCTCTGCTAAAAATTGCGATTACAATTATGGCAGTTGTTTTCCTCAGAAAACTGAAGGCCTTAAAGGGGTCATATCATGCCATTTTTGTACAAGCTAATATGATTCTTTAGGGTCTAAATTAAAAGTTTGTAATATACTTTAATTAAAAATTCTCATTAGTATTGTAAGAAAACACTCATTTTACCTGGTCAAAATCAGCTCTGTTTTCAGCACGCCGTTTCAGTGCATGTGTCTTTAAATGATAATGAGCTTTGCTCACCCCGCCCCTCTGTTCTGTGCGTACACCGTTTCTAACACAATAACACAATAACCATAACGCGGTGTTCATTATAAACGTGGGATTATGAATTATATTGAGAACGTCGTACATAGAAAACATGCCGTAATGTACCCTGAGTGTAAAAATAGCCACATTCATCGTGAAGCGTGCAAGCGATTTGCAAAGATTAATATAAAGATTATTATAAAGGTTAATAAAGCGTTACACTCACTTCTTCTTCTGGAGGTGCAGCAGGAACACGAATAGTTGGTACCGATCCTTTTTTCAGGAGCAGCTTCTTAGCAAAACCAGCTTTATACTGACCCTCGTGTGTAAAGCAGTCTGGTGTGTGAAATGATTCGCGCAAACATGAAAGCATTGACGTTGATCGTGGGGAATATTCCCTTCGAAAACAAACTCAGCCACTGCGTCTTCAGTGGTTCGGATTTAGGAACAACAAAATGATGCTGTGTTCCTCATTACACCCAAGAGCAGAACACCACAATCGCTTAGACGCCATTCTGCTCATAGACAGTGCTCCAGTATCAACAATGACGCGCTAGTCCGCGCGGAATATGATTGACAGCTCGCTCACGAGCGAGGGCGGGTCTGTGTTGAAACGCTGCTGTCAATCAACAATCGTAGGAGGGGCATCCGAATGTCTTGATTTGAGACAGGGGAAAACATATAAGGAGATAAAAAAAAAAACCCTGGATGGATTTTTATCATTTTATGATGGTTGTGTACAGGCACTGCCAACACACATTTCAGTACAATCAACTTGTATATATGACCCCTTTAAAGCTTCTCTTGAGCTTGTGAAGATGTTTGTTAAAGCGACTCAAACTCTTGCAAATGGAGGCGCTGAAACAGCTCATGAGCAGCTAGCGTCTGAATGAACACACACACTCAGCGCATGTTCATATTTAATAAAAGCACTGAGCCATATCTCAGGTTTATTGATCTAGCAAGCATATGAATGAATGCAGTGTGTTAATATTCCATTCTGAACAGCCAGAGAGAATTTATATTTGTCTCATGCAACACGTGCAAAATGATCACATGCACCACCACAGAATCCTTATGAAGCAGTGACGGTCAGTACACACACACACACTCACTCACACACACTCACTCACTCACTCACTCACTCACTCACACACACACACACATACACACACACACTCTCTCACACACACACTCTCACACTCACCTCCCACATTGTACCCGAGGCAGGCGTTCTGGTCGCAGTATCCGGCTGGGCCCGGGGGTCCCACAGGTCCTGGTGTTCCGGGTCTGCCAGGGCTCCCAGGGTTACCGGGACGACCAGAGGGACCAGTACTTCCTGTCCGGCCTTCACCAGGGGGTCCTGTGGACAACAGGAAACAGACTCTTCAACTTCCTGTTTCATATTCAATCCAGTAATGTGGCAGTCAAATAAGTTGCCCTTAAACACACACATTAGTCTGGAAGTCTTATTGTACTGTTTTCACTGTTTCACAGCGGTTTTCTGTCCGCCTGAGTGAATTACGCTGTAGCTCCATATAGCTTTGTTTTTAAACTCTATCTTCTATCTTTCCTGCCATATATATTGCTCCACCCATTTGCATTAAGCTTTGTATTGTTAGAAACCCAGTCATATTTTTGAATGGTCGTGCATTATTGTTCATGAGCAGCACAGCAGTGTTGGAGTAGTAGTGCTTGTAGGTATTGTTCTGCTTGCCACTCTCTGCTTTCAGCTACTGCCACCGGATAGCCTCTTGTTTTTCAGGGGCGAAAAGAGGAGCCAAGTGTGTAAGCATCCTCTGCCAGTACATAGCCTCTCCACTGCCAAGATCTTGTACACGCCTCCTCGTGGCACACATGGAAACTGGTCCCTTGCGGCTCCAGGCTAAGCTGATGGTGGAGTGAGAACCACCACAACGGCTGGGAAGCTGGAAGAAGGCAAACCCCGAAGAGTAAACCCTTAAAGTTACTCTTAAGGGGAGTAAACCCCAAAGACAAATCTGCACCTGGGGACAGGCACAGGCAGAGTCCAACTGACCGGACCACCAGCAGCCCCCTGCAACTTCCTGCCAGTCGAAGGTCGTCACGGGTTCTCTCATGCCACTGGAGTTCCATCTGGCAGGAGTGAAGATGGTGGGAGTGAGGTCTGCGCACCCACACCCTCACCTTAATCCTAACCAATGCGCAAGCTTTTTGCCCCCCCCCCCCAACCCCCTAAAAAGTCCTGTGGCGATGTGGAATGGTGGTGGGCACAGGCCAAGGATGTGGCTGGGAGTGTCTAGCCAAGCCATGCACATAGGCGGCAATGGAGTGATGGTCGCTAGGACTGCGGGATGGAGCAGCGTGTCTTTTCGGCAGCTTCCACTGCGACTGAGCAGCCCCACACTGCTCACCCCTGTGATGGGGAAGGACCTGGAAAAGGTGGTCCAAAAATTGTCTGCTCCCCACACTCCGGACGGTAAGCCGCAACCGTCTGAGCATCCCCCATCGCGGTCGAAAAATCAAAGTGAAAAATAAGCTAAGCATTGCTTCGTGGAATGTTCGCACACTGCTGGACCTGGCCGAAACTCCTGACAGGCCCCACCGCAGACAGCACTGGTGGCCCTGGAGCTTGCAAGATATAAAATCGACATTGCAGCTCTCAGCGAGACCAGACTACATGGGGAGGACTCCTTGACAGAGGTTGGTGCTGGGTTCACCTTCTTCTGGAAGGGGGTCCCCGAAGGCATTCGTCGTAATCATGGAGTTGGCTTTGCTGTGAAGTCTAAACTGCTGCAGCACATTCCGGAATCCCCTATAGGCATCAATGAAAGGCTGAAAGGCATTCCCCTGGCAAAGGAACGCTTCACCACTCTCATCAGTGCATACGCTCCAACTCTTGATGCCGAGCACAACATCAAAGTGGATTTCTACAGAGCTCTTGATGCCATCCTACAGAAAACCCCGGCATGAGCATTCAACCCCGTGGCCCGAGGACAGCCCCAAACAAGAAACTAAACTGTACAGCGCTGAACAGCCTCACCACCAAAGACAACCTCCGATGACTCCTTGCTGAAAACCTCAACATGATCCCGGAGGAATCAGCTGACTGGCCAGCTCTGTGCCAGGCTATTCATAACGCAGCCTCAGAGGCGCTTGGCTAATCAAGGAAACATCACCAGGACTGGTTTGACTGTAACTCAGAGATACAGTCACTTTTAAAAAACAAGCATGAAGCCCACAAAGATCTCCTGTCCTTCCCTGGATCTCCCACCCATATAACCACCTTCACTGCTGCAAAAGCAGAAACCCAGCGAGCCCTTCGGACTATGGAGAACACCTGGTGGGTCCAAAAGGCGCATGAAATCCAGAATCTGGCCGACTGCAATAACACTCAAGGTTTTTACGATGCCATAAAAGCATTGTACAGCCCCAGGAAGCGGGCGATTGCCCCAGTCCGATCAGCTGACGGGTCCACGCTCTTCAAGGACCGCCATGAGATTCTTGCCCATTGGGTAAATCATTTTGAGAGTCTCTTCAACCACACCAACCCTGTTGATCCACATATCCTGGATATTCTGCCAGACCTGCCACCAACCATGCACCTGGACACTCCTCCACTTTACTCAGAACTCTGGCAAGCTATTGCAGAACAACAAAAGCGTTGGACCCGATGGAATCCCTGCAGAGGTTTTCAAACACGGAGGATACACCCTCATGCGTTGTCTGCACCTCCTTATCCAAAACATCTGGGAACACGGGACCCTCCCACAGGACTGGAAGGATGCTAACATCGTGGTCATCTACAAGCAGAAAGGAGACAGGGCAGTCTGTAGAAACAGCCGCAGGATATCTCTCCTTTCCATCGCAGGGAAAGTTCTGGCTAAGATCATGCTCAGCAGACTGGTTGAGCACATCTCGGAAGCTGTGCTTCCGGAAACGCAGTGTGGCTTCCAGAAGTCCAGATCCACGGTAGACATGGTTTATGTTTTGAGGCAGCTGCTGGAGAAGAGCTGAAAACATCACAAAGACCTTTACGTAGCCTTCATTGACCTCAGCAAAGCTTTTGACACCATCAACCGTGAGCTGCTCTGGAAACACCTCTCCAAAATTGGAGTACCACCCAAGTTTCTCAGCATCCTACAGCAGCTGCATGATGGGATGCAAGCCAGAGTGCTCACGGGAGAACTCCAGTCAGAGTCCTTCGAGGTAAACGTTGGGGTGAAGCAAGGCTGTGTCTTGGCTCCGATGCTCTTTAACATCTTCCTCTCTGCCATCACCTGCCTCTTCCATCGTGTCATGGGACATGAAGACGGTGTCCATGTGGAATACCGACTTGATGGAAGCCTTTTCAACATCTGTCGGCTCCAGGCCCGCACAAAGACAAAGACCTGCCGAATCTGTGAGCATCAATATGCTGATGAGTGTGCAGTCTTAGCCCACAGCCCGGACTCTATGCAGCACGCCCTTAACACAATATTCATTCTGTAACAATCTTTTGGCCTACAGGTTAACACTCAAAAAACCAAGGTCATGTCCTATCTCACTACCCTCGCCCCCACACCCCCCAGTTTTCATATAAATGGTGTTTGTCTTAAAACTGTGGACCACTTCACCTACCTCGCCTCCACTTTGTCCTCATGCTGCTCCCTTGACACAGAAATACACACCCGGATAAATAAAGCCTCATCCTCTTTTGGACGCCTACGCAGCAGGGTTTTTGAAAACCATAACCTCAAGGTCAGTACTAAGGTCGCTGTTTACAACGCGGTATGTCTCTCCACTCTGCTTTATGGGGCAGAGTCATGGACCCCATACTGCCAGCACATCATCAACCTAGAGGTCTTCCATATCCGCTGCCTACAGAAGATCCTCAGCATGTCCTGGAAAGATCGAATCCCCCATACAGTCATCCTCAGTAACACTGACTCAATCTGTATGGAAGCAGCTGTGGCCAAAAAACATCTGCGTTGGATAGGGCACACCATACGCATGCCTGAACACCGCCTGCCCCGCCAAGTCCTCTACAGTCAACTAATGGGTGCAAAACGCTCCGCTGGAGGGCAAAAGCGGCGTTTTAAGGACTACACCAGGGACCTCCTGAAGCATGCGAATATCCCCCTCACACAGCTCGAATCTCTGGCACTCGACAGATCAGCCTGGCAGGTCACCTGTGCTCTACAGTCTCTCAAATACACCAAACCAACCAAGGCCGACAAACCAAGAAGCGACTCAAGAGACACCAATGGGCGGCTGGTACCCCCCTGGTCTCTGGTTCCCCCTGCTCCATCTGCGGTCGAGTGTGCGGCTCAAGGATCGGACTCGACGCCCACGGGAAGTGGCATCAGCGGCAAGGTTGCTGAACCCCCCCCCCAATTCCCCCCAATCCCCCCGTCTCCATCCCCCCTCCATCCCTCGAGCAAGCGTCATCATCGTTCACGATGGACAGCTAAGAGTGTGTGTGTGTGAGTGAGTGAGTGAGTGAGTGAGTGTGTGTGTGTATGTGTGTGTGTGTGTGTGTGTGTGTGTGTGTCTGTGTGTGTCTGTGTGTGTGTGTGTGTGAGGTTTACCTGGAGGTCCTGTAGCTCCTCTCGGCCCCTGCACACCCACACCTGGATTCCCTCTCTCTCCCTTCTCACCCGCAAGGCCTGATGATGAAAACACACACAAACACACACACACACACACACACACACACACATGCACAGACAGTTTCAGTGTCCCTCATCATCTCTGCTGAAACACGATCAACAGGTGTGAATGTGATTTACTCTCATCTCAGTCTTTAAAAGACACTCAATATTCAGTAATATTGTAGATTTCGCTGCAGTGACACTATCAGCCGAGAACAGAAGTTGATCTGAGTAATCTCTCTATGATCTTCTGTAGATGCTTTACAGCAGAATCTGAGTTCGTCTCATATCTGATGAAGTTTCATCATTGATTCTGTTATTCTCCTGTTTATCACTGTGAAGCTGCTGTGAAACGATCTGCACTGTAGAAATAACTTGATTGCGTCTGTAACTGCAGAAAATGACACAATAATGTCTGAGTGAGTGTGAACTTCCACCTCTGGCTCCCGGCTGGCCGTTCTCTCCGTTGCTGCCGGGGAATCCGGGTCTCCCAGGCGGGCCTTGCTCTCCCTGAGGTCCTGTAGACCCCTGCCGGCCCGGCTCCCCTGGGGGCCCGGGGACCGTGCGGATCGACACCGGCTGGCTGGGAACGTGGTTCAGGATCGAGTTGTAGCGCGCCATGTGACCTGGACCCAGAGAGAGTGATGTCACACACACTCACTCAATCCCAGCATGCACTGCTCATGAAGCGGACTCACTCTGTATCAGTTGCTCACACACTTGTCTCGCTATGGCCTGGACAGAAGATGTGGACTGGACTTCACCCTGTTACACACACACAGGAGAGAGAACGTTTCACACACACACACACACACACACACACACACACACACACACACACAGAGGAGAGAGAACGTTTCACACACACACACACACACACACAGGAGAGAGAACGTTTCACACACACACACACACACACACAGGAGAGAGAACGTTTCACACACACACACACACACACACACACACCACACAGAAGAGAGAACGTTTCACACACACACACACACACACACACACACACACACACACACAGGAGAGAGAACGTTTCACACACACACACACACACACACACACACACACACACACACACACACACACACACACACAGGAGAGAGAACGTTTCACACACACACACACACACACACACACACACACACACACCACACACACACAGAAGAGAGAACGTTTCACACACACACACACACACACACACACACACACACACACACACACACACACACAGATGTTCATCACTTACCCTCTCACCCTTCTCTCCTTTGGGTCCTGCGAGTCCCTGAAACAGAGAGAGAGGGTTTAACATCGCCTCGATCGCCCATATCATGTGCACGCGTGTGTGTGACGTACCGGGGGGCCCTGGTCTCCTCTAGGTCCTGGAGGGCCGTTTTCTCCCGGGGCCCCAGGACCTCCTGGACCTCCCTGTTATAACCACACACACACACACATTGATTATTAAATAAAAATACAAAACAGTAAATACTGTATATTGTAATATAACTATAGTGATATAACTTTTCAGAATTCAGAATGAGATTTAATGTCTATACACACGAGTTTCCAGTGCAGACATACATATGGATAAAAGGCAATAAAAAGTAAATATAACATAATCATATTTAAATAAATAAAATAGTATAATACTTATTTTATGGTACAACATCTTAATTTCTCCATTTTCAAACATTAAACCATTTATTTAGTTCCAGCAAGTAAAGTGTGTGTTTGAGAGTGAAGAGCAGGAGTGTGTTAATTTACACACGTGCAGATCATGATCCAGAGCTTCAGAACAACACACACACACACACACACACACACACACACACACACACAGTAAATGATTCAGTAACTGACACTGAAACCCTTGACCATGATCTGCACGTGTGTAAATGAACACACTGCTGCGCTTCACTCTCAAACACACAGCGCATGTGTGTATTCAGTCACACTAACACACACATCACGCCCCTGCTGTTAAACATGTTCATGAACTCACTATATTTCCCGGCGCTCCCACTCGTCCCTGAGGACCGTCTGGACCCGGCAGACCCTGCGGAGGACGAAACACACATGATCACACACACACACACACACACACACACACACACACACACACAGGTGACGGACAGTTACCCGGGATCCTGGAGGCCCTTCACGTCCCGGAGAGCCCGGAGAACCAGGAACACCCTGCAGGAACACACACACATGAGGTCAGCGCAGCGGGACACACACACACACACACACACACACACACACACACACGAGGTCAGCACATCGACACACACACACGCGCAAGTGATGTGAGGAGTGTGTGGTTTACCTGCAGGCCTTGAGGACCGGCGTCTCCCTTCTGTCCCGTCTCGCCTGCAGCGCCCTGAACACACACACACACACACACACCATCATATATCAGGCCTTCTGAACACACACACACACACACCATCATATATCAGGCCTTCTGAACACACACACACACACACACACCATCATATATCAGGCCTTCTGAACACACACACACACACACACACACACACACACACCATCATATATCAGGCCTTCTGAACACACACACACACACACCATCATATATCAGGCATTCTGAACGCGCACACACACACACACACTGAACACATATATCAGGCCTTCTGAACACACACACACACACACCTCATCATATATCAGGCCTTCTGAACGCGCACACACACACACACACACTGAACACATATATCAGGCCTTCTGAACACACAATACTGACGTTATTTTGAATATAAAAAAAAACACATTTATTTTGTTACTGATATTTATTTGCTGCTGATTGAATGTTCAGTGAATTTTAAAACGAATAGATTAATGAATCAAATGCACTCTGGTATGATCTATTTCTTTGATATTTAAAGTTGGCATGAAATGTCAACAAAATCTAGTGGCGCTCTACGGTAATGTTTGATTCAGATTTTGTAGAATTGTTCTTAATATGGAAATGAATGTGAGAATTTCCTCTAGTGGAAGCGTTTGGTACTGCAGCCGAACAACATCTCACTGAAAGATCAGTTACTGAGATATCAACCTCAAATTTGGAGCACAACTTGTTTAGATTTATGGTTTTGATTTTCTTGCAGTTTTAGAGTAAAACGTGATTATGAATATATATATTTCATATAAAATTTGAAAATAGTATTTTTGCACATTATTCAAACGTAAAATTCTTTTCACTTCAGCAATAATCTGCCAAGTGTCGTCTTTGAAGAGATCAAAATTCAGTCTGTCGCTCTAAGCATTCAGGATTTACCACAGTTTAACCCTCTGGGGTCTGGGGTGTTTTGGGGGTCCTTGAGATGTTCTGACATGCCCTGACATTTGTACTTTTTTCAGTTGCTTATAAACATATTAATGGCAAAAGTGTCATTACACTCTATTCATCACAAACAGGGCTACCATAATATGTGAGCAACATGTATGTACATGTTTGTATTTTTGAGAGAATAATGTTTATGCATGGTTATTGAAAAAACAAAAAATTAAAGTTCCTGAAATAAGGCCACAAAACACATACTAAATATGTGTCCACAAGACTTCTGAATAATGGATGTTGTCGCCTAGAGTTTTTGCTTCAAAATGATCTGAAAATCATCCTGCCTAATCGTTCACATAAAAACAATACATTGATTTAAACTTTGTAAGTCACTTTTTGTATGGAAAGGCAATATGCGTGGGGGAATAATCATGAATAATGATGTGATTCACACCTGAGATGATAATGAGCCGCATAATGAGCTGCATAATGAGCCTTTCATTCAGATGTGTCACTGAGAGGGAACTACTAGAAATAATGTGAGGACAAAAGAAATATATATATATATAACCCACATATAAATTAAAGTCAAAAGCACATTTTTAGCACACAATTATATTTTGGAAACAAATCCTGTTCACATAGGCTAAATGGGCCATTCTACAGAACTGGTTCAAAGTTAGAGTTGGAAACATCTTGACATTTTTGTCTTTTTCCACAACTTTTGTATGCATGCAAATTGCATAATATCCATGGTAAACATTCCTAGTAACTATATGAGGTTAATTCTCATACTGTATTTTCAGAAAGTTTTGGAATATATCCTCTCCCCAAATGTGTCACTAATAAAAAACAATAAATAATTTAATGAGAAGGCTTATATTGACCTATTAAGATTCTGTTTCCATCTACCTTGTAAATATATTTTTTGCTAGTTTATTAAAAGGTTTTCACGTGTAAATCAACAACAATTACAATTTTAACAATATTTCAAGTGTAATCTTTCTTTGTAAAAAGTATACATTTTATCATACGTATTTCAAAGTTAAGGATTAATTAGTTTGAATATTGGAACAAACTCTATAATAACATCTTAGTTGATGACTTTCTTTTTGACAAAACATACTATATATATATACATATATATATACATATATATACATATATATATAACATATGAGCAGAAATTGGCGAACAAATGCTTATTTAATGTGGCAGTAGTCTATTTTACAGTAAAAACTTTATAATCTATCCAAAACTAGTCAACGAAATGTTGTCTTTCATTTTTCGTCTGTAACATATAGTTTTATGATATATTAGGGTATATAAATGTTAATTTGCAGTTTAATACGCTGCTTAAACAAAGACATTTTATTTCAACATATTTGCTCATCTCAGTATAGCAATATAGTTTGGTAAAAGCTAAACTAGTAGATGTGTTCATGTAAAAATAACATGTTTACTAATGTAAGTGCCTGTAAACAACAGCGCGCATTTGTGCCGTTCATTCATTCACACACAGACACGCGATTCATATTTAAACAGTCTTTTTGTGGTTTACAGACACTATTGCATATCGCGATTAGAACAAAGCACTTAAGAATAAGGAACTTACTATTCACAGTCCTCAGCTGGATCCCTTGCTCCTCGAACTAAACCAGCACTTCTGAGGTTCATTTCCCAGGATTAATATTACGATAGTATTATTCCTCACAGAGTCGCAAGACGACGCTAAGTGCACGAGTCTGATTAAACCTGATGTGTTTTATCGGGTTGATGTGGGCGTTCACACGTTAGCATGGATCGCTTCAGATCATTTGCGTTTGAATAGCGCGCGCTCTCCGTGGGCGTGTTCACATTAGCAGATAATGAGCTGTAATGAGCTGACATCTCTCTCTTCTCATTCAGATTACATAAACAGAGAATATTTGTTTTTTGTTTTGAATTAGATAATTTAAAAGTAGACACTAAAATGATTATAAAGATATATTGCTCACGCAGAGGCATTGTGTGTTCAGTGTGTGTGTTCAGTGAGTGTTCAGTGTGTGTTCAGTGTGTGTTCAGTGCGTGTTCAGTGCGTGTGTGCAGTGAGTGTTCAGTGTGTGTGTTCAGTGTGTGTGTTCAGTGCGTGTTCAGTGTGTGTGTGCAGTGAGTGTTCAGTGTGTGTGTTCAGTGTGTGTGTTCAGTGCGTGTTCAGTGTGTGTGTGCAGTGAGTGTTCAGTGTGTGTGTTCAGTGTGTGTGTTCAGTGCGTGTTCAGTGTGTGTTCAGTGCGTGTTCAGTGCGTGTGTGCAGTGAGTGTTCAGTGTGTGTGTTCAGTGTGTGTGTTCAGTGCGTGTTCAGTGTGTGTGTGTGCAGTGAGTGTTCAGTGTGTGTGTTCAGTGTGTGTGTTCAGTGCGTGTTCAGTGTGTGTGTGCAGTGAGTGTTCAGTGTGTGTTCAGTGAGTGTTCAGTGTGTGTGTTCAGTGCGTGTTCAGTGTGTGTGTGCAGTGAGTGTTCAGTGTGTGTGTTCAGTGTGTGTGTTCAGTGCGTGTTCAGTGTGTGTGTGCAGTGAGTGTTCAGTGTGTGTTCAGTGAGTGTTCAGTGTGTGTGTTCAGTGCGTGTTCAGTGTCTGTGTGCAGTGAGTGTTCAGTGTGTGTTCAGTGCGTGTTCAGTGTGTGTGTGCAGTGAGTGTTCAGTGTGTGTTCAGTGCGTGTTCAGTGTGTGTGTGCAGTGAGTGTTCAGTGTGTGTTCAGTGAGTGTTCAGTGTGTGTGTTCAGTGCGTGTTCAGTGTCTGTGTGCAGTGTGTGTTCAGTGTGTTCAGTGAGTGTTCAGTGTGTGTGTTCAGTGAGTGTTCAGTGTGTGTTCAGTGTGTGTGTTCAGTGTGTGTTCAGTGTGTGTTCAGTGTGTGTTCAGTGAGTGTTCAGTGTGTGTTCAGTGTGTGTTCAGTGTGTGTGTGCAGTCAGTGTGTGTGTTCAGTGTGTGTTCAGTGTGTGTGTGTTCAGTGAGTGTTCAGTGTGTGTTCAGTGTGTGTTCAGTGTGTGTTCAGTGAGTGTTCAGTGTGTGTTCAGTGTGTGTTCAGTGTGTGTTCAGTGTGTGTGTGCAGTCAGTGTGTGTGTTCAGTGTGTGTTCAGTGTGTGTTCAGTGTGTGTTCAGTGAGTGTTCAGTGTGTGTGTTCAGTGAGTGTTCAGTGTGTGTTCAGTGTGTGTGTTCAGTGTGTGTTCAGTGTGTGTTCAGTGTGTGTTCAGTGTGTGTTCAGTGAGTGTTCAGTGTGTGTTCAGTGTGTGTTCAGTGTGTGTGTGCAGTCAGTGTGTGTGTTCAGTGTGTGTTCAGTGTGTGTGTGTTCAGTGAGTGTTCAGTGTGTGTTCAGTGTGTGTTCAGTGTGTGTTCAGTGAGTGTTCAGTGTGTGTTCAGTGTGTGTTCAGTGTGTGTTCAGTGTGTGTGTGCAGTCAGTGTGTGTGTTCAGTGTGTGTTCAGTGAGTGTTCAGTGTGTGTTCAGTGAGTGTTCAGTGAGTGTTCAGTGTGTGTTCAGTGAGTGTTCAGTGTGTGTTCAGTGTGTGTTCAGTGAGTGTTCAGTGTGTGTTCAGTGAGTGTTCAGTGTGTGTTCAGTTGAGTGTTCAGTGTGTTCAGTGTGTGTTCAGTGTGTGTTCAGTGTGTGTTCAGTGAGTTTTCAGTGTGTGTTCAGTGTGTGTTCAGTGTGTGTGTGCAGTCAGTGTGTGTGTTCAGTGTGTGTTCAGTGTGTGTGTGTTCAGTGAGTGTTCAGTGTGTGTTCAGTGTGTGTTCAGTGTGTGTTCAGTGAGTGTTCAGTGTGTGTTCAGTGTGTGTTCAGTGTGTGTTCAGTGTGTGTGTGTGTGCAGTCAGTGTGTGTGTTCAGTGTGTGTTCAGTGTGTGTTCAGTGAGTGTTCAGTGTGTGTTCAGTGTGTGTTCAGTGTGTGTGTGCAGTCAGTGTGTGTGTTCAGTGTGTGTTCAGTGAGTGTTCAGTGTGTGTTCAGTGTGTGTTCAGTGAGTGTTCAGTGTGTGTTCAGTGAGTGTTCAGTGTGTGTTCAGTGTGTGTTCAGTGAGTGTTTAGTGAGTGTTCAGTGTGTGTTCAGTGAGTGTTCAGTGTGTGTTCAGTGAGTGTTCAGTGAGTGTTCAGTGTGTGTTCAGTGAGTGTTCAGTGTGTGTGTTCAGTGAGTGTTCAGTGTGTGTTCAGTGAGTGTTCAGTGTGTGTGTGCAGTGTGTGTTCAGTGTGTGTGCAGTGAGTGTTCAGTGTGTGTTCAGTGTGTGTTCAGTGTGTGTGTGCAGTCAGTGTGTGTGTTCAGTGAGTGTTTAGTGTGTGTTCAGTGTGTGTTCAGTGTGTGTTCAGTGAGTGTTCAGTGAGTGTTCAGTGTGTGTTCAGTGAGTGTTCAGTGTGTGTTCAGTGAGTGTTCAGTGTGTGTTCAGTGTGTGTTCAGTGAGTGTTCAGTGTGTGTTCAGTGAGTGTTCAGTGTGTGTGTGCAGTGTGTGTTCAGTGTGTGTGCAGTGAGTGTTCAGTGTGTGTTCAGTGTGTGTTCAGTGTGTGTGTGCAGTCAGTGTGTGTGTTCAGTGAGTGTTTAGTGTGTGTTCAGTGTGTGTTCAGTGTGTGTTCAGTGTGTGTGTGCAGTCAGTGTGTGTGTTCAGTGTGTGTTCAGTGTGTGTTCAGTGTGTGTTCAGTGTGTGTTCAGTGAGTGTTCAGTGAGTGTTCAGTGTGTGTTCAGTGTGTGTTCAGTGTGTGTGTGTGCAGTCAGTGTGTGTGTTCAGTGTGTGTTCAGTGAGTGTTCAGTGTGTGTTCAGTGAGTGTTCAGTGTGTGTTCAGTGAGTGTTCAGTGTGTGTTCAGTGTGTGTTCAGTGTGTGTGTGTGCAGTCAGTGTGTGTGTTCAGTGTGTGTTCAGTGAGTGTTCAGTGTGTGTTCAGTGTGTGTGTGCAGTGAGTGTTCAGTGTGTGTGTTCAGTGTGTGTTCAGTGAGTGTTCAGTGTGTGTGTGCAGTGAGTGTTCAGTGTGTGTGTGCAGTCAGTGTGTGTGTGCAGTGAGTGTTCAGTGTGTGTGTTCAGTGTGTGTGCAGTGAGTGTTCAGTGTGTGTGTTCAGTGTGTGTTCAGTGTGTGTGTGCAGTGAGTGTGAGTGTTCAGTGTGTGTTCAGTGTGTGTTCAGTGTGTGTTCAGTGTGTGTTCAGTGAGTGTTCAGTGTGTGTTCAGTGTGTGTTCAGTGTGTGTGTGTGCAGTCAGTGTGTGTGTTCAGTGTGTGTTCAGTGAGTGTTCAGTGTGTGTTCAGTGTGTGTGTGCAGTGAGTGTTCAGTGTGTGTGTTCAGTGTGTGTTCAGTGAGTGTTCAGTGTGTGTGTGCAGTGAGTGTTCAGTGTGTGTGTGCAGTCAGTGTGTGTGTGCAGTGAGTGTTCAGTGTGTGTGTTCAGTGTGTGTGCAGTGAGTGTTCAGTGTGTGTGTTCAGTGTGTGTTCAGTGTGTGTGTGCAGTGAGTGTTCAGTGTGTGTGTTCAGTGAGTGTTCAGTGTGTGTGTTCAGTGAGTGTTCAGTGTGTGCAGTGTGTGTTCAGTGTGAGTGTGCAGTGTGTGTTCAGTGTGTGTGTGCAGTCAGTGTGTGTGTGCAGTCAGTGTGTGTGTGCAGTGAGTGTTCAGTGTGTGTGTGCAGTCAGTGTGTGTGTGCAGTCAGTGTGTGTGTTCAGTGTGCGTGTTCAGTGTGTGTTCAGTGAGTGTTCAGTGTGTGTGTTCAGTGAGTGTTCAGTGTGTGTGCAGTCAGTGTGTGTGTGCAGTCAGTGTGTGTGTGCAGTGAGTGTTCAGTGTGTGTGTGCAGTCAGTGTGTGTGTGCAGTGAGTGTTCAGTGTGTGTGTGCAGTCAGTGTGTGTGTGCAGTCAGTGTGTGTGTTCAGTGAGTGTTCAGTGTGTGTGTTCAGTGTGTGTGTTTAGTGAGTGTTCAGTGCGTGTTCAGTGTGTGTGTGCAGTGAGTGTTCAATGTGTGTGTGCAGTCAGTGTGTGTGCAGTGAGTGTGTGTGTTCAGTGAGTGTTCAGTGTGTGTGTTTAGTGAGTGTTCAGTGCGTGTTCAGTGTGTGTGTGCAGTCAGTGTGAGTGTTCAGTGAGTGTTCAGTGTGTGTGTTTAGTGAGTGTTCAGTGTGTGCAGTGTGTGTTCAGTGTGAGTGTGCAGTGAGTGTTCAATGTGTGTTCAGTGTGTGTGTGCAGTCAGTGTGTGTGTGCAGTCAGTGTGTGTGTGCAGTGAGTGTTCAGTGTGTGTGTGCAGTCAGTGTGTGTGTGCAGTCAGTGTGTGTGTTCAGTGAGTGTTCAGTGTGTGTGTTCAGTGTGTGTGTGCAGTGAGTGTTCAGTGTGTGTGTTCAGTGAGTGTTCAGTGTGTGTGTTCAGTGAGTGTTCAGTGTGTGCAGTGTGTGTTCAGTGTGAGTGTGCAGTGAGTGTTCAATGTGTGTTCAGTGTGTGTGTGCAGTCAGTGTGTGTGTGCAGTCAGTGTGTGTGTGCAGTGAGTGTTCAGTGTGTGTGTGCAGTCAGTGTGTGTGTGCAGTGAGTGTTCAGTGTGTGTGTGCAGTCAGTGTGTGTGTGCAGTCAGTGTGTGTGTGCAGTCAGTGTGTGTGTGCAGTGAGTGTTCAGTGTGTGTGCAGTCAGTGTGTGTGTGCAGTCAGTGTGTGTGTGCAGTGAGTGTTCAGTGTGTGTGTGCAGTCAGTGTGTGTGTGCAGTGAGTGTTCAGTGTGTGTGTGCAGTCAGTGTGTGTGTGCAGTCAGTGTGCGTGTTCAGTGTGTGTTCAGTGAGTGTTCAGTGTGTGTGTTCAGTGAGTGTTCAGTGTGTGTGCAGTCAGTGTGTGTGTGCAGTCAGTGTGTGTGTGCAGTGAGTGTTCAGTGTGTGTGTGCAGTCAGTGTGTGTGTGCAGTGAGTGTTCAGTGTGTGTGTGCAGTCAGTGTGTGTGTGCAGTCAGTGTGTGTGTGCAGTCAGTGTGTGTTCAGTGAGTGTTCAGTGTGTGTTCAGTGAGTGTTCAGTGTGTGTTCAGTGTGTGTTCAGTGTGTGTGTGCAGTGAGTGTTCAGTGTGTGTGTGCAGTCAGTGTGTGTGTGCAGTCAGTGTGTGTGTTCAGTGAGTGTTCAGTGTGTGTGTTCAGTGTGTGTGTTTAGTGAGTGTTCAGTGCGTGTTCAGTGTGTGTGTGCAGTGAGTGTTCAATGTGTGTGTGCAGTCAGTGTGTGTGCAGTGAGTGTGTGTGTTTAGTGAGTGTTCAGTGTGTGTGTTTAGTGAGTGTTCAGTGCGTGTTCAGTGTGTGTGTGCAGTCAGTGTGAGTGTTCAGTGAGTGTTCAGTGTGTGTGTTTAGTGAGTGTTCAGTGCGTGTTCAGTGTGTGTGTGCAGTCAGTGTGAGTGTTCAGTGAGTGTTCAGTGTGTGTGTTTAGTGAGTGTTCAGTGCGTGTTCAGTGTGTGTGTGCAGTGAGTGTTCAATGTGTGTGTGCAGTCAGTGTGTGTGCAGTGAGTGTGTGTGTTTAGTGAGTGTTCAGTGTGTGTGTTTAGTGAGTGTTCAGTGCGTGTTCAGTGTGTGTGTGCAGTCAGTGTGAGTGTTCAGTGAGTGTTCAGTGTGTGTGTTTAGTGAGTGTTCAGTGCGTGTTCAGTGTGTGTGTGCAGTCAGTGTGAGTGTTCAGTGAGTGTTCAGTGTGTGTGTTTAGTGAGTGTTCAGTGCGTGTTCAGTGTGTGTGTGCAGTCAGTGTGAGTGTTCAGTGAGTGTTCAGTGTGAGTGTTTAGTGAGTGTTCAGTGCGTGTTCAGTGTGTGTGTGCAGTGAGTGTTCAGTGTGTGTGTGCAGTCAGTGTGTGTGTGTGTGTATTTTACCGGGGGGCCTCTGATGGAGCGTCCGCTGGGCCCCGGAGGACCGGGAGGCCCCTGAGCTCCTGGAACACCAGCGTCCCCGACCGGACCAACCGGACCCTGCAAACACACACAACATCTGTGCTCATCTACGCCTATTAAAGTCTCTGTGAAATGTTAGTGAGTGAGGTGGATTGTGGGTAATTCAGTACCACAGGGCCGGGTTCCCCTCGATCTCCTCTGGCTCCTCTGGTACCAGAACCTCCCTGCCACACACACACACACACACACACACACAGTCAGTGACTGATGTCTGAGATGATGATGATGATGATGATGATGATGATGATGATGATGATGATGAAGGGCTCGTACCGGGGGCCCGGGGGGGCCGGGGGGGCCCTTGCTGTCCTGAGTGCAGGTACAGGCGCGCGGGAGAGATGGACACTCGGATTCTTTCCTCTGAAACACACACACACACACTTACTTACACACTCACTTACAACCGTCAATCTCCCAGTGAGTCGCTACTGTGCGTTTAAATCATTTACATGAATCAATGAATCAATTCATAGGTCAGATTCAATGATTTGTTTTTTATCAAAAATGCTAGACAAAAATTAGTTATGCCACTTTGGCGAATAACTAAGTGTTAGTTTTAGTACTAAAATTACTAAAACTGAAATAAATAAAAATAAATGAAAGCTAAATAGAAAAAGAAATATTTAAAAATGAGTCAAAAGAATAAAAGCACATAACAATATTATTAAAATAAACTATAAAATTACAATAAAAGCTAATTAAAAATATGAACTATTATAAAACAGTTTATAAAAATATGTCATATATAACACTGCCATTAAAATAACTGTAAACATGAAAATATTTTATTAAATGATAGAAATATAAACTTAAAAGTTTTACTTCTACATTTTAATCTACACGACAGCAAAGATGTTTGCACACACACACACACACACACACACAGACACACACACACACACACACTCACTAGGCTGGGCAGCTCGCAGCATTTGTCCCGCCGAGCCCATGACGTGCTGCACACGATATCAAAGGACTGCAGCTGAAACTAAACACACACGCACAGATGTGAGACATGTTATTCTATCCATGAACTGCATTTATGCATGACTTTCCCTTTGATCTCCCACACACACACGGTACCGGAGCAGAGTTGTCTTTGGAGTCTCGGGATCGAACCATCCGGCCGAGCACCTCGACCCCGTCAGTGCTGATGTTTCTGGCTGCGTTCACAGGCTTCTCTCCCGCTGACTTACAGTCCACCATCACCAGAGCCGAGGTCTTGCTCACTGCGATGTGCAACTGCGCTCACACACACACACACACAGCTCAGAATTATGCTGCATTAGACAACAGGACTTTCACAGACTGAATCTCCAGCGCTTTGTGATTCTGACCTTGTGGAAACTGCCATAGAAGAGTTTCTGGATTTCCGCCCCCTCAAATGTCACCGTCTGAAAATCACCCTTATAATCGGTGTTGAAAAAAGTCAGAGTCTTTCCTGCATCTGTGAAGAGAAGTGAACTGACCTCACATGAAGCAAAACGAGATTTGCATTTCATTTCAAAAGCACATTTTTATATTGATGCACCAGTTCATGCATTCCCTGAGAATCGAACCCTTGACCTTGTGTTGCTGCAGGCGTGTTACTCACTGTCCAGAATAACTCCCACTAACGGCTCATTGTTGTTGTTGAGGATTTCCCACAATGCGAAGGGCTCCTGTGGGGTTTCCGGGAGCAGCCGGAACAGAAGGGTGATGGTGTAGTCTGACGGCAGACCCTCCGGGTGGATGAACCTGGGAGAGAGTTTAGTCTGACTTCATTTCACAACAACATCTTCAGCTCGCATGAACGTGAGCGTGAGCGTGAGCGTGAGCGTGAGTGTGAGTGTGAGCGTGAGTGTGAGTGTGAGCGTGAGCGTGAGAGTGAGTGTGAGTGTGAGTGTGAGAGTGAGTGTGAGTGTGAGTGTGAGTATGAGAGTGAGCGTGAGCGTGAGCGTGAGCGTGAGTGTGAGCGTGAGTATGAGCGTGAGCGTGAGCGTGAGTGTGAGCGTGAGTGTGAGTATGAGAGTGAGCGTGAGTATGAGCGTGAGCGTGAGCGTGAGCGTGAGTGTGAGTGTGAGCGTGAGTATGAGCGTGAGTGTGAGTATGAGCTTGAGTGTGAGTATGAGAGTGAGTGTGAGTGTGAGTATGAGAGTGAGCGTGAGTGTGAGCGTGAGTGTGTGTGTGAGTGTGAGCGTGAGTATGAGCGTGAGTGTGAGTATGAGCTTGAGCGTGAGAGTGAGTGTGAGCGTGAGTGTGAGTATGAGCTTGAGTGTGAGTATGAGAGTGAGTGTGAGTGTGAGTATGAGCGTGAGTGTGAGTATGAGAGTGAGCGTGAGTATGAGCGTGAGAGTGAGTGTGAGTATGAGCGTGAGTGTGAGTGTGAGTGTGAGTGTGAGCGTGAGTGTGAGTATGAGAGTGAGCGTGAGTATGAGCGTGAGAGTGAGTGTGAGCGTGAGTATGAGCTTGAGTGTGAGTGTGAGTATGAGTGTGAGTATGAGCTTGAGTGTGAGTGTGACCGTGAGTATGAGCTTGAGTGTGAGTGTGAGTATGAGAGTGAGCGTGAGTGTGAGCGTGAGCGTGAGCGTGAGCGTGAGTATGAGCTTGAGTGTGAGTGTGAGTGTGAGTATGAGCGTGAGTGTGAGTATGAGAGTGAGCGTGAGTATGAGCGTGAGAGTGAGTGTGAGTATGAGTGTGAGTGTGAGTGTGAGCGTGAGTGTGAGTATGAGAGTGAGCGTGAGTATGAGCGTGAGAGTGAGTGTGAGCGTGAGTATGAGCTTGAGTGTGAGTGTGAGTATGAGCTTGAGTGTGAGTGTGAGTGTGAGTATGAGCTTGAGTGTGAGTGTGACCGTGAGTATGAGCTTGAGTGTGAGTGTGAGTATGAGAGTGAGCGTGAGTATGAGCTTGAGTGTGAGTGTGAGTGTGAGTGTGAGCGTGAGCGTGAGTATGAGCTTGAGTGTGAGTGTGAGTGTGAGTATGAGTGTGAGTGTGAGTGTGAGTGTGAGTGTGACCGTGAGTATAAGTTTGAGTGTGAGTGTGAGTATGAGCTTGAGTGTGAGTGTGAGTGTGAGTATGAGTATGAGTGTGAGTATGAGTGTGAGTATGAGTATGAGTATGAGTATGAGCGTGAGTATGAGTGTGAGTGTGAGCGTGAGCGTGAGCATGAGCGTGAGCGTGAGTATGAGTATGAGTGTGAATATGAGTATGAGTATGAGTGTGAGTGTGAGTGTGAGTGTGAGTATGAGTGTGAGTGTGAGTGTGACCGTGAGTATGAGCTTGAGTGTGAGTGTGAGTATGAGCTTGAGTGTGAGTGTGACCGTGAGTATGAGCTTGAGTGTGAGTGTGAGTATGAGTGTGAGTGTGAGTGTGAGTGTGAGAGTGAGCGTGAGAGTGAGCGTGAGCGTGAGTGTGAGTATGAGAGTGAGTGTGAGTGTGAGTATGAGTGTGAGTGTGAGTGTGAGAGTGAGTGTGAGTGTGAGTATGAGTGTGAGTGTGAGCGTGAGAGTGAGTGTGAGTGTGAGAGTGAGTGTGAGTATGAGCGTGAGTGTGAGTATGAGAGTGAGCGTGAGCGTGAGCGTGAGAGTGAGTGTGAGAGTGAGTGTGAGAGTGAGTGTGAGCGTGAGCGTGAGTATGAGCTTGAGTGTGAGTGTGACCGTGAGTATGAGCTTGAGTGTGAGTGTGACCGTGAGTGTGAGTATGAGAGTGAGTGTGAGTGTGAGTATGAGAGTGAGTGTGAGTGTGAGTGTGAGTATGAGTGTGAGTGTGAGTGTGAGTGTGAGTGTGACCGTGAGTATGAGCTTGAGTGTGAGTGTGAGTATGAGTGTGAGTGTGACCGTGAGTATGAGCTTGAGTGTGAGTGTGAGTGTGAGTGTGAGTGTGACCGTGAGAGTGAGTGTGAGAGTGAGTGTGAGAGTGAGTGTGAGCGTGAGCGTGAGTATGAGCTTGAGTGTGAGTGTGACCGTGAGTATGAGCTTGAGTGTGAGTGTGACCGTGAGTGTGAGTATGAGAGTGAGTGTGAGTGTGAGTGTGAGTATGAGAGTGAGTGTGAGTGTGAGTGTGAGTATGAGTGTGAGTGTGAGTGTGACCGTGAGTATGAGCTTGAGTGTGAGTGTGACCGTGAGTGTGAGCGTGAGAGTGAGGGTGAGTATGAGTGTGAGAGTGAGTATGAGCTTGAGTGTGAGTGTGAGTGTGAGTGTGAGTGTGAGCGTGAGCGTGAGTATGAGCTTGAGTGTGAGTGTGAGTGTGAGTATGAGTGTGAGTGTGAGTGTGAGTGTGAGTGTGACCGTGAGTATAAGTTTGAGTGTGAGTGTGAGTATGAGCTTGAGTGTGAGTGTGAGTGTGAGTATGAGTATGAGTGTGAGTATGAGTGTGAGTATGAGTATGAGTATGAGTATGAGCGTGAGTATGAGTGTGAGTGTGAGCGTGAGCGTGAGCATGAGCGTGAGCGTGAGTATGAGTATGAGTGTGAATATGAGTATGAGTATGAGTGTGAGTGTGAGTGTGAGTATGAGTGTGAGTGTGAGTGTGACCGTGAGTATGAGCTTGAGTGTGAGTGTGAGTATGAGCTTGAGTGTGAGTGTGACCGTGAGTATGAGCTTGAGTGTGAGTGTGAGTATGAGTGTGAGTGTGAGTGTGAGTGTGAGAGTGAGCGTGAGAGTGAGCGTGAGTGTGAGTGTGAGTATGAGAGTGAGTGTGAGTGTGAGTATGAGTGTGAGTGTGAGTGTGAGAGTGAGTGTGAGTGTGAGTATGAGTGTGAGTGTGAGCGTGAGAGTGAGTGTGAGTGTGAGAGTGAGTGTGAGTATGAGCGTGAGTGTGAGTATGAGAGTGAGCGTGAGCGTGAGCGTGAGAGTGAGTGTGAGAGTGAGTGTGAGAGTGAGTGTGAGCGTGAGCGTGAGTATGAGCTTGAGTGTGAGTGTGACCGTGAGTATGAGCTTGAGTGTGAGTGTGACCGTGAGTGTGAGTATGAGAGTGAGTGTGAGTGTGAGTATGAGAGTGAGTGTGAGTGTGAGTGTGAGTATGAGTGTGAGTGTGAGTGTGAGTGTGAGTGTGACCGTGAGTATGAGCTTGAGTGTGAGTGTGAGTATGAGTGTGAGTGTGAGTGTGACCGTGAGTATGAGCTTGAGTGTGAGTGTGAGTGTGAGTGTGAGTGTGACCGTGAGAGTGAGTGTGAGAGTGAGTGTGAGAGTGAGTGTGAGCGTGAGCGTGAGTATGAGCTTGAGTGTGAGTGTGACCGTGAGTATGAGCTTGAGTGTGAGTGTGACCGTGAGTGTGAGTATGAGAGTGAGTGTGAGTGTGAGTGTGAGTATGAGAGTGAGTGTGAGTGTGAGTGTGAGTATGAGTGTGAGTGTGAGTGTGACCGTGAGTATGAGCTTGAGTGTGAGTGTGACCGTGAGTGTGAGTGTGAGAGTGAGGGTGAGTGTGAGTGTGACCGTGAGTATGAGCTTGAGTGTGAGTGTGAGTATGAGTGTGACCGTGAGTGTGACCGTGAGTATGAGCTTGAGTGTGAGTGTGAGTATGAGTGTGAGTGTGAGTGTGACCGTGAGTATGAGCTTGAGTGTGAGAGTGAGCGTGAGTGTGAGAGTGAGTATGAGAGTGAGTGTGAGTGTGAGTGTGAGAGTGAGCGTGAGAGTGAGTGTGAGCATGAGCGTGAGTATGAGCTTGAGTGTGAGTGTGAGTATGAGTGTGAGTGTGAGAGTGAGCGTGAGTGTGAGAGTGAGTGTGAGTGTGAGCGTGAGTATGAGAGTGAGCGTGAGTGTGAGTATGAGTGTGAGTGTGACCGTGAGTATGAGCTTGAGTGTGAGTGTGAGTGTGAGTGTGAGTATGAGTATGAGTATGAGTATGAGCTTGAGTGTGAGTATGAGTGTGAGTGTGAGTGTGACCGTGAATATGAGCTTGAGTTTGAGTGTGAGTATGAGTGTGAGTATGAGTGTGAGTGTGACCGTGAGTATGAGCTTGAGTGTGAGTGTGAGTGTGAGTGTGAGTATGAGTATGAGTATGAGTATGAGCTTGAGTGTGAGTATGAGTGTGAGTGTGAGTGTGACCGTGAGTATGAGCTTGAGTTTGAGTGTGAGTATGAGTGTGAGTATGAGTGTGAGTGTGAGTGTGACCGTGAGTGTGAGAGTGAGTGTGAGTGTGAGTGTGAGTATGAGTATGAGAGTGAGTGTGAGTGTGAGTGTGAGTATGAGTGTGAGTATGAGTGTGAGTGTGAGTGTGAGTGTGAGCGTGAGTGTGAGAGTGAGTGTGAGTGTGTGTGTGTGTGTGAGTGTGAGCGTGAGTATGAGCTTGAGTGTGAGTATGAGAGTGAGCGTGAGAGTGAGTGTGAGAGTGAGTGTGAGCGTGAGCGTGAGTATGAGCTTGAGTGTGAGTGTGACCGTGAGTATGAGCTTGAGTGTGAGTGTGACCGTGAGTGTGAGTATGAGAGTGAGTGTGAGTGTGAGTATGAGAGTGAGTGTGAGTGTGAGTGTGAGTATGAGTGTGAGTGTGAGTGTGAGTGTGACCGTGAGTATGAGCTTGAGTGTGAGTGTGAGTATGAGCGTGAGTGTGAGTATGAGTATTATTTGCTAACAAGCTAATGAAAAGAGAGGATTCAACATACAACAACATCTAGACAACATCTAAACAAAGATTTTGTTGAATCTGGACAGTGTTTTTTTTGTTGTTTTTTTTTTACACTGTCACACCTGAATTTAAGGAAAAGTTCAAGAGAAGCTGATCACAGGATAACCTCTGCAGAAGAGGATACTCATGTTGGAAAGGATAACATCAAGCAAAACAACAACAACAGCAACAGCTATAAGAAAACTTGGAGGAAATAGAGGTAAAAACATTTTGAATAGACAGTGCTATTTATCTCTCTTTGGACTTTTGCTTGATTCCTGTTTGAAAGAACAGCACAGAAAAAACATTCTTGGACATTTTGGACACAACTGGAATTTTAAAGAAATCAGTGAAAGTCATATTTTCCCCCATTTTTGGCTTATTTACTCATTTTTACCAGTTTTATATCTCCACTGGGAGATGATAAACAAAAACAATTCAAAACAGTGGCAGTTATTTCAGTTGACTGTTTACATTCCAAATCAATGATGGCCAGCGCATCATCTTGGCCCCGCCCCTTCATCTACCCTCAGAAGAGCTCTGAGGCCTCCAGGCTGATGCTCAGACACAAGCAGATGAAGGAGAGACCCGACACACTATTTGCTGAACAACAGGACCACAGTGCCATGAACAACCTGCTCTTTTACACCGAACACAGCCCTTTATGGCACACTGCCTTCTGTCAACATCTCACCTTTACCAAGAAAAGAGGCATCTGTAAAGGCAGACAGATCTTAGCATTTGAAGATGCTGAAAAAAATGATGAAACAAGATTTTTGACCCTGAACTTATATCAAAATGGCACTGTCATGATCCAGGGATCAGAGTCTGCTCTCAAGGTCTTCATTGAAGATTTTGAATTAATAAAAAAGCTGGCACTGTCTGATGAAGTGGACAAGAGTGCGAACACTGTTCCCTCCCCTGGAAAATCAGACCAAAAGACGACAGTGACTTCAGCAACTGCGATCCCATCTCCAATGTCAAGAATGAAAGACAACTTTTCACTTCTGGAAGTAGAAGTCGTGGAGATAAAAGAACTAATACTATCCCACCTGAAAGACAACAACATGGAGCAAGTGACAATTGACATAAATAACTTAAAACAAGAAGTTGAATCTCTGCAGAGACACAGAGAAGAAATGACAGAAGAACTTCAGAAAACCAAAGATGAACTAAAGGAAGTAAAATCAACTTTAGGAAGACAACTAACGGTAGTTAGAAAAGAAATGCAGGAGGAGTTATCGGCCTTGAAGTCAGTACTCCACACCAAAGATGAACTCATCACAGATCTGAAAGAAAGACTCGATTCTGTTTCAGCACCTAAAGAGTCTTCTGCCAAACCCTTGACTCGTCCAGAGATGCTCATGGAAAACCCTCAACCTGAACAGCTGCCAGTGGAAGAAGAGCCTCAGTGCTCGACTGATCCAGCACCCCAGATCCACAGCTCCTCTGCACAGGACCCGGGAGAAACACATGCTCTTATCCTGGCGGACTCTAATGGGAAATATGTCAATGAGAGACTTCTACTACCAAACATGAGAGCCAAGAAAATCTGGTGCCCAAACACAAGAAGTGCTTTTCAGATCCTGTCTGAAAGTAAACATGAAAACTACAAGCACATCGTAATCCACACAGGGACGAATGATTTAAGGGCCATGAAGGGCCGTGTGGCTCCTCTGATGAGAGAGGTGGCGATCAGAGCCACACAACGCTTCCCAGAGGCTAGAGTAACTCTGTCCACACTGCTGCCACGCACCGATGTGCCGATCCACGTGATCCACGGGAATAATGTGGAACTCTCCAGAAGCTGCGCACTCATTCCCAATGTTCATCTCGCCCATCACAAAGACATACAGCCTCATCATATGTATGACCATGTACATCTCAATAAACAAGGAGTGAAAGTCTTCGCCAGAGTGCTGAAAAGCACAGCCCTTGGAAACACAGCAAGAAACAGCAGAAACTCCGATAACAGGCGAAGTGCTCAGCCACCAAGAAGCCATCGTCCTCCAGCAGAGCCCAGACGGACCGCCGGACCTCCATCACTACGCTACACAACACAGAGAAGCCCTCGTCCTCCAGCAGAGCCCAGACCGGCCCCCGGACCTCCATCACAACACAAGAGCTACGCAGAGGCCGCTCAACAACCACAGAACCCTGCAGCTGCTGAACTCAACCAGATACGACATCTACTGAACATCATCTGCTCCAGACTGAGGACATAACCTGCATAGCACACACACACACACACACACACACACACCTATCCATGAAATCATTTAAAATCAGTTGTTGGAATATACAAGGTCTGCACTCTTCTACTTTTGGTAATAAGACTGCAGACCAAGACTTACTCAGCAGTGTAACAGACATGGACATCTGTATCTTTCATGAGACGTGGTGTCGTAGTAATGAGACCTTACATTGCCCAATAGGATACAAGGAAATTATGGTTCCTTCATCAAAAAATTCTAAAATTAAATGTGGCCGAGACTCAGGTGGAATACTTATATGGCACAAAGATGATTTAAAACATTCGATTAAAGTTGCTAAAAGTGGAAAATCATCCATTTGGCTTGAAGTGAAATCCGTCATATATCAGTCTAATCTTTACCTCTGTGCAGTCTATATTCCACCTCACGACTCTCCCTATTACGAAGAGCAAAGCTTCCCAACATTACAGACTGACATCTTACACTTTCAGTCCAGAGGAAACATCCTCATCTGCGGAGACTTAAACGCCAGAACAGGGCGAGAAACTGATTATGTAAATACTGTAGATAATGACCACATCCCCAATGACACCACGTTTCATCCCTCATCGAATATCACACCGAGAAACAGCTATGATACCTCAGTGAACATTAGTGGAAAACAAATGTTGAAACTCTGTAAAGGTTTAGGATTATACATTATTAACGGCAGAACTCGTGGAGACACATTAGGTAGATTCACTTACTGCTCCAGATTAGGAACCAGTGTGGTTGATTATTCAATAACAGATATTGATCAAAGCTTTATTAATGCCTTCACAGTCAGACCTCAGCTCCCGATGTCCGATCACTGCCAAACTGTGCTTTATCTGAAAGCCCCATGTCAAATAACCAAAACTGCTCCACCTGAACCTGAAAAACTGTTTCCTCTGAAACATAAACTCAAGTGGAATCAATCCAACTCAGAACAATTCAGAGAAAATATGAACAATCCTACTATATTAAAAATGCTAGGTGACTTTATGTCCACTGATTTCACCTTAGATATTAATGGAATAAATTTAGCAACAAAAAACTTAAATTACATCTTCATAACATTGATAACTCTATCTAATATTAAACAGCAAACCAAACATAGAACCAGCCAACAGAGAAAGAGAAAGGATGTCTGGTTTGATGATGAATGTGCCGGTCTCAGAAAAGAACTCAGGAGACTTTCTAACAAAAAGCACAAAGATCCGTCCAGCCAGACATTACGGCTTTCTTACTCAGACTGTCTGCAAAAGTACAAAACACTTCTGTGGAAAAAAAGAGAAAAATATTTTCAAACTAAAATTGAAGAAATTGACGATTCAATAGATCAAAACACTTTCTGGACCTTATATAAAAAACTCGAAAAACCCAAATTAGAGATATCACTCCAGAATGGCACAATCTGGAAATCTTACTTCGAAAATCTGTATCAAAAAATTGAGCCGGCCGACCTCAACCAGCCTCAGAGTAAAATAAAGAAAACTCTAGAAGACATGGAAAAAACTATTAAGAGTTATCAAAATCCATTAGATAAATCAATTACAATATCTGAAATATTAGAACATATTAAAAATCTTAAATTAAAGAAAGCATGTGGACAAGATCGCATTAATAACGAAATGCTTAAACTCAGCAGTCCCAGCATGATTCAAACAATAGCCAAATTATTTAATCTGGTGTTCTGGTCTGGACACTTCCCTGAGATCTGGTCTGAGGGACTCATCACCCCCATATTTAAGAGCGGTGATCGATTCGACCCCAGTAACTACCGCGGGATAAGTGTGGGCAGTGTGTTGGGAAAACTGTTCTGCAGTATCATCAACACACGCATCGGCTCACACATCTCAGCACACAACATCTTAAATAAAGCTCAGATCGGCTTCTTACCAAAACACCGCACATCCGACCACATCTATTCCCTCCACACTCTAATCAACAAGAACATCAACGACAAACAAAGGAAAATATTTGCATGTTTTGTAGACTTTAAAAAAGCATTTGATTCAATTTGGCATGATGGTCTATTGTACAAAATCCTACAAATTGGCATCGGCGGAAAAACATTTGACATTATAAAATCTCTGTATACCAACAGCAAAAGTGCGGTGAAGATCGGTAACCACAGAACTGCGTTCTTCCAGCAGGGCCGTGGAGTGAGGCAGGGCTGCAGTCTGAGCCCGACTCTATTCAACATCTACATCAATGATCTGGCATCAGTGCTGGAGAGCTCTACTGCGCCCGGCCTCACTCTACAGGGGTCAGAGGTCAGATGTCTGCTGTACGCGGATGACCTGGTCCTGCTGTCCCGCACACCTGAGGGCCTTCAGCAGAGCCTGTCCCTGCTGGAACAATACTGTCACGACTGGGCCCTGACAGTCAATCTGGACAAAACCAGAGTCATGGTGTTCCAGAAGAAAGCCCGATCTCAGGCACACAAACACCAGTTCCTGTATAAAGGCCAGGTCCTGCAGCACAGCTCTAGCTACAGATATCTGGGCATCGACATCAGCGCTTCGGGACGCTTCGGTCTGGCTGTGAAAACACTCGGTGAAAAGGCTCGGAGGGCTTTCTATGCTATAAAGTCACGATGTGGACACTTAAAATTACCCATTAAAACCTGGATAAAATTATATAATTCAATAATAAAACCAATAATTTTATATGGATGTGAAATTTGGGGACCAGTACTAAATTGTAAAAATTGGGATAAAACATCAGTAGAAAAATTACAATTGGAAATTGGCAAAAATATTCTCGGGGTTCACAGAAACACGTCCACTGCCGCCTGCAGGGCTGAGCTGGGCCTGTACCCGCTGAACATCGAGATCCAGAAGAGATGTGTTCAGTTCTGGCATCATCTCCATCAGTCTGACCCAGAGTCAGTGCAATATAAAGCCCTCCTCGCCAATGAAACCTCAGCAGAACCTCATCCTCTGAACACACTCGCTCTCCAACTCGTCCATCAGACTATACTCCCCATCAACCCCAAACATATCATTAAAGAAATCCACAAACATCTAAAAGACACCCATGATGAAGCACTAAAAGCACATTTTGCCCTCCAGAATAAACTCCAATGTTACTCGACCCTCAATAGAACCACTAAATTGGCCAGTTATCTATTTATTAAACATTTTAAAGAAAGACAAATCCTCTCCAAATACAGATTAAGTGACCATGATCTAGAGATAGAGAGAGGAAGACGTAGACTAACATGGACAGAGAGAGAGCAGAGGATCTGTAGACACTGTGACCTACAGCACATCGAGGATGAGGAACACTTTCTGCTCTTCTGCTCCAGATACTCCAGTATAAGAGAAACCTTTCTGCCCAGATTTGAAATCTTGATTCCATCATTCTTTGAACTGAGTGACACTGAGAAAATGTTCTTCTTACTGGGAGAAGATGATAGTACAGCTGCACTCGCGGCTAAATATGTGTTAGCTATTCACAACGCCAGAGTCAGCTAATTCTCTAGAGAGACCCACTGTATTTATTCATTTATTAGGATAGATTGTGTTTATTTATCTATTTATTTATATTTACTATGCTACATATGACATGATCTATACATATATGTTTTATTTGTTTTATTATTTATATATAATATGTTGATGCTTTGGCAACATTGTGTTACACAGTCATGCTAATAAAGCTCATTTTGAATTGAATTGATGAGCTTGAGTGTGAGTGTGACCGTGAGTGTGAGTATGAGAGTGAGTGTGAGTGTGAGTGTGAGTATGAGAGTGAGTGTGAGTGTGAGTGTGAGTGTGACCATGAGTATGAGCTTGAGTGTGAGTGTGACCGTGAGTGTGAGTGTGACCGTGAGTATGAGCTTGAGTGTGAGTGTGACCGTGAGTGTGAGTATGAGAGTGAGTGTGAGTATGAGAGTGAGTGTGAGTGTGAGTGTGAGTGTGAGTATGAGTGTGAGTGTGACCGTGAGTGTGAGTATGAGCTTGAGTGTGAGTGTGAGTGTGAGTGTGAGTATGAGTGTGAGTGTGAGTGTGAGTGTGAGTATGAGAGTGAGTGTGAGTGTGAGTATGAGAGTGAGTATGAGAGTGAGTGTGAGTGTGAGTGTGAGAGTGAGTGTGAGTGTGAGCTTGAGTGTGAGTGTGAGTATGAGTGTGAGAGTGAGCGTGAGTGTGAGAGTGAGTGTGAGTGTGAGTATGAGCTTGAGTGTGAGTGTGAGTATGAGTGTGAGAGTGAGTATGAGTGTGAGTGTGAGTATGAGCTTGAGTGTGAGCGTGAGCTTGAGTGTGAGTGTGAGTATGAGTGTGAGAGTGAGCGTGAGTGTGAGAGTGAGTGTGAGTGTGAGCGTGAGTGTGAGTGTGAGAGTGAGTGTGAGCGTGAGTGTGAGCTTGAGTGTGAGTGTGAGTATGAGTGTGAGAGTGAGCGTGAGTGTGAGAGTGAGTGTGAGTGTGAGTATGAGCTTGAGTGTGAGTGTGAGTATGAGTGTGAGAGTGAGCGTGAGTGTGAGAGTGAGTGTGAGTGTGAGCGTGAGTATGAGCTTGAGTGTGAGTGTGAGTATGAGTGTGAGTGTGACCGTGAGTATGAGCTTGAGTGTGAGTGTGAGTGTGAGTGTGAGTATGAGTATGAGCTTGAGTGTGAGTGTGAGTATGAGTGTGAGTGTGAGTGTGAGTGTGACCGTGAGTGTGAGAGTGAGTGTGAGTGTGAGTGTGAGTATGAGAGTGAGTGTGAGTGTGAGTGTGAGTATGAGTGTGAGTATGAGTATGAGTGTGAGTGTGAGTGTGAGTGTGAGCGTGAGTGTGAGTGTGAGTGTGAGTATGAGAGTGAGTGTGAGTGTGAGTATGAGTGTGAGTATGAGTGTGAGTGTGAGTGTGAGTGTGAGCGTGAGTGTGAGAGTGAGTGTGAGTGTGTGTGTGTGTGTGAGTGTGAGCGTGAGTATGAGCTTGAGTGTGAGTATGAGAGTGAGCGTGAGCGTGAGAGTGAGTGTGAGAGAGAGTGTGAGTATGAGCGTGAGTGTGAGTATGAGCTTGAGTGTGAGAGTGAGTGTGAGTGTGAGCGTGAGTGTGAGTATGAGCTTGAGTGTGAGTGTGAGTGTGAGTGTGAGTATGAGAGTGAGTATGAGAGTGAGTGTGAGTGTGAGAGTGAGTGTGAGTGTGAGTATGAGAGTGAGTATGAGAGTGAGTGTGAGTGTGAGAGTGAGTGTGAGTGTGAGTATGAGATTGAGTGTGAGTGTGAGTATGAGCTTGAGTGTGAGTGTGAGTGTGAGCTTGAGTGTGAGTGTGAGTATGAGAGTGAGTATGAGAGTGAGTATGAGAGTGAGTGTGAGTGTGACCGTGAGTATGAGCTTGAGTGTGAGTGTGAGTGTGAGTGTGACCGTGAGAGTGAGTGTGAGAGTGAGTGTGAGAGTGAGTGTGAGCGTGAGCGTGAGTATGAGCTTGAGTGTGAGTGTGACCGTGAGTATGAGCTTGAGTGTGAGTGTGACCGTGAGTGTGAGTATGAGAGTGAGTGTGAGTGTGAGTATGAGAGTGAGTGTGAGTGTGAGTGTGAGTGTGACCGTGAGTATGAGCTTGAGTGTGAGTGTGACCGTGAGTGTGAGTGTGACCGTGAGTATGAGCTTGAGTGTGAGTGTGAGTATGAGTGTGAGTGTGAGTGTGACCGTGAGTATGAGCTTGAGTGTGAGAGTGAGCGTGAGTGTGAGAGTGAGTATGAGAGTGAGTGTGAGTGTGAGTGTGAGAGTGAGTGTGAGTGTGAGTGTGAGCGTGAGTATGAGCTTGAGTGTGAGTGTGAGTATGAGTGTGAGTGTGAGTGTGAGAGTGAGCGTGAGAGTGAGAGTGAGTGTGAGCGTGAGCGTGAGTGTGAGTGTGAGTGTGAGAGTGAGCGTGAGAGTGAGTGTGAGCGTGAGCGTGAGTATGAGCTTGAGTGTGAGTGTGAGTATGAGTGTGAGTGTGAGAGTGAGCGTGAGCGTGAGAGTGAGTGTGAGTGTGAGCGTGAGTATGAGAGTGAGCGTGAGTGTGAGCGTGAGTATGAGCTTGAGTGTGAGTGTGAGTGTGAGTATGAGTGTGAGTGTGAGTGTGACCGTGAGTATGAGCTTGAGTGTGAGTGTGAGTGTGAGTGTGAGTATGAGTATGAGCTTGAGTGTGAGTGTGAGTATGAGTGTGAGAGTGAGCGTGAGTGTGAGAGTGAGTGTGAGTGTGAGAGTGAGCGTGAGAGTGAGTGTGAGCGTGAGTATGAGCTTGAGTGTGAGTATGAGAGTGAGTGTGAGTGTGAGTGTGAGAGTGAGCGTGAGAGTGAGTGTGAGCGTGAGCGTGAGTATGAGCTTGAGTGTGAGTGTGAGTGTGACCGTGAGTGTGAGTGTGAGTATGAGTGTGAGTGTGAGAGTGAGCGTGAGCGTGAGCGTGAGAGTGAGTGTGAGTGTGAGAGTGAGTGTGAGTGTGAGTGTGAGCGTGAGTATGAGAGTGAGCGTGAGTGTGAGCGTGAGTATGAGCTTGAGTGTGAGTGTGAGTATGAGTGTGAGTGTGAG
>NC_137129.1:47198630-47201130 GCF_949319135.1 Squalius cephalus
GAAAAGCTAATAATTGAATCATAATAATGTGTATAACTAAAATAAACACATAATTTTGAATAATTTTGAAACACATAAAAATGAAAAAACTAAATAAAACACTTTTAATAAAAAAGATGAAACATTTCATTTTGAGAGCAGTGAACATGTGAATGTGTCGTTAAATTATAGAAATATTAATGTAAAATCTTTTTGCTGTAATGGTTTGGGCTGAAGACAGCGTTACAGGATCAGGTGTGTGCTTTAGTGCTGATGAAGAGTGTGTGTTCCTCACCTGTGTGTGTGTGTTCCTCACCTGTGTGTGTGTGTGTGTGTGTGTGTGTGTGTGTTCCTCACCTGTGTGTGTGTGTGTGTGTGTGTTCCTCACCTGTGTGTGTGTGTGTGTGTTCCTCACCTGAGTGTGTTCCTCACCTGTGTGTGTGTGTGTTCCTCACCTGAGTGTGTTCCTCACCTGTGTGTGTGTGTTCCTCACCTGAGAGAGTGTGTGTGTGTGTGTGTGTGTTCCTCACCTGAGTGTGTGTTCCTCACCTGTGTGTGTGTGTGTGTGTGTGTTCCTCACCTGAGTGTGTTCCTCACCTGTGTGTGTGTGTTCCTCACCTGAGTGTGTGTGTTCCTCACCTGAGTGTGTGTGTGTGTGTGTGTGTGTGTGTTCCTCACCTGAGTGTGTGTGTGTGTGTTCCTCACCTGAGTGTGTGTTCCTCACCTGAGTGTGTGTTCCTCACCTGTGTGTGTTCCTCACCTGAGAGTGTGTGTGTGTTCCTCACCTGTGTGTGTGTGTGTTCCTCACCTGTGTGTGTGTGTTCCTCACCTGAGTGTGTGTGTGTGTGTGTGTGTGTGTGTTCCTCACCTGAGTGTGTGTGTGTGTTCCTCACCTGAGTGTGTGTGTGTGTGTGTGTTCCTCACCTGAGTGTGTGTGTGTGTGTGTGTTCCTCACCTGAGTGTGTGTGTGTGTGTGTGTGTGTTCCTCACCTGAGTGTGTGTGTGTTCCTCACCTGAGTGTGTGTTTCTCACCTGTGTGTGTGTTCCTCACCTGAGTGTGTGTTCCTCACCTGAGTGTGTGTGTGTGTGTGTGTGTGTGTGTGTGTGTGTTCCTCACCTGAGTGTGTGTTCCTCACCTGAGTATGTTCCTCACCTGAGTGTGTGTTCCTCACCCGTGTGTGTGTGTGTTCCTCACCTGTGTGTGTGTGTGTTCCTCACCTGAGTGTGTGTGTGTTCCTCACCTGAGTGTGTGTTCCTCACCTGAGTGTGTGTGCCTCACCTGAGTGTGTGTTCCTCACCTGAGTGTGTGTTCCTCACCTGAGTGTGTTCCTCACCTGAGAGTGTGTTCCTCACCTGTGTGTATGTGTGTTCCTCACCTGAGTGTGTGTGTGTTCCTCACCTGAGTGTGTTCCTCACCTGTGTGTGTGTTCCTCACCTGAGTGTGTGTGTGCCTCACCTGAGTGTGTGTTCCTCACCTGAGTGTGTGTTCCTCACCTGAGAGTGTGTTCCTCACCTGTGTGTATGTGTGTTCCTCACCTGAGTGTGTGTGTGTTCCTCACCTGAGTGTGTTCCTCACCTGTGTGTGTGTTCCTCACCTGAGTGTGTGTGTGTTCCTCACCTGTGTGTGTGTTCCTCACCTGAGAGTGTGTTCCTCACCTGAGTGTGTTCCTCACCTGTGTGTGTGTTCCTCACCTGAGTGTGTGTGTGTTCCTCACCTGTGTGTGTGTTCCTCACCTGAGAGTGTGTTCCTCACCTGTGTGTGTGTTCCTCACCTGAGTGTGTTCCTCACCTGAGAGTGTGTTCCTCACCTGTGTTGTGTGTTCCTCACCTGAGTGTGTGTTCCTCACCTGTGTGTGTGTGTGTGTGTTCCTAACCTGAGTGTGTGTTCCTCACCTGTGTGTGTGTGTGTGTGTGTGTGTGTGTGTTCCTAACCTGAGTGTGTGTGTGTTCCTCACCTGTGTGTGTGTGTGTGTGTTCCTAACCTGAGTGTGTGTGTGTGTGTGTGTGTGTGTGTGTGTGTGTGTTCCTCACCTGAGTGTGTTCCTCACCTGTGTGTGTTCCTCACCTGTGTGTGTGTGTGTGTGTGTGTGTGTGTGTGTGTTCCTCACCTGTGTGTGTGTGTTCCTCACCTGAGTTTGTGTTCCTCACCTGAGTGTGTGTTCATCACCTGAGTGTGTGTGTGTTCCTCACCTGAGTGTGTGTGTGTGTGTTCCTCACCTGAGTGTGTGTGTGTGTGTGTGTTCCTCACCTGTGTGTGTGTGTGTGTGTGTGTTCCTCACCTGAGTGTGTGTTCCTCACCTGTGTGTGTGTGTGTGTGTTGTGTTCCTAACCTGAGTGTGTGTTCCTCACCTGTGTGTGTGTGTGTGTGTTCCTAACCTGAGTGTGTGTTCCTCACCTGTGTGTGTGTTCCTAACCTGAGTGTGTGTGTGTGTGTTCCTCACCTGTGTGTGTGTGTGTGTGTGTTCCTAACCTGAGTGTGTGTGTGTGTGTGTTCCTCACCTTAGTGTGTATTCCTCACCTG
>NC_137129.1:47203630-47216812 GCF_949319135.1 Squalius cephalus
TCCACCAGAAATACCAGATCTGCTTTAGCAGCACGACACACTAACACACACACACACACACACACACACACAGATGAAGCCTGCTGTACGTCCCAAACCCTCACAATGTCATGTGACACGTACCTTCTTTAGTGGCGGGAAGTGTGGGCGGAGGGGCGGAGCTTCTGGCCGTGGTGGGCGGAGCCGTGCTCAGAGGAACTACACACACATTTCACCATTACAAACAACACAAGACTACTGTACAGGTGATGCTCGTCACTGTCCGTCTGACGGGAACGAGTCTAAATGATGTAATCATGTCTGAATAAATCTCTTAATTCTGTCTCATAACATCTAAAATGTTTGGAATCCAATTTCTCATACATTATGACAGACAACATTTGAATGATTCTATATTTATAAACACAATAACTGTATCACCATTAGAGAGAGGATTCTTTTTCACAGAGTGTGTGAGTGTGTGTGTGTGTGTGTGTGTGTGTGTGTGTGTGTGTGTGTGTGTGTGTGAGTGTGTGAGTGTGTGTGAGTGTAAGTGTGTGAGTGTAAGTGTGTGTGTGTGAGTGTAAGTGTGTGTGATTGTGTGTGTGTGTGTGTGATTGTGTGTGTGAGTGTGAGTGTGTGTGTGTGTGTGTGTGAGTGTAAGAGTGTGTGAGTGTGAGTGTGTGTGTGAGAGTGTTTTTTTTTACCTTTAGATTACTAGATTTAATCAATAATAAATGAATAGTAATTTAGACCCACATTCCTCACATTCTTTCAACTTAAATTCAAAATAACTCACAATTTCATGCCTAAACCTTTTAATTGAGCTCAAAATATCTTGCATTGGGTGTCTTTGCCGACCTCTTGTGGAAAAAAATAATATAACATGATATTTCATGACTCTTGCCACTAGATGGCCTTATAGCTCTATATGGAGCAAACAAGCTGTTCCGCTGGGTCAGGAATATCTCTGAATGTAACGGTAATGTTCATAATAACACTAAAACACCAGTTCTTGGAATAAAAATTCATTGTAAAAAGAATTTGGAGGTCAAAATGAATGAAAATGAAGAAACCAAATAGGTGTCGCACTTAACCATCTAACAGGGGACCAAATTAATTTTGTTTAATAGAATCATTATTTACTGTATAAAGTGGTGACCTGCAATACCTTAGAGAGCTATTTCTGCTTGATTTAACCCATAACACTTCATTCTTGACATAAAAATACACTGAAATAAGATTTTTGAGGTCAAACAACAGTGTGTGTGTGTGTGTGTGTGTGTGTGTTTGTATGTATGTGTGTGTGTGTGTGTGTGAGAGAGATAGAGTGTGTGTGATAGAGTGTGTGTGATAGAGTGTGTGTGTGTGCAGAGGTTTGCACTGCACAACATCAGGAAGATCAGGCCTTTCCTAACTGAGCATGCAACACAACTTCTCGTCCAGGCCCTGGTCATCTCTAGGCTTGACTACTGCAATGCTCTTCTGGCTGGACTTCCATCATGTGCAACTAAACCTCTACAAATGATCCAAATGATCGGTCAGCGAGCGACGTCTACCAGAAGCCTGCGATCGGTCAACGAGCGACGTCTACCAGAAGCCTGCGATCGGCCAACGAGCGACGTCTACCAGAAGCCTACGATCGGCCTACGAGCGACGTCTACCAGAAGCCTACGATCGGCCAACGAGCGATGTCTACCAGAAGCCTGCGATCGGCCAACGAGCGACGTCTACCAGAAGCCTGCGATCGGCCAACGAGCGACGTCTACCAGAAGCCTACGATCGGCCTACGAGCGACGTCTACCAGAAGCCTACGATCGGCCAACGAGCGACATCTACCAGAAGCCTGCGATCGGTCAACGAGCGGCGTCTACCAGAAGCCTGCGATCGGCCAACGAGCGACATCTACCAGAAGCCTGCGATCGGTCAACGAGCGACGTCTACCAGAAGCCTGCGATCGGCCAACGAGCGACGTCTACCAGAAGCCTGCGATCGGCCAACGAGCGACGTCTACCAGAAGCCTGCGATCGGCCAACGAGCGACGTCTACCAGAAGCCTGCGATCGGCCAACGAGCGACGTCTACCAGAAGCCTACGATCGGCCAACGAGCGACATCTACCAGAAGCCTGCGATCGGTCAACGAGCGACGTCTACCAGAAGCCTGCGATCGGTCAATGAGCGACGTCTACCAGAAGCCTGCGATCGGTCAACGAGCGACATCTACCAGAAGCCTGCGATCGGTCAACGAGCGACGTCTACCAGAAGCCTGCGATCGGCCAACGAGCGACGTCTACCAGAAGCCTGCGATCGGCCAACGAGCGACGTCTACCAGAAGCCTGCGATCGGCCTACGAGCGACGTCTACCAGAAGCCTACGATCGGCCAACGAGCGACATCTACCAGAAGCCTGCGATCGGTCAACGAGCGGCGTCTACCAGAAGCCTGCGATAGGCCAACGAGCGACGTCTACCAGAAGCCTGCGATCGGTCAACGAGCGACGTCTACCAGAAGCCTGCGATCGGCCAACGAGCGACGTCTACCAGAAGCCTGCGATCGGCCAACGAGCGACGTCTACCAGAAGCCTGCGATCGGTCAACGAGCGGCGTCTACCAGAAGCCTGCGATCGGCCAACGAGCGACGTCTACCAGAAGCCTGCGATCGGTCAGCGAGCGACGTCTACCAGAAGCCTGCGATCGGCCGACGAGCGACGTCTACCAGAAGCCTGCGATCGGCCAACGAGCGACGTCTACCAGAAGCCTGCGATCGGCCAACGAGCGACGTCTACCAGAAGCCTGCGATCGGTCAACGAGCGACGTCTACCAGAAGCCTGCGATCGGTCAGCGAGCGACGTCTACCAGAAGCCTGCGATCGGCCAACGAGCGACGTCTACCAGAAGCCTGCGATCGGCCAACGAGCGACGTCTACCAGAAGCCTGCGATCGGTCAGCGAGCGACGTCTACCAGAAGCCTGCGATCGGCCAACGAGCGACGTCTACCAGAAGCCTGCGATCGGCCAACGAGCGACGTCTACCAGAAGCCTGCGATCGGTCAACGAGCGACGTCTACCAGAAGCCTACGATCGGCCAACGAGCGACGTCTACCAGAAGCCTGCGATCGGCCAACGAGCGACGTCTACCAGAAGCCTGCGATCGGTCAACGAGCGACGTCTACCAGAAGCCTGCGATCGGTCAACGAGCGACGTCTACCAGAAGCCTACGATCGGCCTACGAGCGACGTCTACCAGAAGCCTGCGATCGGCCTACGAGCGACGTCTACCAGAAGCCTGCGATCGGTCAGCGAGCGACGTCTACCAGAAGCCTGCGATAGGCCAACGAGCGACGTCTACCAGAAGCCTGCGATCGGCCAACGAGCGACGTCTACCAGAAGCCTGCGATCGGCCAACGAGCGACGTCTACCAGAAGCCTACGATCGGTCAACGAGCGACGTCTACCAGAAGCCTGCGATCGGCCAACGAGCGACGTCTACCAGAAGCCTGCGATCGGTCAACGAGCGACGTCTACCAGAAGCCTGCGATCGGCCAACGAGCGACGTCTACCAGAAGCCTGCGATCGGCCAACGAGCGACGTCTACCAGAAGCCTGCGATCGGCCAACGAGCGACGTCTACCAGAAGCCTGCGATCGGCCAACGAGCGACGTCTACCAGAAGCCTGCGATCGGCCAACGAGCGACGTCTACCAGAAGCCTGCGATCGGTCAGCGAGCGACGTCTACCAGAAGCCTGCGATCGGCCAACGAGCGACGTCTACCAGAAGCCTGCGATCGGCCAACGAGCGACGTCTACCAGAAGCCTGCGATCGGTCAACGAGCGACGTCTACCAGAAGCTTACGATCGGTCAACGAGCGACGTCTACCAGAAGCCTGCGATCGGCCAACGAGCGACGTCTACCAGAAGCCTGCGATCGGTCAACGAGCGACGTCTACCAGAAGCCTGCGATCGGCCAACGAGCGGCGTCTACCAGAAGCCTGCGATCGGCCAACGAGCGACGTCTACCAGAAGCCTGCGATCGGCCAACGAGCGACGTCTACCAGAAGCCTGCGATCGGCCAACGAGCGACGTCTACCAGAAGCCTGCGATCGGCCAACGAGCGACGTCTACCAGAAGCCTGCGATCGGCCAACGAGCGACGTCTACCAGAAGCCTGCGATCGGTCAACGAGCGACGTCTACCAGAAGCCTACGATCGGCCAACGAGCGACGTCTACCAGAAGCCTGCGATCGGTCAACGAGCGACGTCTACCAGAAGCCTGCGATCGGTCAACGAGCGACGTCTACCAGAAGCCTGCGATCGGTCAACGAGCGACGTCTACCAGAAGCCTACGATCGGCCAACGAGCGACGTCTACCAGAAGCCTGCGATCGGTCAACGAGCGACGTCTACCAGAAGCCTGCGATCGGTCAACGAGCGACGTCTACCAGAAGCTTACGATCGGTCAACGAGCGACGTCTACCAGAAGCCTGCGATCGGCCAACGAGCGACGTCTACCAGAAGCCTGCGATCGGCCAACGAGCGACGTCTACCAGAAGCCTGCGATCGGCCAACGAGCGACGTCTACCAGAAGCCTGCGATCGGCCAACGAGCGACGTCTACCAGAAGCCTGCGATCGGTCAACGAGCGACGTCTACCAGAAGCCTACGATCGGCCAACGAGCGACGTCTACCAGAAGCCTGCGATCGGTCAACGAGCGACGTCTACCAGAAGCCTGCGATCGGTCAACGAGCGACGTCTACCAGAAGCCTGCGATCGGTCAACGAGCGACGTCTACCAGAAGCCTACGATCGGCCTACGAGCGACGTCTACCAGAAGCCTACGATCGGCCTACGAGCGACGTCTACCAGAAGCCTGCGATCGGTCAGCGAGCGACGTCTACCAGAAGCCTGCGATCGGCCAACGAGCGACGTCTACCAGAAGCCTGCGATCGGCCAACGAGCGACGTCTACCAGAAGCCTGCGATCGGCCAACGAGCGACGTCTACCAGAAGCCTGCGATCGGCCAACGAGCGACGTCTACCAGAAGCCTGCGATCGGCCAACGAGCGACGTCTACCAGAAGCCTGCGATCGGCCAACGAGCGACGTCTACCAGAAGCCTGCGATCGGCCAACGAGCGACGTCTACCAGAAGCCTGCGATCGGCCAACGAGCGACGTCTACCAGAAGCCTGCGATCGGTCAGCGAGCGACGTCTACCAGAAGCCTGCGATCGGCCAACGAGCGACGTCTACCAGAAGCCTGCGATCGGCCAACGAGCGACGTCTACCAGAAGCCTGCGATCGGTCAACGAGCGACGTCTACCAGAAGCCTACGATCGGCCAACGAGCGACGTCTACCAGAAGCCTGCGATCGGCCAACGAGCGACGTCTACCAGAAGCCTGCGATCGGTCAACGAGCGACGTCTACCAGAAGCCTGCGATCGGTCAACGAGCGACGTCTACCAGAAGCCTACGATCGGCCAACGAGCGACGTCTACCAGAAGCCTGCGATCGGTCAACGAGCGACGTCTACCAGAAGCCTGCGATCGGTCAACGAGCGACGTCTACCAGAAGCCTGCGATCGGTCAACGAGCGACGTCTACCAGAAGCCTACGATCGGCCTACGAGCGACGTCTACCAGAAGCCTACGATCGGCCAACGAGCGACGTCTACCAGAAGCCTGCGATCGGTCAACGAGCGACGTCTACCAGAAGCCTGCGATCGGTCAGCGAGCGACGTCTACCAGAAGCCTGCGATCGGCCAACGAGCGACGTCTACCAGAAGCCTGCGATCGGTCAGCGAGCGACGTCTACCAGAAGCCTGCGATCGGCCAACGAGCGACGTCTACCAGAAGCCTACGATCGGCCAACGAGCGACGTCTACCAGAAGCCTGCGATCGGTCAACGAGCGACGTCTACCAGAAGCCTGCGATCGGCCAACGAGCGACGTCTACCAGAAGCCTGCAATCGGCCAACGAGCGTCGTCTACCAGAAGCCTACGATCGGCCAACGAGCGACGTCTACCAGAAGCCTACGATCGGCCAACGAGCGACGTCTACCAGAAGCCTGCGATCGGCCAACGAGCGACGTCTACCAGAAGCCTGCGATCGGTCAGCGAGCGACGTCTACCAGAAGCCTGCGATCGGTCAACGAGCGACGTCTACCAGAAGCCTGCGATCGGCCAACGAGCGACGTCTACCAGAAGCCTACGATCGGACAACGAGCGACGTCTACCAGAAGCCTGCGATCGGCCAACGAGCGACGTCTACCAGAAGCCTGCGATCGGCCAACGAGCGACGTCTACCAGAAGCCTGCGATCGGCCAACGAGCGACGTCTACCAGAAGCCTGCGATCGGCCAACGAGCGACGTCTACCAGAAGCCTGCGATCGGTCAACGAGCGACGTCTACCAGAAGCCTGCGATCGGCCAACGAGCGACGTCTACCAGAAGCCTGCGATCGGCCAACGAGCGACGTCTACCAGAAGCCTGCGATCGGCCAACGAGCGACGTCTACCAGAAGCCTGCGATCGGTCAGCGAGCGACGTCTACCAGAAGCCTGCGATCGGCCAACGAGCGACGTCTACCAGAAGCCTGCGATCGGTCAACGAGCGACGTCTACCAGAAGCCTACGATCGGACAACGAGCGACGTCTACCAGAAGCCTGCGATCGGCCAACGAGCGACGTCTACCAGAAGCCTGCGATCGGTCAACGAGCGACGTCTACCAGAAGCCTACGATCGGACAACGAGCGACGTCTACCAGAAGCCTACGATCGGCCAACGAGCGACGTCTACCAGAAGCCTGCGATCGGTCAGCGAGCGACGTCTACCAGAAGCCTGCGATCGGCCAACGAGCGACGTCTACCAGAAGCCTGCGATCGGCCAACGAGCGACGTCTACCAGAAGCCTGCGATCGGTCAGCGAGCGACGTCTACCAGAAGCCTGCGATCGGTCAACGAGCGACGTCTACCAGAAGCCTGCGATCGGCCAACGAGCGGCGTCTACCAGAAGCCTACGATCGGCCAACGAGCGACGTCTACCAGAAGCCTACGATCGGCCAACGAGCGGCGTCTACCAGAAGCCTGCGATCGGCCAACGAGCAACGTCTACCAGAAGCCTGCGATCGGTCAGCGAGCGACGTCTACCAGAAGCCTGCGATCGGTCAACGAGCGACGTCTACCAGAAGCCTGCGATCGGTCAGCGAGCGACGTCTACCAGAAGCCTGCGATCGGCCAACGAGCGACGTCTACCAGAAGCCTGCGATCGGCCAACGAGCGACGTCTACCAGAAGCCTACGATCGGTCAACGAGCGACGTCTACCAGAAGCCTGCGATCGGCCAACGAGCGACGTCTACCAGAAGCCTGCGATCGGTCAACGAGCGACGTCTACCAGAAGCCTGCGATCGGTCAACGAGCGACGTCTACCAGAAGCCTGCGATCGGCCAACGAGCGACGTCTACCAGAAGCCTGCGATCGGTCAACGAGCGACGTCTACCAGAAGCCTGCGATCGGTCAACGAGCGACGTCTACCAGAAGCCTGCGATCGGCCAACGAGCGACGTCTACCAGAAGCCTGCGATCGGTCAACGAGCGACGTCTACCAGAAGCCTGCGATCGGCCAACGAGCGACGTCTACCAGAAGCCTGCGATCGGTCAACGAGCGACGTCTACCAGAAGCCTGCGATCGGTCAGCGAGCGACGTCTACCAGAAGCCTGCGATCGGCCAACGAGCGACGTCTACCAGAAGCCTGCGATCGGCCAACGAGCGACGTCTACCAGAAGCCTGCGATCGGCCAACGAGCGACGTCTACCAGAAGCCTGCGATCGGCCAACGAGCGACGTCTACCAGAAGCCTGCGATCGGCCAACGAGCGGCGTCTACCAGAAGCCTACGATCGGCCAACGAGCGACGTCTACCAGAAGCCTGCGATCGGCCAACGAGCGGCGTCTACCAGAAGCCTGCGATCGGTCAACGAGCGACGTCTACCAGAAGCCTACGATCGGCCAGCGAGCGACGTCTACCAGAAGCCTACGATCGGCCAACGAGCGACGTCTACCAGAAGCCTGCGATCGGTCAACGAGCGACGTCTACCAGAAGCCTGCGATCGGCCAACGAGCGACGTCTACCAGAAGCCTGCGATCGGCCAACGAGCGACGTCTACCAGAAGCCTGCGATCGGCCAACGAGCGACGTCTACCAGAAGCCTGCGATCGGCCAACGAGCGACGTCTACCAGAAGCCTGCGATCGGCCAACGAGCGACGTCTACCAGAAGCCTGCGATCGGCCAACGAGCGACGTCTACCAGAAGCCTGCGATCGGCCAACGAGCGACGTCTACCAGAAGCCTGCGATCGGCCAACGAGCGACGTCTACCAGAAGCCTGCGATCGGTCAACGAGCGACGTCTACCAGAAGCCTGCGATCGGCCAACGAGCGACGTCTACCAGAAGCCTGCGATCGGTCAACGAGCGACGTCTACCAGAAGCCTGCGATCGGTCAACGAGCGACGTCTACCAGAAGCCTGCGATCGGTCAACGAGCGACGTCTACCAGAAGCCTGCGATCGGCCAACGAGCGACGTCTACCAGAAGCCTGCGATCGGCCAACGAGCGACGTCTACCAGAAGCCTGCGATCGGCCAACGAGCGACGTCTACCAGAAGCCTGCGATCGGTCAACGAGCGACGTCTACCAGAAGCCTGCGATCGGCCAACGAGCGACGTCTACCAGAAGCCTGCGATCGGCCAACGAGCGACGTCTACCAGAAGCCTGCGATCGGCCAACGAGCGACGTCTACCAGAAGCCTGCGATCGGCCAACGAGCGACGTCTACCAGAAGCCTGCGATCGGCCAACGAGCGACGTCTACCAGAAGCCTGCGATCGGCCAACGAGCGACGTCTACCAGAAGCCTGCGATCGGCCAACGAGCGACGTCTACCAGAAGCCTGCGATCGGCCAACGAGCGACGTCTACCAGAAGCCTGCGATCGGCCAACGAGCGACGTCTACCAGAAGCCTGCGATCGGCCAACGAGCGACGTCTACCAGAAGCCTACGATCGGTCAACGAGCGACGTCTACCAGAAGCCTGCGATCGGCCAACGAGCGACGTCTACCAGAAGCCTGCGATCGGCCAACGAGCGACGTCTACCAGAAGCCTACGATCGGCCAACGAGCGACGTCTACCAGAAGCCTACGATCGGCCAACGAGCGACGTCTACCAGAAGCCTGCGATCGGCCAACGAGCGACGTCTACCAGAAGCCTGCGATCGGTCAGCGAGCGACGTCTACCAGAAGCCTGCGATCGGTCAACGAGCGACGTCTACCAGAAGCCTGCGATCGGCCAACGAGCGACGTCTACCAGAAGCCTGCGATCGGCCAACGAGCGACGTCTACCAGAAGCCTGCGATCGGTCAACGAGCGACGTCTACCAGAAGCCTGCGATCGGCCAACGAGCGACGTCTACCAGAAGCCTGCGATCGGTCAGCGAGCGACGTCTACCAGAAGCCTGCGATCGGCCAACGAGCGACGTCTACCAGAAGCCTACGATCGGCCAACGAGCGACGTCTACCAGAAGCCTGCGATCGGTCAGCGAGCGACGTCTACCAGAAGCCTGCGATCGGTCAACGAGCGACGTCTACCAGAAGCCTGCGATCGGCCAACGAGCGGCGTCTACCAGAAGCCTACGATCGGCCAACGAGCGGCGTCTACCAGAAGCCTACGATCGGCCAACGAGCGGCGTCTACCAGAAGCCTACGATCGGCCAACGAGCGACGTCTACCAGAAGCCTACGATCGGCCAACGAGCGGCGTCTACCAGAAGCCTACGATCGGCCAACGAGCGGCGTCTACCAGAAGCCTACGATCGGCCAACGAGCGGCGTCTACCAGAAGCCTACGATCGGCCAACGAGCGACGTCTACCAGAAGCCTGCGATCGGTCAGCGAGCGACGTCTACCAGAAGCCTGCGATCGGTCAACGAGCGACGTCTACCAGAAGCCTGCGATCGGCCAACGAGCGGCGTCTACCAGAAGCCTACGATCGGCCAACGAGCGACGTCTACCAGAAGCCTGCGATCGGCCAACGAGCGGCGTCTACCAGAAGCCTACGATCGGCCAACGAGCGACGTCTACCAGAAGCCTACGATCGGCCAACGAGCGGCGTCTACCAGAAGCCTGCGATCGGCCAACGAGCAACGTCTACCAGAAGCCTGCGATCGGTCAGCGAGCGACGTCTACCAGAAGCCTGCGATCGGTCAACGAGCGACGTCTACCAGAAGCCTGCGATCGGTCAGCGAGCGACGTCTACCAGAAGCCTGCGATCGGTCAACGAGCGACGTCTACCAGAAGCCTGCGATCGGCCAACGAGCGACGTCTACCAGAAGCCTGCGATCGGTCAACGAGCGACGTCTACCAGAAGCCTGCGATCGGTCAGCGAGCGACGTCTACCAGAAGCCTGCGATCGGCCAACGAGCGACGTCTACCAGAAGCCTGCGATCGGCCAACGAGCGACGTCTACCAGAAGCCTGCGATCGGCCAACGAGCGACGTCTACCAGAAGCCTGCGATCGGCCAACGAGCGACGTCTACCAGAAGCCTGCGATCGGCCAACGAGCGGCGTCTACCAGAAGCCTACGATCGGCCAACGAGCGACGTCTACCAGAAGCCTGCGATCGGCCAACGAGCGGCGTCTACCAGAAGCCTGCGATCGGTCAACGAGCGACGTCTACCAGAAGCCTGCGATCGGCCAACGAGCGACGTCTACCAGAAGCCTGCGATCGGCCAACGAGCGACGTCTACCAGAAGCCTGCGATCGGTCAGCGAGCGACGTCTACCAGAAGCCTGCGATCGGCCAACGAGCGACGTCTACCAGAAGCCTACGATCGGCCAACGAGCGGCGTCTACCAGAAGCCTGCGATCGGCCAACGAGCGACGTCTACCAGAAGCCTGCGATCGGCCAACGAGCGGCGTCTACCAGAAGCCTGCGATCGGCCAACGAGCGACGTCTACCAGAAGCCTGCGATCGGTCAACGAGCGACGTCTACCAGAAGCCTGCGATCGGTCAACGAGCGACGTCTACCAGAAGCCTGCGATCGGCCAACGAGCGACGTCTACCAGAAGCCTGCGATCGGCCAACGAGCGACGTCTACCAGAAGCCTGCGATCGGCCAACGAGCGACGTCTACCAGAAGCCTGCGATCGGCCAACGAGCGACGTCTACCAGAAGCCTGCGATCGGCCAACGAGCGACGTCTACCAGAAGCCTGCGATCGGCCAACGAGCGACGTCTACCAGAAGCCTGCGATCGGCCAACGAGCGACGTCTACCAGAAGCCTGCGATCGGCCAACGAGCGACGTCTACCAGAAGCCTGCGATCGGTCAGCGAGCGACGTCTACCAGAAGCCTGCGATCGGCCAACGAGCGACGTCTACCAGAAGCCTGCGATCGGCCAACGAGCGACGTCTACCAGAAGCCTGCGATCGGCCAACGAGCGACGTCTACCAGAAGCCTGCGATCGGTCAACGAGCGACGTCTACCAGAAGCCTGCGATCGGCCAACGAGCGACGTCTACCAGAAGCCTGCGATCGGCCAACGAGCGACGTCTACCAGAAGCCTGCGATCGGCCAACGAGCGACGTCTACCAGAAGCCTGCGATCGGCCAACGAGCGACGTCTACCAGAAGCCTGCGATCGGCCAACGAGCGACGTCTACCAGAAGCCTGCGATCAGCCAACGAGCGACGTCTACCAGAAGCCTGCGATCGGCCAACGAGCGACGTCTACCAGAAGCCTGCGATCGGCCAACGAGCGACGTCTACCAGAAGCCTGCGATCGGCCAACGAGCGACGTCTACCAGAAGCCTGCGATCGGCCAACGAGCGACGTCTACCAGAAGCCTGCGATCGGCCAACGAGCGACGTCTACCAGAAGCCTGCGATCGGCCAACGAGCGACGTCTACCAGAAGCCTGCGATCGGCCAACGAGCGACGTCTACCAGAAGCCTGCGATCAGCCAACGAGCGACGTCTACCAGAAGCTTACGATCGGTCAGCGAGCGACGTCTACCAGAAGCCTGCGATCGGCCAACGAGCGACGTCTACCAGAAGCCTGCGATCGGTCAACGAGCGACGTCTACCAGAAGCCTGCGATCGGCCAACGAGCGACGTCTACCAGAAGCCTGCGATCGGCCAACGAGCGACGTCTACCAGAAGCCTGCGATCGGCCAACGAGCGACGTCTACCAGAAGCCTGCGATCGGCCAACGAGCGACGTCTACCAGAAGCCTGCGATCGGCCAACGAGCGACGTCTACCAGAAGCCTACGATCGGCCAACGAGCGACATCTACCAGAAGCCTACGATCGGCCAACGAGCGACGTCTACCAGAAGCCTGCGATCGGCCAACGAGCGACGTCTACCAGAAGCCTACGATCGGCCAACGAGCGACGTCTACCAGAAGCTTACGATCGGTCAGCGAGCGACGTCTACCAGAAGCCTGCGATCGGCCAACGAGCGACGTCTACCAGAAGCCTGCGATCGGCCAACGAGCGACGTCTACCAGAAGCCTGCGATCGGCCAACGAGCGACGTCTACCAGAAGCCTGCGATCGGCCAACGAGCGACGTCTACCAGAAGCCTACGATCGGCCAACGAGCGACGTCTACCAGAAGCTTACGATCGGTCAGCGAGCGACGTCTCGTGGTTCCATCACAGAAAGCCACAAAATCACTCTCCAGAACATTCTCATTCACGGTTCCCTGCTGGTGGAATGCTCTCCCTCCCTCATCCGGAACGCAGAATCCCTGGCAACATTCAAAAGACCTTTTCCTTTTCCCTTAATCCTCCCTTGTCTGGCTTATGCTACTCTGAACAATGCCTGAACTGTGTATTTTGAGCACTTCTTGCATTGTTTTTGCCTCTTCATGATGACTTGCTTGATTTAGTCCTAATTTGTAAGTCGCTTTGTATAAAAGCATCTGCTAAATGACTAAATGTAAATGTAAATGTAATGTATGTGTATACATACATGTCCTCTGTGTGGTGGTGACGGCCGGTCCCTCAGTGTCCTGCAGTTGAGCGTGAACGTTTATCGTGTACTGTGTGTTCGGCGTGAGGTCATTAAAGCAGTGTCTGGAGGCGGAGCCAGCCAACCTCACTTCCTGTTTCTCACCATCTGAAGAAGAGAATGGGATGGACAGATGACTGTTGACTGCATCTATATGAATGTCTATATCTGTATCAGATAAAA
>NC_137129.1:47222012-47254512 GCF_949319135.1 Squalius cephalus
TGGTTACTGGACCCACTTCCACCTGAGGTCAACGAAGGGTCAAAGGTCAGAGACATGCCACAACAATCCAGTTCCAAGCGACCGGCTGAGCGCTCACCTGATTGGTCTGCACAGCGTCTGTCTTCACATAAACTATACGGTAACCTTTGACCTTGCGAGACGCCGCGTCCCAGGATAGTTTAGCGGAGCTGTGATTCACGTCTGAGATGCGCAGATTACGAGCAGGAGTCAGACGAACTGAGGAGAGAATCAGAGGGAAGATACGATGGAATTCAGAATGATCCGACAGAATTCTCCTACTTCCTGTTCCTGTCTATCCAAGCGTTAACCTTCCCGTCTCTCTTGAGTCAACACTGAAGTGAGTCAGACTGCAGTTCATCCACTGGCCACTAGAGGCCGGCTGCAGAAGAGACTCAACCCCACAGACCCGCATGTTAAACTGCAGTTCATCCACTGGCCACTAGAGGCCGGCTGCAGAAGAGACTCAACCCCACAGACCCGCATGTTAAACTGCAGTTCATCCACTGGCCACTAGAGTCCGGCTGCAGAGGAGACTCAACCCCACAGACCCGCATGTTAAACTGCAGTTCATCCACTGGCCACTAGAGGCCGGCTACAGAGGAGACTCAACCCCACAGACCCGCATGTTAAACTGCAGTTCATCCACTGGCCACTAGAGGCCGGCTACAGAGGAGACTCAACCCCACAGACCCGCATGTTAAACTGCAGTTCATCCACTGGCCACTAGAGGCCGGCTACAGAGGAGACTCAACCCCACAGACCCGCATGTTAAACTGCAGTTCATCCACTGGCCACTAGAGGCCGGCTACAGAGGAGACTCAATCCCATAGACCCGCATGTTAAACTGCAGTTCATCCACTGGCCACTAGAGGCCGGCTACAGAGGAGACTCAACCCCACAGACCCGCATGTTAAACTGCAGTTCATCCACTGGCCACTAACCCAACTTTACAGCAGAGAAAACATGTTTACAGTCTGGTGCAAAAAGCATAGACAGTATATAAACTGGACACAGCGACCCCATAGACTTCAACGGAGAAAAGTGAAGCAAATTAGAAGCCCTCATTTCCTGATTGCCGAGGGTACTGCGCAGACTCAAACTGAGCTTGACGACGTGGATGTGACGTGAGCAGCCTGCCTGACAGTTGTAAGTTTTCTAGTAGCTGTGCCAAGAGAAATCTGAACCCTTCCCTTCCGAATCTTGCAGAGACGGAGAGTGTGAGTAGGAGCTGTCCATGAGCGAGGAGCAGGAGCAACGTCATGACTCTCTATGGGCTTCTCCCTAGACTTTATCGGACATTTTGCCTCCACGTCCCCCCGATTGCCCTCGAGCTTCTCCTCCTGTCCATACGGTAATCTCTCTACTGTGCGACAGAGAGTCGCGTGGGTATGATGCAATCGTTAGCCTACTTTTACAAAAACTGCTTCTTCGGGGCCATAACGTAAGATACAAGGTAATGGAGCCTTTTATACATTGTCGTGTTTCTTTAGAAATAAACAATGGACAAATGGAGTATTTAAACGCCTCAGATCTAAAGTTATTCGCTGTCAAAGTGACACCAAAATGAATGGGAGTCAATGGGATGCTAACAGCAGGTGAAGGCTTGTTAGCCAATGGCGGCTCCCGGGGGTGGTACGGAAATCGAGCGCTCAATTACCCCCCTGGCAAAAAGTGGTTTGGTCTATAAAGCTAATTTTGCCCTTCATGATGACTGTGAGGGGGTGAATGTTTTTATAACTCATCCGTTTAAATTACATTAAGCCTTAAAGTTAAACCTATAATAAATGTAAGACTTTATTTCACTAATTTAAGACTGCTCTTATGTTATGAGGATACTCGACAAAACAGACATTTTGGCATTTTGTGTGTTATTGTTCGACAAGCGCTAAAGAGAACCGTTTTCTGGTGCACTGTGTGTGTGTGTGTGTGTGTGTGTGTGTGTCACATAGACAGGACATTCACAGGCAGCACGTTTAAAAGCATTTGCATGAATAAGAGCGGGATCATATAATGTAACGCTACCCAAAGGACGACAAAAATGAACAGATGCAGCGGTTTGTGTTAAATATTTTAACGTGTTAAACTGAACAAAAATGAATCGCTTGATGTTGACAGCCCTAATACATACATATATATATATAAAATATAAAATTGTTTTTTAAGCCACGTACACAGACAATCAACAATTATACCACTCAAGTCAGTCAAAAGAGTGCCGTGACATGCCGTGACAAGACATTGCATGTCAACAAATGTGCACAAAAACGCAGAGTGAGCTTTAACAGCGGATGTCGAGATGATGAGTTTAGGGTTAGGATGATGAGGGAAAGTTACCACACAGTTTATTACTGTCTGTCTTATACAGTTGATGTGTGGCGGTCAGACTGCATATGAGATTTACGGCGATGATTCCCAACTTACATACCTTTCTACAAACGCTGCAATATCCTTCTTTATTTTGACCACTAACGGCTGCAACCATGCCCTGTTTGTCTTCCAGCCTCTTCTGCTGGAATTTGCACTTTCTCATTTTTCTGGTCTAGTTTTATTCCTGTTGTTCCTGCTGTTTGAAATATGCGTCGCGACTGAGTGCTTTGTTGTGTTTGGAGCTCCGTCGAATTAATTCAGAAACCTTGTTTTTCTTCTTTACACTCTTTTACAAACGAACTTTTTCATTTTTATAGCGTGTGAACATATCTGGAATACTATTCTCCTTAAAAAACAATCGGATTGCTCTGATATCGCTACATATATCCAACCTTTCGAACTTCCGCTACTAGCCTTAGCCCGCTAGCATTACACGCGTGGTCGCGCCTATCGATCGACTTATTTACACCCGTATCACTGAAAGCTATAATTCGCCATTATAGCACATCTGCTATAATGGCGAATATAACGGATGTGTGTCTAACGTTACCTTTGAGTGCAGGTGAGGACACCTTCGAGCTGCATTCTGTGCAGTTAGAGCTGGAATCCGTGGAGAAGCAGATCCGCGACCTACTAGAGAGACAGGCCGAGCTACGAGATCGACGTTTCGCGCTTGAAACATCACGCGCCGATGCTCACAAGTCAGTGGTTAGTAACCTTTTGACTCCGACCTCGTCTACTCCATGTGTTTCTCTGCCCAGGATGCGATCATCCCTGGTTTCATTCACTCCGGCACCGACACAACAACATGGACCCTGGGTGATTCCACAGCGGAAGACGCGGGCCAGGACCAGAGCTAGGACCTCTCCGCCCCTCCCGGCCTTCGAGATCTCCACCCGGAACCGCTTCTCCCCTCTACGCGAGACGGAACGCGACGCTGTGATCATCGGCAGTTCCATCGTCCGGCATGTCCGTGCTACCATAGGTAAAGGTAAGGTTCGCACTCACTGCTTTCCTGGTGCTCGTGTTCTCGATGTCGCTGCACAGGTTCCCGGGATTCTGAACGGTGACGAGCCCGTCGGAGCTGTCGTGCTGCACGCGGGAACGAACGACATCAGGCTGCGGCAGTCGGAGGTTCTGAAGAAGGACTACAGGAGCCTGATCGAGACGGTACGCAGTACATCGCCTGAAACAACGATCATCGTGTCTGGACCGCTTCCCACCTACCGACTAGGACACGAAAGGTTCAGTAGATTATTTGCTCTAAATGAATGGTTAATGTCATGGTGTAATGAACAGAGACTGCTCTTTGTAAATAATTGGAATCTTTTCTGGGAGCGACCTAGGCTCTTCCGTGCTGATGGCCTTCACCCCAGCAGAATCGGAGCGGCTCTTCTGTCGGACAACATCTCCAAGACGCTACACACCATATGACTAGTAAGTCAAAGTCCAAATCACACTCTTTGCTGTCCAAACTTAATTGATATAAGTACCAATGTAGAACATCATATTGAAACTGTGTCTATTCCTCGTTTAGTGAGATCAAATAATAAATCTACTGCAGGATCTAAGAAAAATCTAATTGTGATTAAACCAGAAAATCTCAATATTAGTGAACAAAAACAATTTATAAAGCTAGGTCTTTTAAACATCAGATCGCTTACACCTAAGGCGGTTATTGTAAATGAAATGGTCACAGATAATAGTTTCGATGTACTTTGCCTTACTGAAACCTGGCTTAAACCAAATGATTATTTCGGTCTTAATGAGTCTACTCCTCCTGGATACTGTTACAAGCATGAGCCCCGTCTGATTGGTCGTGGCGGTGGTGTTGCTATAATCTATAAAGATATTCTTACTGTTACTCAGAAAACAGGTCACAGGTTTAATTCATTTGAAGTACTTGTGCTAAATGTTACTCTCTTAGATGTAAGAAAGAAATCCATATTATCTCTAGCCTTGGCTACTGTATATAGACCGCCAGGGCCTTACGCTGATTTCCTAAAAGAGTTTGCAGACTTTCTCTCAGATCTTTTGGTCAATGTCGATAAAGCATTAATTGTTGGAGATTTTAACATACACGTAGATAATTCAAATGATGCTTTAGGGGCTGCGTTTACAGATTTATTAAACTCCTTTGGGGTCAAGCAAAACGTAAATGGTCCCACTCATCGTCTTAATCATACACTAGATTTAATTATATCACATGGAACCGATCCAACCGATATAGATATTATACCGCAAAGTGATGAAGTCACTGACCATTACATGGTCACTTGCATACTACGTACCGCTGAAATTTGTCATGTTGCGCCGCGTTATCGACCAGGCAGAACAATCCTTCCAACAACTACAGATCATTTCTCAAATAGCTTACCTGATCTATCTCAGCTGCTCAGTGAACCCAAACAAACAGATGAACTAGAGGAAATGACTAGCACTATGAGCACCATTTGCTCTAGTACATTAGACATCGTTGCACCAATTAGATTAAAAAAGGTTAGAGAGAAAACTAAAGCACCATGGTACAACAGTGTTACGCATGTTCTAAAGAGAGAAACTCGTAATTTAGAGCGTAAATGGAAACAAACTAATCTAGAGGTCTTTAGAATCGCATGGAAAGACAGTATGTCACGTTATAAAAAGGCCCTAAAAGCAGCCAGGGCTGAGCATCTCCGCAAACTAATAGAAAACAACCAAAATAATCCTAGGTTTTTATTTAACACCGTCGCTAGACTAACAAATAAACAGACGTTACCGGAGCAAAATATTCCGTCACAGTTTAGTAGTAATGATTTTATGAATTTCTTCACTGAGAAAATAGAAAGCATCAGAAACACAATTGTAAATGTACAATCTTTAATGATGTCTTATGATTCAGCCTCAATTATCACCCCGCAAGAACAATTACAGCGCTTTGCAACTATAGGACAGGAAGAGTTAAATAAACTTATCATTGCATCTAAACCAACAACGTGTTTATTAGATCCAATACCAACTAAACTACTGAAACAAGTGTTACCTGTAGTGGAAGAGCCTCTTCTCAATATTATTAACTCGTCTTTATCCTTAGGTCATGTTCCAAGAATATTCAAGTTGGCAGTTATAAAACCTCTTATTAAGAAACCACAATTAGATCATAATAACCTAGCAAATTATAGACCCATTTCAAATCTTCCATTTATGTCTAAAATACTAGAAAAAGTTGTGTCCGCTCAATTGTGCTCTTTCTTGCAAGAAAATGACATCTATGAAAAGTTTCAGTCTGGATTCAGGCCGCATCATAGCACTGAAACTGCGCTCGTTAAAATCACAAATGATTTACTTTTATCTTCTGACCAAGGCTGTATCTCAATACTAGTTTTACTTGATCTTAGTGCTGCGTTCGATACTATAGATCACACAATACTCTTAGACCGACTACAAAACTACACTGGTGTTCAGGGACAGGCATTAAGCTGGTTCAGATCATACTTATCAGACCGTTACCATTTTGTCTGCGTAAATGGGGAAAAATCGAAGATAACGTCAGTAAACTATGGAGTGCCGCAGGGATCTGTGTTAGGCCCTCTATTATTCTCAATATATATGCTGCCACTTGGTAATATTATAAGAAAACATGGAATTAATTTCCACTGTTATGCTGATGACACTCAATTATATATTTCATCACGACCAGATGAAAACGCTAAATTATCTAAATTAACAGAGTGTGTTAAAGATATAAAATACTGGATGACATGTAATTTTCTGCTATTAAATTCAGATAAAACGGAGGTATTACTTATTAGTCCAAAAAACTGCCCACAAAACCTCTTACAATACAACTTTAATTTAGAAGGATGTCCTGTTACTTCATCCTCTACAGTAAAAGACCTGGGTGTTATATTAGACCGCAACTTGTCTTTTGAAAATCATATTTCATATGTTACAAGAACAGCCTTTTTCCACCTTAGAAACATTGCTAAGCTACGTAACATGCTATCAGTTTCTGATGCAGAAAAGTTAGTTCATGCATTCATGACCTCGAGACTAGATTACTGTAATGCTTTATTAGCTGGTTGTCCTGCATCCTCAATAAACAAGCTACAGTTAGTCCAAAATGCCGCCGCTAGAGTTCTTACTAGATCAAGAAAATATGATCATATAACACCAATTCTGTCGTCTCTACATTGGTTACCTATAAAGTTCCGTATCAATTACAAAGTATTGCTACTGACTTATAAAGCCCTAAATGGTTTAGCTCCCGTGTATTTAACGGAACTTCTATCGCCCTACAATCCATCGCGCTCTTTAAGATCACTAAATTCGAGGCTTCTGGTCATTCCTAGGATATCTAAGTCCACTAAAGGAGGGAGAGCGTTTTCACATTTAGCTCCTAAACTCTGGAATGGCCTTCCTGATATTGTTCGAGGCTCAGACTCGCTGTCCCAGTTTAAAACTAGATTAAAGACGCATCTCTTCAGCCAGGCATTCACATAATACTTACATTTTATACTACAGTTGAATCAGATTGAATGCATTAATATTGCGAACAGCAGCTACGCTAATTATTTCCCATATGCTTTTCTGTTGTTATCTCGGGACGCTAGTCCTGAGGTAAATACAGATCGTCAGCTCCTGTTTGTATCCAGCCTCTCATGGAAACTACAGATTCTCCAACACCCGTGCAGAGACGACTCGGCGCCTGTGAAGAGACGACTCGACGCTGGCTATGTTTATGCCCTAAATCAATACATGATTAACTAACTGTATTTCTCAATGTACATTTCTGAAATGCACTTTCTGTAAAGCTGCTTTGAAACAATATGTATTGTGAAAAGCGCTATACAAATAAATTTGAATTGAATTGAATTGAATTAAAATGACCCGAGTCACCTCCGCATCACCTCCCCGTCACGCCAATTCTGCTCCGGCTGGATGCAATCACCAAACTGGCTCCGCGTGTTTATCACACTAACGTACATATTTTGCGACAGCAAATAAAAATATAAATAAAAAAATTATAAATTAATAATATAACAATTTCTTCAAAACTATCTAAGCAAAAATATATATATATCTAAGCTGTTATAGACTACGAGTCCCAGTTCACTTCCTTCTAGCCGGCACACCTGATGTGTGTGTGATGCTCTGGTGTGTCTGTGTGTGGGCCTGTACTCACGCGTGGTCTCCTGTGCAGTCATGGGGTCGCTGGCCTCCTCGCCGTACATGGCGTAAACCGTTACTGTGTATTCGGTAGCAGGAGTTAACCCTTCCAGTTCAATCTGAGTCACAGAGTCAGACACTTTAACCTGTGAACACACAAACACATTTACATTCATGACGCTTTTATCCAAAGCCACTTTTGCTGAATCGAAGGTTTACTTCCGATTGGTTCATGCATTCTCTGGGAAACGAGATGTTTATACGTGAAAGTGTGTTTGTGTGTGTGTGTGTGTGTGTGTGTGTGTGTGTGTGTGTGTGTGTGTATTCCACCTCCTTCTCGTCCGCGGGGTCTCCCTCCGTCAGAGGCGCGTACAGGATCATGTACCCAGAAGCCCCTTCTGCCTCTCGCCAGCGCACACGCATGGTGCTGTGAGTGATGTCATACAGCTCCAGAGTGCTGACCGTCGGCAGGGCCACTGACCAAACACAGCAATCAATAATCAATCACTGAAGCACAAGCAGAAAACTGACCAGACACACAACCGAGCAGTTCAGACGAAAATAATAGAGCAAATGTGTGTAATAAATCAGACGTATAAAACAGATATGAATTAATGGATCAGATTGTATATTATTACATCAGGAAAAAAACATCAGATTTTGCATCCACAGATCAAACATTTAAACAGAACGACGTAATTAATAGATCAGATGTGATGAATAGATCAGATGTGATGAATAGATCAGATGTGATGAATAGATCCGATGTCATATATAGATCAGATGTCATAGATCAGATCAGATGTCATAGATCCAATGTCATATATAGATCAGATGTGATGAATAGATCAGATGTCATATATAGATCAGATGTCATATATAGATCAGATGTGATGTATAGATGTGATGAATATATCAGATGTCATATATAGATCAGATGTGATGAATAGATCAGATGTCATATATATATATATCAGATGTCATATAGATCAGATGTCATAGATCAGATGTCATATATAGATCAGATGTGATGTATAGATGTGATGTCATATATATATATATCAGATGTCATATAGATCAGATGTCATAGATCAGATGTCATATATAGATCAGATGTGATGTATAGATGTGATGTATAGATCAGATGTCATATATAGATCAGATGTCATATATAGATCAGATGTCATAGATCAGATCAGATGTCATATATAGATCAGATGTGATGTATAGATCAGATGTCATATATAGATCAGATGTCATAGATCAGATCAGATATCATAGATCCAATGTCATATATAGATCAGATGTGATGAATAGATCAGATGTCATATATAGATCAGATGTCATATATAGATCAGATGTGATGTATAAATCAGATGTCATATATATATATATCAGATGTCATATAGATCAGATATGATGTATAGATCAGATGTGATGAATAGATGTGATGAATATACCAGATGTCATATATAGATCAGATGTGATGAATATATCAGATGTCATATATAGATCAGATGTGATGAATAGATGTGATGAATATACCAGATGTCATATATAGATCAGATGTGATGAATATATCAGATGTCATATATAGATCAGATGTGATGAATAGATCAGATGTCATATATATATCAGATGTCATATAGATCAGATGTAATATATAGATCAGATGTGATGTATAGATCAGATGTGATGAATAGATGTGATGAATATATCAGATGTCATATATAGATCAGATGTGATGAATAGATCAGATGTCATATATAGATCAGATGTCATATATAGATCAGATGTGATGTATAAATCAGATGTCATATATATATATATATCAGATGTCATATAGATCAGATGTGATGTATAGATCAGATGTGATGAATAGATCAGATGTCATATATAGATCAGATGTCATATATAGATCAGATGTCATATATAGATCAGATGTGATGTATAGATCAGATGTCATATATAGATCAGATGTGATGTATAGATCAGATGTCATATATATATATATATATATATATATATATATATATATATATATATATATCAGATGTCATATAGATCAGATGTCATAGATCAGATGTCATATATATATATATATCAGATGTCATATAGATCAGACGTCATATATTGATCTGATGTGATGTATAGATCAGATGTGATGTATAGATGTAATGTATAGATCAGATGTCATATATACAGTACTGTGCAAAAGTCTTAGGCATGTTAATCCCCCCCCCCCCCACCCCAAAGAGGGTTAGGGTTAGGGTTGAGATTTGTCAAGTCAAATCATCTTCATTTATATAGCGCTTTTAACAATGTAGATTGTTTCAAAGCAGCTTTACAGAGATAAACGTATAATTTAAGGTAACAGAGATTGTTTTGGCTTTATAGCGGTTCTTTAATAAAGTTATTTTCCAGCTAAAGTTTTGATTGATTCACTGTGAATTTGTGTATGCACAAGGAGTCTGACAACAGCCGGTATGATCTGATCTCACCATCATCGAGTCCGTCTGTGATTACATGAAGAAACAGAAGAAACTGAGACAGACTAAATCCAGAAGAACTGCGGGAACGTCTCCGAGACGCTTGAAGAAACCTTCCTGCAAAGCTACAGTACTGGGAAAAGCACTGGTACTTGTGTTAAAATGCTGTAAAGTGAGAATGCTTTCAAAAATAAAATCACAAATTGAATTTATTTATGATTTAACTTCTATTAACTAATTCAAATCAATATATGGTGTAACGACCCTTTGCGTTTAAAACGGCTTTTGTCCAGGTACACTTGTGCATAGTTTTTCAGGTAGCTTTGCAGGAAGGGTTCTTCAAGCATCTTGGAGTCGTTCCCGCAGTTCTTCTGGATTTAGTCTGTCTCAGTTTCTTCTGTTTCTTCATGTAATCACAGACGGACTTGATGATGGTGAGATCAGATCATACCGGCTGTTGTCAGACTCCTTGTGCATACACAAATCTCACTGGATTATTACAATTAATGGCAAAAAGAATGTTTGGAAATGTAAACTGATATTTCCTACTGACACACTACAGCAAAAGATATAAATAACTGACTTAAAACCATTTTTTGGGGGGGGGGGGGGGGGGTATTAACATGCCTAAGACTTTTGCATAGTACTGTAGATCAGATGTCATATATATTGATCAGATGTGATGTATAGATCAGATGTGATGTATAGATGTGATGTATAGATCAGATGTGATGTATAGATGTGATGTATAGATGCTGCACTCACAGGTGGTCTCGATGCCTCTCAGAGCTTCACTGGCTGAGTTACTGTAAATGGCAAACACAGTGATCTGATACTCCGTCAGAGAGTTCAGATGCCTCAACACCACCGAGTTCTCGTCCCCGTTCACCACCACCTGCACCACACAGATAAACATAAGTGTTTCACTAGGCAGAATATCTGATAAATCTACATTCGCAGATGTATATTCAAAACAATACATCATTATTGAGGCCAGCCAAAAACCTCCTCAGAAGTGACATGTTTGACTGCATTCCTGAAGATGTTTTGAAGATGTGGCCCCCATAAATATAAACAACCCTGCACACACACACACACACACACACACCCACACCTCCTCAGGTCTGACTCCACTGGATGAATAATACACCACTCTGTACTTCTCCACCGGCCCGGCAGCGTGAGTCCACGACACACGGAAGCTCCTGGCCGTGACCTCAGAGGTCACAAGGTCACTGGGAGCGTCAAGTGACCTTGAATGCGGCTCTGTCTCACCTGAAACACACACAAACGCCAAACACAACCTTTACACCATCTAAGCAGGATATTATAAACGCTTAAATACAACCTGTTCTTAATTATGTAAAACCTCTGGCTGTGACCTTTGACCCTCCAACTGTACCAGCTGTAAAGAAGCTCTACAGAAGACACTAGTGTCATTATTCAGCTCAATTCAGTTCAATGTTGATTTAATATGTTAAAACACATACAAGTATTTTTGTGAACAGAAGTTTACAGCATTTACCTAGATTTGTACTGACAATCTGTTGTCAACTAAACACAGAATATTAAAAGTCTCACTGCAGTTTTTTGCTCAAACAAAGCTTGAGGGTTTAATGCTTACAAGTGAAAATTAGACATAAGTTTCTGAATTTATTTCTGTTAAGCAAAATAATCAATACCTTTTTTTACTGTAAATATGTAAATGTTCAGTTTGAGCTCTGATAAAGGATTCTCATTGTGCATTTTAACAGCAAGTAGCTCAAAGACTCACGCCAAACACAGTCAAACAGAAATTATGACTTTATTAGTGTCTGAGATCACCCAAACCCCCAGAACCCACCGCTGATCCCAGAACCCTCAGAACCCACCACTGATCCCAGAACCCCCAGAACCCACCGCTGATCCCAGAACCCACCACTGATACAGAACCCACAGCTGATACAGAACCCACCGCTGAACCCAGAACCCACCACTGATCCCAGAACCCCCAGAACCCACCGCTGATCCCAGAACTCCCAGAACCCACCGCTGATCCCAGAACCCCCAGATCCCACCGCTGATCCCAGAACCCACAGCTGATAACAGAACCCACCGCTGATCCCAGAACCCCCAGAACCCACCGCTGATCCCAGAACCCCCAGAACCCAATGCTGATCCCAGAACCCTCAGAACCCACCGCTGATCCCAGAACCCACCGCTGATCCCAGAACCCACAGCTGATAACAGAACCCACCGCTGATCCCAGAACCCCCAGAACCCCCAGATCCCACCACTGATCCCAGAACCCCCAGAACCCAATGCTGATCCCAGAACCCCCGGAACACACCGCTGATCCCAGAACCCCCAGAACCCAATGCTGATCCCAGAACCCTCAGAACCCACCGCTGATCCCAGAACCCACAGCTGATACAGAACCCACCACTGATCCCAGAACCCACCACTGATCCCAGAACCCCCAGAACCCACCGCTGATCCCAGAACTCCCAGAACCCACAGCTGATCCCAGAACCCCAAGATCCCACCGCTGATCCCAGAACCCACAGCTGATAACAGAACCCACCGCTGATCCCAGAACCCCCAGAACCCACCGCTGATCCCAGAACCCCCAGAACCCAATGCTGATCCCAGAACCCTCAGAACCCACCGCTGATCCCAGAACCCACCGCTGATCCCAGAACTCCCAGAACCCACCGCTGATCCCAGAACCCTCAGAACCCACCGCTGATCCCAGAACCCACCACTGATCCCAGAACCCCCAGAACCCACCACTGATCCCAGAACTCACCGCTGATCCCAGAACCCACAGCTGATACAGAACCCACCACTGATCCCAGAACCCTCAGAACCCACCGCTGATCCCAGAACCCTCAGAACCCACCGCTGATCCCAGAACTCCCAGAACCCACCGCTGATCCCAGAACCCTCAGAACCCACAGCTGATGCCAGAACCCACAGCTGATACAGAACCCAACCACTGATCCAAGAACCCATCGTTGATCCAGAACCCACCACTGATCCAGAACCCACTGCTGATCCCAGAAACCCCAGAACCCACCACTGATCCCAGAACCCTCAGAACCCACCGCTGATCCCAGAACCCACCACTGATCCCAGAACTCCCAGAACTCACCACTGATCCTGGAACCCACAGCTGATACAGAAGGCACCGCTGATCCCAGAACTCCCAGAACCGACCACAGATCCCAGAACCCACAGCTGATACAGAACCCACCGATGATTCCAGAACCCACCCCTGATCCCAGAACTCCCAGAATCCACTGCTGATCCCAGAACCCACCGCTGATCCCAGAACTCACTGCTGATCCAGAATCCCCAGAACCCACCACTGATCCCAGAACCCACCACTGATCCCAGAACCCACCGCTGATTCAGCCCAGAACCCACCGCTGATCCCAGAACTCCAAGAACCCACCACTGATCCAGAACCCACCGCTGATCCCAGAACCCCCAGAACCCACCGCTGATCCAGAACCAACCGCTGATCCCAGAACCCACCGCTGATCCAGAACCCACCACTGATCCCAGAACCCCCAGAACCCACTGCTGATCCAGAACCCACCGCTGATCCCAGAACCACCAGAACCCACTGCTTATCCAGAACCCACCGCTGATCCCAGAACCCACCGCTTATCCAGAACCCACCACTGATCCCAGAACCCCCAGAACCCACCGATGATACAAAACCCACCACTGATCCCAGAACCCCCAGAACCCACCGCTGATCCCAGAACCCCCAGAACCCACCGCTGATCTCTCGGCTGATCTCAGAGACGCGCTCACACACACTCTGGGTCACTCCCTCCACAATGGAGCTCATCACACTGAAATCCGCCACGTTATACATGTGTGTGTCCTCGGGTGGCGAGGCGATGGCTCTCAGCTCGTTCTCATCCGCGTTCTTCACCCCTACACAAACACACGGGAAACAGGACACAGATACGTTTTGTAGCTTAAATAAGCACCAATTTATATTTAATTCCTACAGTGAAGACTATGCAGTGTTATTTAATATTTGATTAATTTCTGTATTATTCCTACTGTTCCTGAATTTTTTTTTATATCATCAAAGTTTTTCTTTTATTGTCCTATTGTTTGTTGTTTGTATCTGTGATCTTATTTTTGATAACAAAGATAGCAGTACTGTAATATTGTCATATGTTCTCTGTGTTTGTCCATGGTCATTTCGCCCACCTCTAATATATGAGCTTTCATTAATGAACCCATCACAGTTGATTCTGTTCTCATACCGATAGCAAACAGCTCGATCCCAGCGTCTCTGAGTCTCTGAGCAGGAGACAGAACATCGTCCTGAGATTTCCCATCCGTGATCAGAATCCCAATCTTAGGAACCTCAGGTCTGGATCCAGATTCAGGTTTAAAGCTGTTCTCCAAAATATACGTCAAAGCAAGGCCTGGGAAAAACACACATGAACATACAGATGCATTATTTAAGAGTGAAGATGAAGTCATGTAGATCTAAGGTGTGTGTGTTTGTACCTGTGAGTGTGTTTCCTCCTTTATAAGGCAGATTCTTCACAGCATTGATCACGGCCTCTTTAGTGCTGTGAGTGTTTAGATGCCACTCGACCCGCGGATCCCCACTGTACTGCGCCAGCCCTGCACACACACACACACACGCGCATGCACACACATATAAGTGAGGACATTTTCCCCTCACAAATACAGCCAAACCTGTACACACACACTATTAAACACTTCACAAACACACACCAATAAAAACACAAGACCACGGACGCACCAACTCGTGTGTGTTCAGAACCGACAGCGAAGGCCCTGACGAGACTTTCCAGAAACATCCGCACCAAACGGAAATTGATCCGGCCGATACTCCAGGATCCGTCAACCAGGATCACGATATCAGCAACAGCTGGAGTCTTACATGTGAAGATGTCCTCTGTGGAGACAGACAGCAGATCTGTGTTCACACACACATACTGACTCTCTGTGGAGACAGACAGCAGATCTGTGTTCACACACACACACTCTCAGGTACAGCGATTATTGAAACTTCATAGTTATATTGATGGTTATAGCTATTGTTATAGATGAGGTGTGACAACACTATTCTCTTAGAGTTGCAGTGATTTCTGAAATGTATCATCAGTTATTAAAGTCTTGTCAGTCTATGTGCTGTGAACACAAGCGGTTTTAACTTCTACATGTTTCTCAGTAGTGTGTGTGCAGTGACATGACAAAAACACTCAGATGACATGACAAAAACACTCATGAACGTCTTTATTTCAGGTTTGGACTGTGGGATCTTTCTACTACATCAGTAATGTGCAGAGACACAACCCTGAACCTCCTTCGGTCCGATGAGAAGAAGAGCTGCTGACAGACGCTCTCACCTGTAGAGAAACACTGACATTACATTAGAGAGCACGTGTGTGTGTGTGTGTGTGTGTGTGCGTGTGTGTGTGTGTTTTCTGCTGACAGATAAAAAACAGATATAATACAGATGAGCAAATGATAAAGCTTTGGTTGCTGAATATTCGATCCCTTACTTCAAAAGCACTCATTGTTAATGATATGATTACAGACTATAATCTAGATGTGCTGTGTTTGACAGAAACCTGGCTAAAACCAAACAATTACATTACTTTAAATGAGTCCACCCCGCAAGATTACTGTTATAAACATGAACCTCGTCTGAAAGGCAAAGGGGGAGGTGTTGCTGTAATTTATAGTAATATTTTCAGAATTACTGAGAAGTTTTGTTTTAAATATAATTATTTTGGAGGAAATAATTAATTTTCTCCCTGAGGAAAAATTCCATTCATTCGTTGCTATAGAAGAGGAAGAATTTTCTAAACTCTTTTCTAAACTCATCTAAATCGACAACATGTATGTTTCATTTCATTTATTTGATTAATTTCAGACATGTTAATAGGTTCCTACACTTTGTTTCTATCACAAACAGCCCGTCTTTAACTCCCACATGAAATTGAGCATATAGACACATATGTGCATAGAAACCCTTATACCGATGTTAGACCCTATACCGACTAAGCTACTGAAAGAGATGCTCCCAGAGGTCATAGATCCTCTTCTTAATATCATTAATTCGTCTTTGTCTCTAGGAAACGTACCAAAAACCTTTATGCTGGCTATGATTAAACCGCTTGTTAAAAAAACGCAACTTGATCCTACAGAATTAGTCAATTACAGGCCGATCTCCATAGACACGGCTCAATCCGAGGGGCGGGATAAACGGCTGTCTTTCAAATTCCCTCTGCACGCAATAGGACAGCGCTTCAACCAACCAAAGCGTTTTCCCTACAGCGGAGCTAACATTATTTGATAGATTCAACTTTTGAATCTGCCCGGCAAAACTACGAACACAAATGCCGTTCTTTGCTCTTTTCTCAAAGAAAAACTTAACTCCAAGTCCTCCAGAGTTGCGGCCAAAGCCGATTCGAAAGACTGTTCTCCAGCAGCAGCAGCCATTCTTTGTTTTCAAGTAGCAGGGAACCGTCGCAACTCTGTCGTCATTATGTTAAGCCCGCCCCGTCTACTCTATACACGATGTGATTGGCCTGACCCAATTTAGGTTTTTACAGCTCCGAAAGTCAACGGAGAGCTGCTAGACTACCCTGGCTGCAAAATAAATTTTGCTGCCGCTAGGGTGCGTCCAGATTTCTAGGCTAGAGACAGCTCTCATTAGAGTCACAAATGATTTGCTCTTATCATCTGATCGTGGTTGTATCTCTCTATTAGTGTTACTCGATCTTAGTGCTGCATTTGATACTATTGACCACAACATTCTTTTAAATAGACTCGAAAATTATGTTGGCATTAGTGGAATTGCATTAGCATGGTTTAAATCATACTTATCTGACCGTTATCAGTTTGTAGCAGTAAATGATGAGATGTCTCATCGATCACAAGTTCAGTATGGCGTACCACAAGGCTCAGTACTAGGACCGCTGCTGTTCACTCTGTACATGCTACCATTAGGAGATATCATTAGGAAGCATGGCATTAGCTTTCACTGTTATGCTGATGATACTCAGCTCTATATTTCTTCACGCCCAGACGAAACTTACCAATTCACAAAATTAGCTGGATGACTAGTTATTTCCTACTACTTAATTCTGAAAAAACAGAGATTCTAATTATTGGACAAAAAACTTCCTCACGTAATAATCTAGAATACTGTCTAACACTTGATGGCTGCTCTGTTAAGTCTTCGCCGTCGGTTAGGAACCTGGGTGTGCTCTTTGATACCAATCTTTCATTTGAAAGTCACGAGTCTAGTATCTGTAAAACCGCATTTTTCCATCTTAAAAATATATCTAAATTACGTCATAAGCTCTCATTGACAAATGCGGAACAGTTAGTTCATGCGTTCATGACCTCAAGGCTAGATTACTGTAATGCTCTACTGGGTGGTTGCCCTGCACGTTTAATAAACAAACTACAGCTGGTCCAAAACGCAGCAGCTCGAGTTCTTACCAGAACCAGGAAGTATGACCATATTAGCCCGGTTCTGTCAACACTGCATTGGCTCCCTATTAAACATCATATAAATTTTAAAATATTGCTGATTACTTACAAAGCACTAAATGGTTTAGCTCCGCAGTGCTTGAGCGAGCTCTTAACGCATTATAGTCCTTCATGTCTATTGCGATCTCAAAATTCCGGCCAGTTGATAATACCTAGAATATCTAAATCGACTGCTGGCGGTAGATCCTTTTCCTATTTAGCACCAAAACTCTGGAACAATCTTCCTAACATTGTCCGGGAAGCAGACACACTCTGTCAGTTCAAAGCTAGACTAAAGACACATCTCTTTGACATAGCATTCACATAATACATTATAGACTTCTATAATTCAATGTTAGGCTGCATAGATTAAATGTTAAGGCCAGACTACTAGTTTTTTAAGGCTTGGTTTGTAGGGAATTACAAACCTGCGCACATATATTCAAATGCGCATACCTATAGACTGAACTCGTAATACGCATGTGCACGCCATCAGCGTTCTCACAGGTTTCGCATTTAAAGTCTGTGTAGAGTTTCCTGTTAAAACGGTGTTGTGTTAGCGGCCCCTAAGTTAATAACTAATGATTGTTGCAGCGGAAGTGAATCAATCAAATAAACTTTATCTGGACAATAACTTTATTCTAGATCTGCTGTAAAGCCTGAACACTCTCTGTTACTGTAATCTCCTGTTATCACTGTAAAGCTGCTGTGAAACACTCTATTGTTAAAATACATCCTATATAAATGAAGGTTTCTTCATGTGTGTGTGTGTGTGTGTGTGTGTGTGTGTGTTCTGCTGTTCATGCTGTAACACGCTCATCTGCACATCTCAGCTCTTCTCCCCTTAAACTCTCTGCATTTATCTTTCACTCCCAGATTTGCTTTTACCCATAATGCCGTGCTCTATCAAGTCTATACACATTAGGAACGTGTCCTTTCAGAAGTCAGGGGTCTTAAACATCTGAAAACATGAATATTAAACGTTTGTTTCTTTAATGACTCATTTACATATGATCAGGAACTAAACAAGAGATAAACATCACTCAGATATATTCTAAATATATAGATTTTTCCTTTATTTGTTCAAAATGAAGCACTTTCAGTCAGTCAGCTTGTTACGTTTGAACCTTAGACTCTGAATCACATCGACAGCTTGAACTTCATTTAACACACTAACCCTTCAGTGTGAAGCAGTTCATTAAAACACGAGCCGGAAGGGTTAGAGAGGGGTCAAGTAGGGGTCAGCGTGAGGTCAAGTGGGGTCAGCGTGAGGTAAGATAAGGTGTAGTTCATAGCAAGTTCATTCCTTTGACTTTTGAACTTGAATTTCAGTAACAGTCAACATGAAATCTTTTCTTTTGATCACTCTTTTCTCACCTGTCCCATCAATCCTTCATAGGGAAAATACTGAACGTCACTCTGAAATGTGTCCAGACGAGTTACAAACAATGTTTCATGTTGACTTTAAAATCAGGGATCATCCAAATCCCTCGACACATAAGCACACGTCTTACAGTGTAAAAGTGACCTAAAGCTGCACTGAGCAGAGAGAGAGAGAGAGAGAGAGAGAGAGAGAGAGACCGATGACTGCAGGCCACAGAGATGCACACCTGCATGCCTACGAGAAGAATGAAAGTATTTATCTAGTGTAGACTTGCAGAGACGGCAGGATCAAGAACAGTTTCAGTGTGACGGTCGTTCCACAAAGGGTTAATAATGGGTGTAATGTGTTCATAATGTGTGATTTATCAGAAGGCTGAAGGTCAGAATCGCACAACTCAGTCTCATCATAAGAGCACAAATCTAAAGCGTCCTGAGTTGAGATAATTCGACACGTTCATAAACGCGAATAAAGGCCTCTGGGAAGATTTACAGCGCGTTTCTCTCTCTTTAGCCCCTATAATCACGTTTATTATAAATCACACACACAAACAAGCCATCAATCTCCACGGTAATGTCACGTTTGCCGAGCCAAAACCCATGAGCCTCTGCGGTCTCTGTGCTAAACCTCCATTTAAACTCAGTCTAAATATAGTTTGTGTAAACCTCGTCTGCTGCGTTTAGAAGAGTTCATACGATAAAACCTTCAGGCTCACGTTCAGTGCTGAAGATATTTCCCACAAGACTATATCATTTCCACTAATATCTAAATCAAGATACAGTTACCGAAGAAGCACAATTACTGAATATATTAAGTTTTGTTTTATGAGAAAAGAGTCAAAATTAAGTGAGTTTATGATTAAAACAAGAACAAATATCTGCCAGAAAAATATTTTTTTCCTTTTAAATGAAGATTTTTCTGACTCCACTGGAGGAAATTTGTTCTTCTTTTAATCACAAACTCACTTAATTTTTTCTCATTAAACAAAATCTTAATATCTTCAGTCATTTTGCTTCTCCAGTAAATGTATCTGGATTTAAGAATGTTTAGATATTTGTGATGGAAAATAAGACAGAAACACTGAGGTTTAGTATCAAATGTTAATTATTTCAGTAACACTTTATAATACTGTTCCTTCATTAATGAATAACTGCACATGCACAATGAGTAACGCACTATTAACATTCTAGTAACTACTATTAACTAACAAGAAACTCTGATTAATGAATTAGTAAGTAATAGCGCTCAGTTGAATGTGGTAGTTCACTATTAACTAATCAGTAACAATTATTATTCATTCCTCACTGAAGACTACAAAGAACTACTATATACAGGTTCATAATTAACATGGATAATGCATAATTTGTAATAAAAGGTAACAGTAAGCCTGTGCAGTTATTCATTAGTCAAGGAACAGTATTATAAAGTGTAACCATTATTTCTTGTTTATAGCCATGTGACGCCAACCGTTGGAATGTTTTTTTACAAGTCAAGCGATTTATAAACAGAGCGACTGTACATGGGATTCACTGATCAGCTTCATCTTCAGTGCCGTTTCTCCTCACCTTCAGTGATGTCATTATTCGATCGGTCACTGTCCTGCTGATGGAGCGACACACCGACGACACTCACCTCCGATCCCGATCCCAATCCTGATCCTGACAGGAACACAGAGAGAGGAACATCAGGAACACAGAGAGAGGAACATCAGGAGCACAGAGAGAGGAACATCAGGAGCACAGAGAGAGGAACATCAGGAGCACAGAGAGAGGAACATCAGGAGCACAGAGAGAGGAACAGTCAGAGGAACATCAGGAACACAGTCAGAGGAACATCAGGAACACAGTCAGAGGAACATCAGGAGCACAGAGAGAGGAACATCAGGAGCACAGAGAGAGGAACATCAGGAGCACAGAGAGAGGAACAGTCAGAGGAACATCAGGAACACAGTCAGAGGAACATCAGGAACACAGAGAGAGGAACATCAGGAGCACAGAGAGAGGAACATCAGGAGCACAGAGAGAGGAACAGTCAGAGGAACATCAGGAACACAGTCAGAGGAACATCAGGAACACAGAGAGAGGAACATCAGGAGCACAGAGAGAGGAACATCAGGAGCACAGAGAGAGGAACAGTCAGAGGAACATCAGGAACACAGTCAGAGGAACATCAGGAGCACAGTCAGAGGAACATCAGGAGCACAGAGAGAGGAACATCAGGAGCACAGAGAGAGGAACATCAGGAACACAGTCAGAGGAACATCAGGAACACAGAGAGAGGAACATCAGGAACACAGTCAGAGGAACATCAGGAGCACAGAGAGAGGAACATCAGGAACACAGTCAGAGGAACATCAGGAACACAGAGAGAGGAACATCAGGAACACAGTCAGAGGAACATCAGGAGCACAGAGAGAGGAACATCAGGAACACAGTCAGAGGAACATCAGGAGCACAGAGAGAGGAACAGTCAGAGGAACATCAGGAACACAGTCAGAGGAACATCAGGAACACAGAGAGAGGAACATCAGGAACACAGTCAGAGGAACATCAGGAGCACAGAGAGAGGAACATCAGGAACACAGAGAGAGGAACATCAGGAGCACAGAGAGAGGAACATCAGGAGCACAGAGAGAGGAACAGTCAGAGGAACATCAGGAACACAGAGAGAGGAACATCAGGAACACAGAGAGAGGAACATCAGGAGCACAGAGAGAGGAACATCAGGAGCACAGAGAGAGGAACATCAGGAGCACAGAGAGAGGAACAGTCAGAGGAACATCAGGAACACAGTCAGAGGAACATCAGGAACACAGAGAGAGGAACATCAGGAGCACAGAGAGAGGAACATCAGGAGCACAGAGAGAGGAACAGTCAGAGGAACATCAGGAACACAGTCAGAGGAACATCAGGAGCACAGTCAGAGGAACATCAGGAGCACAGAGAGAGGAACATCAGGAGCACAGAGAGAGGAACATCAGGAACACAGTCAGAGGAACATCAGGAACACAGAGAGAGGAACATCAGGAACACAGTCAGAGGAACATCAGGAGCACAGAGAGAGGAACATCAGGAACACAGTCAGAGGAACATCAGGAGCACAGTCAGAGGAACATCAGGAGCACAGAGAGAGGAACAGTCAGAGGAACATCAGGAACACAGTCAGAGGAACATCAGGAACACAGAGAGAGGAACATCAGGAACACAGTCAGAGGAACATCAGGAGCACAGAGAGAGGAACATCAGGAACACAGAGAGAGGAACATCAGGAGCACAGAGAGAGGAACATCAGGAGCACAGAGAGAGGAACAGTCAGAGGAACATCAGGAACACAGTCAGAGGAACATCAGGAACACAGTCAGAGGAACATCAGGAGCACAGAGAGAGGAACATCAGGAGCACAGAGAGAGGAACATCAGGAGCACAGAGAGAGGAACATCAGGAGCACAGAGAGAGGAAAATCAGGAGCACAGAGAGAGGAACAGTCAGAGGAACATCAGGAACACAGTCAGAGGAACATCAGGAACACAGAGAGAGGAACATCAGGAGCACAGAGAGAGGAACATCAGGAGCACAGAGAGAGGAACAGTCAGAGGAACATCAGGAACACAGTCAGAGGAACATCAGGAACACAGAGAGAGGAACATCAGGAGCACAGAGAGAGGAACAGTCAGAGGAACATCAGGAACACAGTCAGAGGAACATCAGGAGCACAGAGAGAGGAGCATCAGGAACACAGTCAGAGGAACATCAGGAACACAGAGAGAGGAACATCAGGAGCACAGAGAGAGGAACATCAGGAGCACAGAGAGAGGAACAGTCAGAGGAACATCAGGAACACAGTCAGAGGAACATCAGGAACACAGTCAGAGGAACATCAGGAGCACAGAGAGAGGAACATCAGGAGCACAGAGAGAGGAACATCAGGAGCACAGAGAGAGGAAAATCAGGAGCACAGAGAGAGGAACAGTCAGAGGAACATCAGGAACACAGTCAGAGGAACATCAGGAACACAGAGAGAGGAACATCAGGAGCACAGAGAGAGGAACATCAGGAGCACAGAGAGAGGAACAGTCAGAGGAACATCAGGAACACAGTCAGAGGAACATCAGGAACACAGAGAGAGGAACATCAGGAGCACAGAGAGAGGAACATCAGGAGCACAGAGAGAGGAACAGTCAGAGGAACATCAGGAACACAGTCAGAGGAACATCAGGAGCACAGAGAGAGGAGCATCAGGAACACAGTCAGAGGAACATCAGGAGCACAGAGAGAGGAACATCAGGAGCACAGTCAGAGGAACATCAGGAACACAGAGAGAGGAACATCAGGAACACAGTCAGAGGAACATCAGGAGCACAGAGAGAGGAACATCAGGAACACAGAGAGAGGAACATCAGGAACACAGAGAGAGGAACATCAGGAACACAGTCAGAGGAACATCAGGAACACAGAGAGAGGAACATCAGGAACACAGAGAGAGGAACATCAGGAACACAGTCAGAGGAACATCAGGAGCACAGAGAGAGGAACATCAGGAACACAGTCAGAGGAACATCAGGAGCACAGAGAGAGGAACATCAGGAACACAGTCAGAGGAACATCAGGAACACAGTCAGAGGAACATCAGGAGCACAGAGAGAGGAACATCAGGAACACAGAGAGAGGAACATCAGGAACACAGTCAGAGGAACATCAGGAGCACAGAGAGAGGAACATCAGGAACACAGTCAGAGGAACATCAGGAGCACAGAGAGAGGAACATCAGGAACACAGTCAGAGGAACATCAGGAACACAGTCAGAGGAACATCAGGAGCACAGAGAGAGGAACATCAGGAGCACAGACAGAGGAACATCAGGAACACAGAGAGAGGAACATCAGGAACACAGTCAGAGGAACATCAGGAACACAGAGAGAGGAACATCAGGAACACAGTCAGAGGAACATCAGGAACACAGAGAGAGGAACATCAGGAGCACAGTCAGAGGAACATCAGGAACACAGAGAGAGGAACAGTCAGAGGAACATCAGGAACACAGAGAGAGGAACATCAGGAGCACAGAGAGAGGAACAGTCAGAGGAACATCAGGAACACAGAGAGAGGAACATCAGGAACACAGTCAGAGGAACATCAGGAACACAGAGAGAGGAACATCAGGAACACAGTCAGAGGAACATCAGGAACACAGAGAGAGGAACATCAGGAGCACAGAGAGAGGAACATCAGGAACACAGAGAGAGGAACAGTCAGAGGAACATCAGGAACACAGAGAGAGGAACATCAGGAGCACAGAGAGAGGAACAGTCAGAGGAACATCAGGAACACAGAGAGAGGAACATCAGGAACACAGAGAGAGGAACAGTCAGAGAAACATCAGGAGCACAGAGAGAGGAACATCAGGAACACAGTCAGAGGAACATCAGGAACACAGTCAGAAGAACATCAGGAGCACAGAGAGAGGAACATCAGGAACACAGTCAGAGGAACATCAGGAACACAGTCAGAGGAACATCAGGAGCACAGAGAGAGGAACATCAGGAGCACAGACAGAGGAACATCAGGAACACAGAGAGAGGAACATCAGGAACACAGTCAGAGGAACATCAGGAACACAGAGAGAGGAACATCAGGAACACAGTCAGAGGAACATCAGGAACACAGAGAGAGGAACATCAGGAGCACAGTCAGAGGAACATCAGGAACACAGAGAGAGGAACAGTCAGAGGAACATCAGGAACACAGAGAGAGGAACATCAGGAGCACAGTCAGAGGAACATCAGGAACACAGAGAGAGGAACATCAGGAACACAGTCAGAGGAACATCAGGAACACAGAGAGAGGAACATCAGGAGCACAGAGAGAGGAACATCAGGAACACAGAGAGAGGAACAGTCAGAGGAACATCAGGAACACAGAGAGAGGAACATCAGGAGCACAGAGAGAGGAACAGTCAGAGGAACATCAGGAACACAGAGAGAGGAACATCAGGAACACAGTCAGAGGAACATCAGGAGCACAGTCAGAGGAACATCAGGAACACAGTCAGAGGAACATCAGGAGCACAGTCAGAGGAACATCAGGAGCACAGTCAGAAGAACATCAGGAGCACAGTCAGAGGAACATCAGGAGCACAGTCAGAGGAACATCAGGAGCACAGTCAGAGGAACATCAGGAGCACAGTCAGAGGAACATCAGGAACACAGTCAGAGGAACATCAGGAGCACAGTCAGAGGAACATCAGGAGCACAGTCAGAGGAACATCAGGAGCACAGTCAGAGGAACATCAGGAGCACAGAGAGAGGAACATCAGGAGCACAGTCAGAGGAACATCAGGAGCACAGTCAGAGGAACATCAGGAACACAGTCAGAGGAACATCAGGAACACAGTCAGAGGAACATCAGGAGCACAGTCAGAGGAACAGTCAGAGGAACATCAGGAGCACAGTCAGAGGAACATCAGGAGCACAGTCAGGAGCACAGTCAGAGGAACATCAGGAACACAGTCAGAGGAACATCAGGAGCACAGTCAGAGGAACATCAGGAGCACAGTCAGAGGAACATCAGGAACACAGTCAGAGGAACATCAGGAGCACAGTCAGAGGAACATCAGGAGCACAGTCAGAGGAACATCAGGAACACAGTCAGAGGAACATCAGGAGCACAGTCAGAGGAACATCAGGAGCACAGTCAGAGGAACATCAGGAGCACAGTCAGAGGAACATCAGGAACACAGTCAGAGGAACATCAGGAGCACAGTCAGAGGAACATCAGGAGCACAGTCAGAGGAACATCAGGAGCACAGTCAGAGGAACATCAGGAACACAGTCAGAGGAACATCAGGAACACAGTCAGAGGAACATCAGGAGCACAGTCAGAGGAACATCAGGAACACAGTCAGAGGAACATCAGGAGCACAGTCAGAGGAACATCAGGAGCACAGTCAGAGGAACATCAGGAGCACAGTCAGAGGAACATCAGGAACACAGTCAGAGGAACATCAGGAGCACAGTCAGAGGAACATCAGTGACACAGTCAGAGGAACATCAGGAGCACAGTCAGAGGAACATCAGGAGCACAGTCAGAGGAACATCAGGAACACAGTCAGAGGAACATCAGGAGCACAGTCAGAGGAACATCAGGAGCACAGTCAGAGGAACATCAGGAACACAGTCAGAGGAACATCAGGAACACAGTCAGAGGAACATCAGGAACACAGTCAGAAGAACATCAGGAGCACAGAGAGAGGAACATCAGGAACACAGTCAGAGGAACATCAGGAGCACAGTCAGAGGAACATCAGGAACACAGTCAGAGGAACATCAGGAACACAGAGAGAGGAACATCAGGAACACAGTCAGAGGAACATCAGGAACACAGTCAGAGGAACATCAGGAGCACAGAGAGAGGAACATCAGGAACACAGTCAGAGGAACATCAGGAGCACAGAGAGAGGAACATCAGGAACACAGTCAGAGGAACATCAGGAACACAGAGAGAGGAACATCAGGAGCACAGAGAGAGGAACATCAGGAACACAGAGAGAGGAACAGTCAGAGGAACATCAGGAACACAGAGAGAGGAACATCAGGAGCACAGAGAGAGAAACAGTCAGAGTAACATCAGGAACACAGAGAGAGGAACATCAGGAACACAGAGAGAGGAACAGTCAGAGGAACATCAGGAGCACAGAGAGAGGAACATCAGGAACACAGTCAGAGGAGCATCAGGAACACAGTCAGAGGAACATCAGGAGCACAGAGAGAGGAACATCAGGAACACAGTCAGAGGAACATCAGGAGCACAGTCAGAGGAACATCAGGAACACAGTCAGAGGAACATCAGGAACACAGTCAGAGGAACATCAGGAGCACAGTCAGAGGAACATCAGGAGTACAGTCAGAGGAACATCAGGAACACAGAGACAGGAACATCAGGAACACAGAGAGAGGAACATCAGGAACACAGAGAGAGGAACATCAGGAACACAGAGAGAGGAACAGTCAGAGGAACATCAGGAGCACAGAGAGAGGAACAGTCAGAGGAACATCAGGAACACAGAGAGAGGAACATCAGGAGCACAGAGAGAGGAACATCAGGAACACAGAGAGAGGAACATCAGGAACACAGAGAGAGGAACATCAGGAGCACAGAGAGAGGAACATCAGGAGCACAGAGAGAGGAACAGTCAGAGGAACATCAGGAACACAGAGAGAGGAACAGTCAGAGGAACATCAGGAGCACAGTCAGAGGAACATCAGGAACACAGTCAGAGGAACATCAGGAGCACAGTCAGAGGAACATCAGGAGCACAGTCAGAGGAACATCAGGAGCACAGTCAGAGGAACATCAGGAGCACAGTCAGAGGAACATCAGGAACACAGAGAGAGGAACATCAGGAACACAAAGAGAGGAACATCAGGAACACAGAGAGAGGAACAGTCAGAGGAACATCAGGAACACAGAGAGAGGAACATCAGGAACACAGAGAGAGAAACATCAGGAGCACAGTCAGAGGAACATCAGGAACACAGAGAGAGGAACATCAGGAACACAGAGAGAGGAACAGTCAGAGGAACATCAGGAGCACAGAGAGAGGAACAGTCAGAGGAACATCAGGAACACAGACAGAGGAACATCAGGAACACAGAGAGAGGAACAGTCAGAGGAACATCAGGAGCACAGAGAGAGGAACAGTCAGAGGAACATCAGGAACACAGAGAGAGGAACATCAGGAGCACAGAGAGAGGAACATCAGGAACACAGAGAGAGGAACATCAGGAACACAGAGAGAGGAACATCAGGAGCACAGAGAGAGGAACATCAGGAGCACAGAGAGAGGAACAGTCAGAGGAACATCAGGAACACAGAGAGAGGAACATCAGGAACACAGTCAGAGGAACATCAGGAACACAGTCAGAGGAACATCAGGAACACAGTCAGAGGAACATCAGGAACACAGTCAGAGGAACATCAGGAGCACAGAGAGAGGAACATCAGGAGCACAGTCAGAGGAACATCAGGAGCACAGAGAGAGGAACATCAGGAACACAGTCAGAGGAACATCAGGAACACAGTCAGAGGAACATCAGGAACACAGTCAGAGGAACATCAGGAGCACAGTCAGAGGAACATCAGGAACACAGTCAGAGGAACATCAGGAGCACAGTCAGAGGAACATCAGGAACACAGAGAGAGGAACATCAGGAACACAGAGAGAGGAACATCAGGAACACAGAGAGAGGAACATCAGGAACACAGAGAGAGGAACAGTCAGAGGAACATCAGGAACACAGAGAGAGGAACATCAGGAACACAGAGAGAGGAACATCAGGAGCACAGTCAGAGGAACATCAGGAACACAGAGAGAGGAACATCAGGAACACAGAGAGAGGAACAGTCAGAGGAACATCAGGAGCACAGAGAGAGGAACAGTCAGAGGAACATCAGGAACACAGAGAGAGGAACATCAGGAACACAGAGAGAGGAACATCAGGAACACAGAGAGAGGAACAGTCAGAGGAACATCAGGAGCACAGAGAGAGGAACAGTCAGAGGAACATCAGGAACACAGAGAGAGGAACATCAGGAACACAGAGAGAGGAACAGTCAGAGGAACATCAGGAGCACAGAGAGAGGAACAGTCAGAGGAACATCAGGAGCACAGTCAGAGGAACATCAGGAACACAGAGAGAGGAACATCAGGAACACAGAGAGAGGAACAGTCAGAAGCACAGAGAGAGGAACAGTCAGAGGAACATCAGGAGCACAGTCAGAGGAACATCAGGAGCACAGTCAGAGGAACATCAGGAGCACAGTCAGAGGAACATCAGGAGCACAGTCAGAGGAACATCAGGAACACAGTCAGAGGAACATCAGGAACACAGTCAGAGGAACATCAGGAGCACAGTCAGAGGAACATCAGGAGCACAGTCAGAGGAACATCAGGAACACAGTCAGAGGAACACCAGGAGCACAGTCAGGAGCACAGTCAGAGGAACATCAGGAGCACAGTCAGAGGAACATCAGGAGCACCGTCAGGAGCACAGTCAGAGGAACATCAGGAGCACAGTCAGAGGAACATCAGGAGCACAGTCAGAGGAACATCAGGAACACAGTCAGAGGAACATCAGGAGCACAGTCAGAGGAACATCAGGAGCACAGTCAGAGGAACATCAGGAGCACAGTCAGAGGAACATCAGGAGCACAGAGAGAGGAACAGTCAGAGGAACATCAGGAGCACAGTCAGAGGAACATCAGGAGCACAGTCAGAGGAACATCAGGAGCACAGTCAGAGGAACATCAGGAGCACAGTCAAAAGAACAGTCAGAGGAACATCAGGAGCACAGTCAGAGGAACATCAGGAGCACAGTCAGAGGAACATCAGGAGCACAGTCAGAGGAACATCAGGAGCACAGTCAGAGGAACATCAGGAACACAGTCAGAGGAACATCAGGAGCACAGTCAGAGGAACATCAGGAGCACAGAGAGAGGAACAGTCAGAGGAACATCAGGAGCACAGTCAGAGGAACATCAGGAACACAGAGAGAGGAACAGTCAGAAGCACAGAGAGAGGAACAGTCAGAGGAACATCAGGAGCACAGTCAGAGGAACATCAGGAGCACAGTCAGAGGAACATCAGGAGCAAAGTCAGAGGAACATCAGGAGCACAGTCAGTGGAACATCAGGAGCACAGTCAGAGGAACATCAGGAACACAGTCAGAGGAACATCAGGAGCACAGTCAGAGGAACATCAGGAGCACAGTCAGAGGAACATCAGGAACACAGTCAGAGGAACATCAGGAGCACAGTCAGGAGCACAGTCAGAGGAACATCAAGAGCACAGTCAGAGGAACATCAGGAGCACCGTCAGGAGCACAGTCAGAGGAACATCAGGAGCACAGTCAGAGGAACAGTCAGAGGAACATCAGGAGCACAGAGAGAGGAACAGTCAGAGGAACATCAGGAACACAGAGAGAGGAACATCAGGAACACAGAGAGAGGAACAGTCAGAGGAACATCAGGAGCACAGAGAGAGGAACAGTCAGAGGAACATCAGGAGCACAGTCAGAGGAATATCAGGAACACAGAGAGAGGAACATCAGGAACACAGAGAGAGGAACAGTCAGAAGCACAGAGAGAGGAACAGTCAGAGGAACATCAGGAGCACAGTCAGAGGAACATCAGGAGCACAGTCAGAGGAACATCAGGAGCACAGTCAGAGGAACATCAGGAGCACAGTCAGAGGAACATCAGGAACACAGTCAGAGGAACATCAGGAGCACAGTCAGAGGAACATCAGGAGCACAGTCAGAGGAACATCAGGAACACAGTCAGAGGAACACCAGGAGCACAGTCAGGAGCACAGTCAGAGGAACATCAGGAGCACCGTCAGGAGCACAGTCAGAGGAACATCAGGAGCACAGTCAGAGGAACATCAGGAGCACAGTCAGAGGAACATCAGGAACACAGTCAGAGGAACATCAGGAGCACAGTCAGAGGAACATCAGGAGCACAGTCAGAGGAACATCAGGAGCACAGTCAGAGGAACATCAGGAGCACAGAGAGAGGAACAGTCAGAGGAACATCAGGAGCACAGTCAGAGGAACATCAGGAGCACAGTCAGAGGAACATCAGGAGCACAGTCAGAGGAACATCAGGAATACAGTCAGAGGAACATCAGGAACACAGTCAGAGGAACATCAGGAGCACAGTCAGAGGAACATCAGGAACACAGTCAGAGGAACATCAGGAGCACAGTCAGAGGAACATCAGGAGCACAGTCAGAGGAACATCAGGAGCACAGTCAGAGGAACATCAGGAACACAGTCAGAGGAACATCAGGAGCACAGTCAGAGGAACATCAGGAGCACAGTTAGAGGAACATCAGGAGCACAGTCAGAGGAACATCCGGAACACAGTCAGAGGAACATCAGGAACACAGAGAGAGGAACATCAGGAGCACAGCACAGCTGATATGGGTTAGTTAGCTGCAGGTTTCTGTAGGGTATGAGTAAAACACTGACCGCTGTATCTGCCCTGCAGCGCTTTGCTCCGCTCCGTCCCTCTGAGGGACATGACCTTCACAGTGACCTCTCTCCTGCGGTCGAACCCCTCGATCACGGCTCTGGGCTCAGACTTACTCACGCTCAGCTCACGTTCCGCTCCTGCTGAACACAACACAGACAGCAACACTTTCAGATATCGGGCCCTATTTTAGTGATCTAAGCAAATGGTCTAAACAGCACTTAGGGCGTGTCCGAATCCACTTTTGATCGTTTAGCGACGAGAAGTTTATTAATGTGGCGAAATGCTGTGTAATAAGTGGTATGACTGTATACCGTATCTCTTAAATGTCCATGTAGTTTAAACTTGCCGCGCTGCAACTGCTTTGCGATTAAAGCTTTTTTTTTTTAGTCTTTCTACTAAGCTTTGCGATTAAAGACCAAATAAAATATTTCATCTCAGATCAATATTTCATGTCTAATTATTTACTTATGTGGGAAGTTCACCTGAGCCGGTGCTGTACGGGAGTGTGTATCAGAGCTCACCTGAGCCGGTGCTGTACGCGAGTGTGTATCAGAGCTCACCTGAGCCGGTGCTGTACGCGAGTGTGTATCAGAGCTCACCTGAGCCGGTGCTGTACGCGAGTGTGTATCAGAGCTCACCTGAGCCGGTGCTGTACGCGAGTGTGTATCAGAGCTCACCTGAGCCGGTGCTGTACGCGAGTGTGTATCAGAGCTCACCTGAGCCGGTGCTGTACGCGAGTGTGTATCAGAGCTCACCTGAGCCGGTGCTGTACGCGAGTGTGTATCCGTCGAAAGCTCCCTTCGGCTCCTTCCAGCTCACACTCAGCCTGTCGGAGCTCAACTCTCTGAAGCGAAGCCTTCTGGGCATCGGCACTGCAAACACAGCGGAGACAAAAGCGTCACACACACACACACACCCTCCTGCAGTCAACATGTACAGCTGATGAACAACAGTCCATCTAATCACAAGCACCGGCTGCACAGCAAACACACCGTTACTCAGATCACTGGTGAAGTTTGACTGACAGCTGGTGTTTGATTAGATCTGAAACATCATCTGTGTATCAGACAGATGAAATGGGAGGAACGGGAGGAACGGGAGGATTGGGAGGAACGGGAGGATTGGGAGGAACGGGAGGAACGGGAGGATTGGGAGGAACGGGAGGAACGGGAGGATTGGGAGGATTGGGAGGAACGGGAGGATTGGGAGGAACGGGAGGAACGGGAGGAACGGGAGGAACGGGAGGATTGGGAGGATTGGGAGGAACGGGAGGATTGGGAGGAACGGGAGGAACGGGAGGATTGGGAGGATTGGGAGGAACGGGAGGATTGGGAGGAACGGGAGGAACGGGAGGATTGGGAGGAACGGGAGGAACGGGAGGATTGGGAGGAACAGGAGGAACGGGAGGAACGGGAGGATTGGGAGGAACGGGAGGATTGGGAGGAACGGGAGGATTGGGAGGATTGGGAGGAACGGGAGGATTGGGAGGATTGGGAGGAACGGGAGGATTGGGAGGAACGGGAGGATTGGGAGGA
>NC_137129.1:47259512-47274512 GCF_949319135.1 Squalius cephalus
ATAGCACAACATTTAAAATCACAGAACAATACAATGAGAGATCGACAGATAAACAAACCACAAAACAGAAGAAATAACGACAGAAATAGCGTACCTTGCGCATGCGCGGTGAGGACTGCCGTGAGTATCAGGACCAGCAGCGCTCGAGCCCGCATCCTCTCAGCTGATAAACACACAAAACTCTAAACTCACACCCTTCAGTCACTGTTTACATGTACTCATTCAGCAGACACGCTTAACATCATCAGTACAACACCACAATTCACAAACCTCAGGAAAAGTTTGAACGAAACAGATTTACACAAAGTCTACTGAAGAGCGCAGTGTCAAACGTGTAAATTAATAGTTTCAATCAGTCAGACAACATCACACTAACCTGCTGTTACAACTTAAACACAAAAGAATCGTAGGATCAGATGAGAGGAATAATCCAGTGCTGTAGGAGCGCGCGCACACACTGCAGTGACAGAATCTTCCCGCCCTCAGAACAGGCGCGAAGCAGTTCCCGCCCTTTAATTAAACTCTTCAACGTCTCACCTCAGACTCCGGCATTAGCGTAATACTGTCCTGTTTCACTTTATACTCAATATTACGGGGTTCGTTCAGTCCATGGATTGTGTAAATGCATATACAAATCAGTTTGAAGAAGAGAGAATAATGCATTAAGTCAAACCTTTTGGCTAACTGATCAAGAGTGAGGAAAAAAATCAAGCGAAGGTGATAAAGGAGGATTACACTGAGAAGACAACCGTCCTCTGACACATTTACAGGTTTCTCAATGCTAATGTTGCTGTTAGCCATCCAATATAACTAATAATTCCAACCTCTTTGTAGACATTCCTCAATTTTATGAACCATTACTTTATGACTCTAATCAAGTCTAGTCGCTTTTATTTTTATAGCTCTTTATACAATAAAGAGATTGTTCCAAAGCAGCTTTACAGTGATAACAAGACAATAATGATAAGATGATGCAAACAGAGTTCAACTCAGCTGTAAATCAGCTAAAAAAAAAGAAGAAAATAGTGTCTTTATATTCAAAGTCTACAGAAAAACAACCGCATGAAAGCTGCATCTCACACTGTCACACAAATCAATACTGTTCAAAGGTTGATTCATAATTACTGTACATGACTGTACTGTACATCACACTTCTCTACAGTAAAGAGCACATCACCAAAACACACTAACACACATGAAGAAGTGTTGCGTTACAGCCTCACTGTAAGAGTACAGGTTCAGTTTTCACTGAGGTAAAGTTTTCATAGCATGTATAATAACAGTAACTGAAATTATTTGTTTTTGAATGAAATATAATAATAAATCATGGTAAGATAGTCCGGCTTCAGGCAACAGAAGGGATTCAAGTGGAAGTGCTAGTAAGCAAATTTCTGTCAAACTCAGTAAAGATTTGTAGAAGTAGTAAGAGTATATGGTAGTGTGGCGCTTTGAATGGAGTCTCCCCTCACACACTCACACACACACGGAGCTGGATGTGTCGGTACTGGCACACTGGAATGCTGCTCCCTCCCCAGGTCACGAGCCTGACAATCACTCATTTAAACACACACACACACACACACAATTCATCTGTGGAGGCTTCTCCTCTGACATGAAGCCGCTGGCTGAGGGTTTCAATCACCGCTTAATAATCTGTCACTCAGTGACAATCCTATGCAGCAAAAGAGATGTTAAGTTCCTCACGCCTCAGCCGCTCTAACCCTGAGTTAGGAGAATCGCAACCCTTCCTGAAACACCAATACTCTCCAAGTCCACAGTGTCATCGCACATGCACAACTATAGGGCAGGACTTCATTTAATCCATGGTGTTTTGATTGGATGATGAAAAGTGAGCACTGCAAATCTGAGATTTGATTAAATAAAAGAAAAATACAGAATGCATGGAGGAATTGTTCACAGTAGGACCAGTGACATCAGGCATTATGAATGCTAACACTACATGACAAAGTTACATTAGTTAATATTAGTTAGTGTCCTTGCAGTCAATCATTTTATCCCATAAAACTCATCTTTGATAATCAAAAAGACATATTTAACGTCACACACCCTTATTTTTAAGATAAGATACAACTATATTGATCCCCAAGGGGAAATGAGGCGTTACAGCAACAGGACAAAAACTAATATTACACTTAAGATGACAAAAAAATATATTGCAACTATATTCCAAAGATAAATTATGTAGGAAGACCAAAAAAGCATTATAACAGATATACCATTAAATATAAATTTAAAATAAATAAATAAATAAATATCGTAAATATTTGTGAATTTTTTTATTTAAACCTTTATTTAACCAGGAGAATCCCATTGAGATTAAGAACCTCTTTTGCAAGGGTGACCTGGCCAAGACAGGCAGCAGCATATAAAAAATAATACAAACACAGACAAATAACACAGAAAACTAGAACTAACACTTCATAAAATCATTTAAAATCATTTTTACAATCTAAAAACATTTACATATTAAGGCATCTGCCTCCACGTCTTTCATTTTGGATTTAAATGCGTTTAGCGAGATTAGTTCAGTGAGTTTCAAGTCCTTTTGCAACGTATTCCAGCATAATACAGAAATGCCTTCTTTCCCATTTCCGTACGAGTCTTTGGCACAGAGAGCATAACAAAGTCCTGAGAATGCAAAAAGTGTTGCCCATTGCTTTTCTGTATGATATGAACACATAGGTAGCTTGGCAGCAGACCAAGATTTGCCTTATATATGAAAGTGTACCAATTACACAACCTTCGGGTGGCTAGAGGTCCAGGAGGCCATCCTACCTGAGAGTATAGCTCACAGTGGGGAGTCCAGCCCGAGAGAATAGCTCACAGTGGCGAGTCCAGCCCGAGAGTATAGCTCACAGTGGCGAGTCCAGCCCGAGAGTACAGCTCACAGTGGCGAGTCCAGCCCGAGAGTATAGCTCACAGTGGCGAGTCCAGCCCGAGAGTATAGCTCACAGTGGGGAGTCCAGCCCGAGAGTACAGCTCACAGTGGCGAGTCCAGCCAGAGAGTATAGCTCACAGTGGGGAGTATAGCTCACAGTGGCGAGTATAGCTCACAGTGGGGAGTCCAGCCCGAGAGTATAGCTCACAGTGGGGAGTCCAGCCCGAGAGTATAGCTCACAGTGGGGAGTCCAGCCCGAGAGTATAGCTCACAGTGGGGAGTCCAGCCCGAGAGTATAGCTCACAGTGGCGAGTCCAGCCCGAGAGTACAGCTCACAGTGGGGAGTCCAGCCCGAGAGTACAGCTCACAGTGGCGAGTCCAGCCCGAGAGTATAGCTCACAGTGGCGAGTCCAGCCCGAGAGTATAGCTCACAGTGGCGAGTCCAGCTCACAGTGGCGAGTCCAGCCCGAGAGTATAGCTCACAGTGGCGAGTCCAGCTCACAGTGGCGAGTCCAGCCCGAGAGTACAGCTCACAGTGGCGAGTCCAGCCCGAGAGTACAGCTCACAGTGGCGAGTCCAGCCCGAGAGTATAGCTCACAGTGGCGAGTCCTGCCCGAGAGTATAGCTCACAGTGGCGAGTCCAGCCCGAGAGTACAGCTCACAGTGGGAAGTCCAGCCCGACAGTATAGCTCACAGTGGGGAGTCCAGCCCGAGAGTACAGCTCACAGTGGCGAGTCCAGCCCGAGAGTATAGCTCACAGTGGGGAGTCCAGCCCGAGAGTATAGCTCACAGTGGCGAGTCCAGCCCGAGAGTACAGCTCACAGTGGCGAGTCCAGCCCGAGAGTACAGCTCACAGTGGCGAGTCCAGCCCCGAGAGTACAGCTCACAGTGGCGAGTCCAGCCCCGAGAGTATAGCTCACAGTGGCGAGTCCAGCCCGAGAGTACAGCTCACAGTGGCGAGTCCAGCCCGAGAGTACAGCTCACAGTGGCGAGTCCAGCCCGAGAGTATAGCTCACAGTGGGGAGTCCAGCCCGAGAGTACAGCTCACAGTGGCGAGTCCAGCCCGAGAGTACAGCTCACAGTGGGGAGTCCAGCCCGAGAGTACAGCTCACAGTTTGGAGTCCAGCCCGAGAGTATAGCTCACAGTGGCGAGTCCAGCCCGAGAGTACAGCTCACAGTGGCGAGTCCAGCCCGAGAGTATAGCTCACAGTGGCGAGTCCAGCCCGAGAGTATAGCTCACAGTGGCGAGTCCAGCCCCGAGAGTACAGCTCACAGTGGCGAGTCCAGCCCCGAGAGTATAGCTCACAGTGGCGAGTCCAGCCCGAGAGTACAGCTCACAGTGGCGAGTCCAGCCCGAGAGTATAGCTCACAGTGGCGAGTCCAGCCCGACAGTATAGCTCACAGTGGCGAGTCCAGCCCGAGAGTACAGCTCACAGTGGCGAGTCCAGCCCCGAGAGTACAGCTCACAGTGGCGAGTCCAGCCCCGAGAGTACAGCTCACAGTGGCGAGTCCAGCCCGAGAGTACAGCTCACAGTGGCGAGTCCAGCCCGAGAGTACAGCTCACAGTGGCGAGTCCAGCCAGAGAGTACAGCTCACAGTGGCGAGTCCAGCCCGAGAGTACAGCTCACAGTGGCGAGTCCAGCCCGAGAGTACAGCTCACAGTGGCGAGTCCAGCCCGAGAGTACAGCTCACAGTGGCGAGTCCAGCCCGAGAGTATAGCTCACAGTGGGGAGTCCAGCCCGAGAGTACAGCTCACAGTGGGGAGTCCAGCCCGAGAGTACAGCTCACAGTTTGGAGTCCAGCCCGAGAGTATAGCTCACAGTGGCGAGTCCAGCCCGAGAGTACAGCTCACAGTGGCGAGTCCAGCCCGAGAGTACAGCTCACAGTGGCGAGTCCAGCCCGAGAGTATAGCTCACAGTGGGGAGTCCAGCCAGAGAGTACAGCTCACAGTGGGGTGTCCAGCCAGAGAGTATAGCTCACAGTGGCGAGTCCAGCCCGAGAGTACAGCTCACAGTGGCGAGTCCAGCCCGAGAGTATAGCTCACAGTGGCGAGTCCAGCCCGAGAGTACAGCTCACAGTGGCGAGTCCAGCCCGAGAGGAGTCCAGCCCGAGAGTACAGCTCCACAGTGGGGAGTCCAGCCAGAGAGTACAGCTCACAGTGGCGAGTCCAGCCCGAGAGTATAGCTCACAGTGGCGAGTCCAGCCCGAGAGTATAGCTCCACAGTGGGGAGTCCAGCCCGAGAGTATAGCTCACAGTGGCGAGTCCAGCCCGAGAGTACAGCTCACAGTGGCGAGTCCAGCCCGAGAGTACAGCTCACAGTGGCGAGTCCAGCCCGAGAGTATAGCTCACAGTGGGGAGTCCAGCCCGAGAGTACAGCTCACAGTGGGGAGTCCAGCCCGAGAGTACAGCTCACTGTGGCGAGTCCAGCCAGAGAGTACAGTTCACAGTGGCGAGTCCAGCCAGAGAGTACAGCTCACATTGGCGAGTCCAGCCAGAGAGTACAGCTCACAGTGGCGAGTCCAGCCCGAGAGTATAGCTCACAGTGGGGAGTCCAGCCCGAGAGTATAGCTCACAGTGGCGAGTCCAGCCCGAGAGTACAGCTCACAGTGGCGAGTCCAGCCCGAGAGTATAGCTCACAGTGGGGAGTCCAGCCAGAGAGTATAGCTCACAGTGGGGAGTCCAGCCCGAGAGTATAGCTCACAGTGGGGAGTCCAGCCCGAGAGTACAGCTCACAGTGGCGAGTCCAGCCAGAGAGTACAGCTCACAGTGGCGAGCCCAGCCCGAGAGTAAAGCTCACAGTGGGGAGTCCAGCCCGAGAGTATAGCTCACAGTTTGGAGTCCAGCCCGAGAGTACAGCTCACAGTGGCGAGTCCAGCCCGAGAGTACAGCTCACAGTTTGGAGTCCAGCCCGAGAGTACAGCTCACAGTGGGGAGTCCAGCCAGAGAGTATAGCTCACAGTGGGGAGTCCAGCCCGAGAGTACAGCTCACAGTGGCGAGTCCAGCCAGAGAGTACAGCTCACAGTGGGGAGTCCAGCCCGAGAGTATAGCTCACAGTTTGGAGTCCAGCCCGAGAGTACAGCTCACAGTGGGGAGTCCAGCCCGAGAGTACAGCTCACAGTGGGGAGTCCAGCCCGAGAGTATAGCTCACAGTGGGGAGTCCAGCCCGAGAGTATAGCTCACAGTGGGGAGTCCAGCCCGAGAGTACAGCTCACAGTGGGGAGTCCAGCCCGAGAGTATAGCTCACAGTGGGGAGTCCAGCCAGAGAGTACAGCTCACAGTGGCGAGTCCAGCCCGAGAGTACAGCTCACAGTTTGGAGTCCAGCCAGAGAGTACAGCTCACAGTGGCGAGTCCAGCCCGAGAGTATAGCTCACAGTGGCGAGTCCAGCCCGAGAGTATAGCTCACAGTGGCGAGTCCAGCCCGAGAGTACAGCTCACAGTGGCGAGTCCAGCCCGAGAGTACAGCTCACAGTGGGGAGTCCAGCCAGAGAGTACAGCTCACAGTGGGGAGTCCAGCCCGAGAGTACAGCTCACAGTGGCGAGTCCAGCCCGAGAGTACAGCTCACAGTGGGGAGTCCAGCCCGAGAGTACAGCTCACAGTGGCGAGTCCAGCCAGAGAGTAGAGCTCACTGTGGCGAGTCCAGCCAGAGAGTACAGCTCACAGTGGCGAGTCCAGCCCGAGAGTACAGCTCACAGTGGGGAGTCCAGCCCGAGAGTACAGCTCACAGTGGGGAGTCCAGCCCGACAGTATAGCTCACAGTGGGGAGTCCAGCCAGAGAGTACAGCTCACAGTGGGGAGTCCAGCCCGAGAGTACAGCTCACAGTGGCGAGTCCAGCCCGAGAGTACAGCTCACAGTGGCGAGTCCAGCCCGAGAGTACAGCTCACAGTGGCGAGTCCAGCCCGAGAGTACAGCTCACAGTGGCAAGTCCAGCCCGAGAGTATAGCTCACTGTGGCGAGTCCAGCCAGAGAGTACAGCTCACAGTGGCGAGTCCAGCCCGAGAGTATAGCTCACAGTGGCGAGTCCAGCCCGAGAGTACAGCTCACAGTGGCGAGTCCAGCCCGAGAGTACAGCTCACAGTGGGGAGTCCAGCCCGAGAGTACAGCTCACAGTGGCGAGTCCAGCCCGAGAGTACAGCTCACAGTGGGGAGTCCAGCCCGAGAGTATAGCTCACAGTGGGGAGTCCAGCCCGAGAGTACAGCTCACAGTGGCGAGTCCAGCCAGAGAGTATAGCTCACAGTGGGGAGTATAGCTCACAGTGGCGAGTATAGCTCACAGTGGGGAGTCCAGCCCGAGAGTACATCTCACAGTGGCGAGTCAGCGCTTTGCAGTTTGTAATGAACCTCAACGAAGCATGGTAAGCTGTCAATCATATGAAAATTCTGTGCAGAAGTATGCATATATAAAAGATCACCACAGTCCAGAACAGATAAGAAAGTGGTGGCCACAAGTCGTTTTTTACATTAAAAGAAAAACACAATATCGAAAATAAAAACCCAATTTTAGCCTCAGCTTTTTCACCAGGTACAGCACATGTGGATTAAAAGTCAGGGAGTCATCAATCAAAAGACCCAGGTATTTATAGGAATTAACAACCTTTGAGTTGAGGCACTGCAATATATAACAGTATAATCAGCATAAAAATGAAGATTAGCATTTAACACATTTTGACCCATATTGTTCATATAAATAGTGAATAAAAGTGGACCTAATACAGAGCCCGGTGGTACACCCTGAGTGACTGCTACAGTCTGGAACATAGACCATCACATCTAATACACTGAGAGCGATCACCAAGCAACTGCTTGCTCTGAAAGTCCTGAGTTAATAAGTCTAAGTTTCAAAACTTCCTGATCAACTGTATCGAAAGCTTTGGACAGGTCAGTAAAGAGTAATGCCGAATGTTGCTTCTTGTCAAGTGCAACAAAAACGTCATTTACCACCTTCATTGCAGCTGTGATGGTGCTATGTCTTTTTCTGAAGCCTGATTGATATGTAGATAAAACTATATCTACATAAAATATAAAATATAAGTATATGAGTAAAGATACTCCTAAAAAAATAAAACTCCCAATGGTCAACAAGTCCCATGGTAGTGTCAGTACTGAGAACAGTAACCCTAACCCTTTTATTTTGACGGCGCTGACAACAACTGAACACACAGCGCTCGCATTCTCCGTGTTCATTAGTTTACGATCTAATGCGTTATTAGATAGAACTGTTATACAAATAAAGTCAGTAATGAAAAGTTATTAGACACACACACACAAACTCACACACGCACTCTCTCTCTCTCTCTCTCTCTCTCACACACAAACACAAGGTTCTGTCTCCCTCTTACTCTTTTGCTGACACTCATATACACTCTCTCTCTCTCTCTCACACACACTCTCACAAAAACACTCACTCTCTCATACACACAGACATACACTCACATTCTCTCTCACACAATCACACACAGAGACACTCTCTCTCTCAGACACACACACACACACTCTCTCTCTCTCTCTCACACACACACACACACACACTCTCTCTCTCTCTCTCTCTCTCACACACACAAACACAAGATTCTGTCTCCCTCTTACTCTTTTGCTGCCATCCAGTGGACTGATCATGGCAGTGTTTCACAAGAAACGCCATTTGTTCTCATCCTGCAGAACGTGTGTGTTTGAATTGACATCCAGGAGTTTCCCAAATGGAAAAGACGAAGTTTAAGAAAAACCAAAAATGTAAAGCTAAAAAAAAACAAATTCCCTTTTTTTTATTGGGAGCTTTTGTTTCTTCCACACAATATGACTAGAATTTCAGACACTCTCTCTTTCTTCCACATGCAGAACCTCTGACTCCCACCAGAACATCAGAACAGCAGAGACCGGGTCTGTAAGCAGCAGCTGCTGATGGAACCGCTATCTGCCGGCGCCACAGAACGCAACAGTCAAAAACAGGACGGCGGACTGGATCATTTAGCAAAACAAAAAAAGTAATTAAAAAAAACTTTTTGGCATTAAATTATCTGATACGTTGTCTGATACGATTAAAATGCCACATAACCATAAAATATAACATCTACTCATCTAATCTGTGACGTATTAAAGACTACATCAAATCAGCTGCTCTCCCGTACTAGACGATTACAGTCAGAACATCACGAAAGTGTTAAAACAGTTAAAGTCGCACAACAGAACGCCTGAACACTGTAGCCGTTCCATCAGCAGCTGTAGCTTAAAGTCCCTCACCTTAACGTAACCATGGTTCCCTGAGAGAGGGAACGAGACACTGCTTCACTAGCTGACGCTTTAGGGAAACTCCTTTCATCAAAAATATCTGAATCGGGCCATTACAACTACAATAGCTAATAGCGCTCGCACACTCAAGCTATATAGCGCAGCACAGAGCGCGATTGCCTCAGAATCTTGCTGTGAGTGAGGCATTACATGTAATAGTCCAGGCGTTTTAAGCCAAAATGGGGGTCAACCGTGAACAAATTGCAACAGAATCAAACTCAACTGATTTTGTATCCTCAATATGTCCTGAGTAAGGAAAAAAAAGCCCCAAAGAATCCCATTAGGGGAAAGTTCCGAAAAAGACCCAAATATATCCCAAAAAGCAAAAAAAGACTTCTTAAATATAAGTAGTACTTTAAACCAGCCTTTATTCATTATTATTGCAAGGATGGGGTTTGGGGCTGGGTCTGTGGGACTGTTTCTGGGGATTTACCTTTTATTTTACTTACTGTTTTTGTCTTCTGCATTCTCCTTACCATTGTCTCCTGTTCTTGCCTCAGACTCATCCCCCAGAAACAGTCCCACAGACCCAGCCCCAAACCCCATCTCTTAAAAATGAATAAAGGCTGGTTTCTAAAGTACTTCTTCCTGCCTCTATGTATTAATGCTCATGGGTAGCCTAAATGGGTTCCATTCAGACCTTAATATTAAGTATTTTACTGTTATTTGTCAACAAGATTCAACAAGACATTTTCACCCGGCTATACCCAATGTTTAAATCTGTTGTGGTATTTATGCAAATTAGCACATCTGTAATTAGATTATGCACCGTTTGTCCATGTTAACAAACAATTAAAAAAAACTTGTAATACATTTTTTGTTTGTCTTGATATAAGTAATCAACTCAGTAATTTTCATGGTGATATCTAAAGGTTACATTTTTTACCCTATTCATGTGAGAAAAATAATGAATAGGGGTATGAATAGGATATATTTGGGTCTTTTTCAGAACTTTCCCCTAATGGGATTCTTCGGGGCTTTTTTTTCCTTACTCAGGACATATTGAGGATACAAAATCAGTTGAGTTTGATTCTGTTGCAATTTGTTCAGCCTTTATTCCTAAAACACCTGGACTATATAGCAAAGTAACTTGCGCATTGTCTCTACCCTCAGCAAACCAGGGTTATATTACGTAACCCGGAATGTTCCCTTTCTAGGTCGGTCTCTCGACACAGTGCCGTAGCGATCTCTCACGAACGGCAGAAATGCACGCGTTTCCACAAACCATTCTCGCGGAACTCGATCTTTCAGCTAAAGCTGCAGTGGCCTCATGTACAGCAAAGCCAAGCTAAAGCAGCCGCTGCCGTTAGCCTAGCAGTGTCTGAACGGGCTTCAGAGGGACGCTGTCCTGAACACGCACAGTCGGAGCAGTGAGTATCGCCTGAACCCGTTCTCATGACAGGTGCGCGATCGTCGATGGCGAATCCACAGGAATGTGATGACTGAGAGGATGAAGCTCTTCTGCATGTTCACAGACAGGCCGAGACGCACTGATTGGGCTAGCTCCAGCACACCGTGGCACAGGCGCTCCAGATCGCATCGGGCTCCATGTGTGAACAGGAGGACGACCGTCGCTGAGCTGATTCCGATCTGGATCGTGTCGGAGGGGGAACGCCAGCCACTATCTGTGCTGCGGGAAGGACTCCAGGTCTTCCTCATCCAGGGACTACAGGAGCGTTTTTTTTCTCTTCTAAACTGTTTTTTTTTAATCTGTAGTAATATGATTTATTTTTAGAAATTATGTGAATATTCCCAAACACTCCACAGTGCATCATCTGAATGGGACTGAATAACTGCAAGTTTTCAGAAACACACACCTGAACTCAGATATAAACAATCAAAAGACAAAAAGTTGTTGAATAAATTACCATTTTTAATATTTTTTAGAACATTTGATAAAGGAAAAAGAAAGAAGGAACATCACCCTCTAATTAAGCAAAATATTTCTAGAGTTCATTTGAACAGGTGTCTAAGACAAAATGAAATTCACAGAATAAAGCTTCATGTGCATCTCTTTACATAAACGTACAAAACACATCCGGCAAAGAATCACATCAACATAAATTAATATTTCAGCTGTGAAGCGAAACAAACTACAGCTCATAACATGGTGTCGAACTGTGATGTTTAACAACTTCAAAACGTAAAAGGTGAAATGAAAGTTCATAAATACAGCCAGTAACCCAACTGCAGAAAGGCAGAGTGTGTATCTGACATCACTGAGCACTGCCATCACCGTTTCAGTGTGTGTGTGTATATATGTGAGAGACAGATTGTGAGTGTGTGTGTCCTCAGGACACCTGTAATGATCATAGTCCAGCAGCACTGAGATAGTGGATAGACGGTTCTGCAGTGGTGAGACGATTCCGTAGGGTGAGATGGTTCTGGAGTGGCGAGACTGTTCTGCAGTGGTGAGACGGTTCTGCAGTGGTGAGATGGTTCTGGAGTGGCGAGACTGTTCTGCAGTGGTAAGACGGTTCTGCAGTGGTGAGACGGTTCTGCAGTGGTGAGACTGTTCTGCAGTGGTAAGACGATTCCGTAGGGTGAGATGGTTCTGGAGTGGCGAGACTGTTCTGCAGTGGTAAGACGGTTCTGCAGTGGAGAGACGGTTCTGCAGTGGTGAGACTGTTCTGCAGTGGTGAGACGGTTCTGCAGTGGTGAGACGGTTCTGCAGTGGAGAGACGGTTCTGCAGTGGTGAGACGGTTCTGCAGTGATCTGCAGTGGTGAGATGGTTCTGCAGTGGTGAGATGGTTCTGCAGTGGTGAGACGGTTCTGCAGTGATCTGCAGTGGTGAGATGGTTCTGCAGTGGTGAGATGGTTCTGCAGTGGTGAGACAGTTCTGCAGTGATCTTCAGTGGAGAGACAGTTCTGCAGTGGAGAGACAGTTCTGCAGTGGTGAGACGGTTCTGCAGTGGTGAGACGGCTCTGCTGTGATGAGAAGGTTCTGGAGAGTGAGACGGTTCTGCAGTGGTGAGACGGTTCTGGAGGGTGAGACGGTTCTGGAGAGCGTGACGGTTCTGGAGAGCGAGACGGTTCTGGAGGGTGAGGCGGTTCTGCAGTGGTGAGATGGTTCTGGAGAGCGAGACGTTCTGGAGGGTGAGACGGTTCTGCAGTGGTGAGATGGTTCTGCAGTGGTGAGACGGTTCTGCAGTGGAGAGACGATTCTGCTGTGATGAGAAGGTTCTGGAAAGTGAGACGGTTCTGGAGAGTGAGACGGTTCTAGAGAGAGACGGTTCTGGAGAGTGAGACGGTTCTGCAGTGGTGAGACTGTTCTGGAGAGTGAGACGGTTCTGCAGTGGTGAGATGGTTCTGCAGTGGTGAGACGGCTCTGGGGAGTAAGACGGTTCTGCAGTGGAGAGACGATTCTGCTGTGATGAGAAGGTTCTGGAGAGTGAGACGGTTCTGGAGAGCGAGACGGTTCTGGAGAGTGAGACGGTTCTGCAGTGGTGAGACGGCTCTGGAGAGTGAGACGGTTCTGGAGAGCGAGACGGTTCTGGAGAGTGAGACGGTTCTGCAGTGGTGAGACGGCTCTGGAGAGTGAGGCGGTTCTGGAGAGCGAGACGGTTCTGGAGAGTGAGACGGTTCTGCAGTGGTGAGACGGTTCTGGAGAGTGAGACGGTTCTGCAGTGGTGAGATGGTTCTGGAGAGCGAGACGGTTCTGGAGAGCGAGACGGTTCTGGAGAGTGAGACGGTTCTGCAGTGGTGAGACGTTCTGGAGAGTGAGACGGTTCTGCAGTGGTGAGACGGTTCTGGAGAGTGAGATGGTTCTGGAGAGTGAGACGTTTCTGGAGAGTGAGACGGTTCTGCAGTGGTGAGACGGTTCTGGAGAGTGAGACGGTTCTGGAGAGTGAGACGGTTCTGCAGTGGTGAGACGGTTCTGGAGAGTGAGACGGTTCTGGAGAGCGAGACGGTTCTGCAGTGGTGAGACGGTTCTGGAGAGTGAGACGGTTCTGCAGTGGTGAGATGGTTCTGGAGAGCGAGACGGTTCTGGAGAGCGAGACGGTTCTGGAGTGGTGAGACGGTTCTGGAGAGTGAGACGGTTCTGCAGTGGTGAGACGGTTCTGGAGAGTGAGATGGTTCTGCAGTGGAGAGACGGTTCTGTTGTGATGAGAAGGTTCTGGAAAGTGAAATGGTTCTATAGCGCTGCGATCTTGCTGGCCTCACGCACTCCGCTCAGATACGCCCCCGTCACCGTCTGAGGAAAGTGTCTGTTTGTCGCCTGCAGAGTAGAGAAACTAATTAGCAATGCTGAAAATGATCATCTGGTAAAAACAGCGCGGTCAGTAAGGGGTTTTATGACTGCTCTTACCACAAATCTAGCATGGCAGTTTCTAACACTGGACAGACATTAAAATAAATATAAGAAAGGAGGAGACAAATGCTTTCAAAACATATAAATATGAGTAAAGCAATGAGTAGAGATGAATATCAGTTATTAACTCTTCCTGTGTCTTGTTTTAGTTCTAATTGTTTCAAAGCAGCTTCACTGTAATAAACGTCTCAGTTACTAGCGTAACCTCGGTTCCCCGAGATAACAGGATCGTTCCTGTATTGCATCTACTAGACGCTATTGGAAAACTCCCTTTTCTCAGATTATTGAAGCCTTTTATTCAACAACGCAGTGCTACCACACAACCATAACAGTGCAGTGATCTGCACGCGCTTATTGGCTGAGCAGTGGGAGCTGCATGAACCGATGGCGACGTGGTGTATCTGCGCGAGCCAGTCAGGGCAAAGAACCCAGAAGGGGCGGGGCATCTGCCTATATTAGCAGCTGGTCTCGCCCTAGGATTCAGATTTATACTCCTTCAGCGGCTATCCTGCATTTACTATGGGCGCCGAAGCAGAGCCACAAAGCCACGCCTCCGCCCAGTCAAACCACCAGCCAGCTCACTGTCTCCCAAGCCAGAGAATCCCTTTCCTGAGGGCAGTTCTCTAGCACCCGAGCGCTCAGACCATCCAGCGGCTTGCAATATTGTTCAGAGCAGGGGCCTTTTCCCCTCTCAGAACCTTTCAGAGGATGCTAGGGCTAATGCCTCCACGTCATCAGTCCTTCCGCTGGGCTTGCTGCCCCCTGCAGTACTGGCTGAAACCCCAGGTCCCAACTCACGCCTGGCGATCAGATCACCTTTGTGTCAAGGTGGACCACGTCTGCATCAGAGCCCGGGCCTATTGGAGGGACCCCAGCCGAGACCGGTCTGGAGTGAGCATGAGGTCTCGGTCTCAAGGAGGAAGGTGATTACAGCAGATGCTTCTAGCTCTGTGTGAGGGCAGACCGACTTCCAGCTCCTGGTCCAGCTCGGGGAAACGCTGCATATCAACTGCCTGGAAATGATGTCGGTTTTATGGCCCTCAAAACCTTCCTACCAGACCTGACAGGGCACCTAGTCTGGTCAGTCAACATGGCTGTGGTGTCCTACAAAAACCACCAGGGTGGGCTCAGGTCTAGGCCTCTGTACAGGCTAACCCAATGCTACTCCTCATGGGCACAACGCAACCTGAGCTCTCTGAGAGCGGGTCATGTGCCCTGCAGACTGAACCAGGGAGCAGACATGCTGTCCCGGAGGAACGTGCTCATCCCCAGACAGTTCAAACGATCTGGAGCATCTTCGGCAGGGCAGAGGGCGACCTCTTCACCTCAGAAGGAAACTCTGACTGCCCAAAATTTTTCATAAAGAACATGGATGCGCTGGGCCATTCCCATTTACACCTTTCCCCCTCAGCTGCTCGCAGCCTCTTGGTCAATTCCCCGGAGGAAAGACCTCATTTCCCAGGTGAACAGGAAAGTCTGGCATCCCCAACCCGAGCTGTGG
>NC_137129.1:47282012-47284512 GCF_949319135.1 Squalius cephalus
CGGACTGGTGGCCCGAAGGTCAGAGAGTCGGACTGGTGGCCCGAAGGTCAGAGAGTCGGACTGGTGGCCCGAAGGTCAGAGAGTCGGACTGGTGGCCCGAAGGTCAGAGAGTCAGACTGGTGACCCGAAAGTCAGAGAGTCAGACTGGTGACCCGAAAGTCAGAGAGTCAGACTGGTGGCCTGAAGGTCAGAGAGTCAGACTGGTGACCCGAAGGTCAGAGAGTCAGGCTGGTGACCCGAAGGTCAGAGAGTCAGAGTGGTGGCCTGAAGGTCAGAGAGTCAGACTGGTGACCCGAAGGTCAGAGAGTCAGACTGGTGGCTGGTGGCCCGAAGGTCAGAGAGTCAGACTGGTGACCTGAAGGTCAGAGAGTCGGACTGGTGGCTGATGACCCGAAGGTCAGAGAGTCGGACTGGTGACCCGAAGGTCAGAGAGTCAGACTGGTGGCCCGAAGGTCAGAGAGTCGGACTGGTGACCCGAAGGTCAGAGAGTCAGACTGGTGACCCGAAGGTCAGAGAGTCAGAGTGGTGGCCCGAAGGTCAGAGAGTCGGACTGGTGGCCCGAAGTTCAGAGAGTCGGACTGGTGACCCGAAGGTCAGAGAGTCGGACTGGTGGCTGGTGACCCGAAGGTCAGAGAGTCAGACTGGTGGCCCGAAGGTCAGAGAGTCGGACTGGTGGCCTGAAGGTCAGAGAGTCGGACTGGTGGCCGAAGGTCAGAGAGTCAGACTGGTGATCCGAAGGTCAGAGAGTCAGACTGGTGACCCGAAGGTCAGAGAGTCAGGCTGGTGACCCGAAGGTCAGAGAGTCAGAGTGGTGGCCTGAAGGTCAGAGAGTCAGACTGGTGACCCGAAGGTCAGAGAGTCGGACTGGTGGCTGGTGACCCGAAGGTCAGAGAGTCAGACTGGTAGCCCGAAGGTCAGAGAGTCGGACTGGTGGCCTGAAGGTCAGAGAGTCGGACTGGTGGCCGAAGGTCAGAGAGTCAGACTGGTGATCCGAAGGTCAGAGAGTCAGACTGGTGATCCGAAGGTCAGAGAGTCAGACTGGTGACCCGGTGACCCGAAGGTTAGAGAGTCAGACTGGTGACCCGAAGGTAAGAGAGTCAGACTGGTGACCCGAAGATCAGAGAGTCAGACTGGTGAGCCGAAGGTCAGAGAGTCAGACTGGTGAGCCGAAGGTCAGAGAGTCAGACTGGTGACCCGGTGACCCGAAGGTCAGAGAGTCAGACTGGTGACCCGGTGACCCGAAGGTCAGAGAGTCAGACTGGTGACCCGAAGGTCAGAGAGTCAGACTGGTGACCCGAAGGTCAGAGAGTCAGAGTGGTGGCCTGAAGGTCAGAGAGTCAGACTGGTGGCTGGTGGCCCGAAGGTCAGAGAGTCAGACTGGTGACCTGAAGGTCAGAGAGTCGGACTGGTGGCTGATGACCCGAAGGTCAGAGAGTCGGACTGGTGACCCGAAGGTCAGAGAGTCAGACTGGTGGCTGGTGACCCGAAGGTCAGAGAGTCGGACTGGTGACCCGAAGGTCAGAGAGTCAGACTGGTGACCCGAAGGTCAGAGAGTCAGAGTGGTGGCTGGTGGCCTGAAGGTCAGAGAGTCGGACTGGTGACCCGAAGGTCAGAGAGTCAGGCTGGTGACCCGAAGGTCAGAGAGTCAGACTGGTGACCCGAAGGTCAGAGAGTCGGACTGGTGACCCGAAGGTCAGAGAGTCAGGCTGGTGACCCGAAGGTCAGAGAGTCAGACTGGTGACCCGAAGGTCAGAGAGTCAGACTGGTGACCCGAAGGTCAGAGAGTCAGACTGGTGGCTGGTGGCCTGAAGGTCAGACTGGTGGCTGGTGGCCTGAAGGTCAGAGAGTCAGACTGGTGACCCGAAGGTCAGAGAGTCGGACTGGTGACCCGAAGGTCAGAGAGTCAGGCTGGTGACCCGAAGGTCAGAGAGTCAGAGTGGTGGCCTGAAGGTCAGAGAGTCAGACTGGTGGCTGGTGGCCCGAAGGTCAGAGAGTCAGACTGGTGACCTGAAGGTCAGAGAGTCGGACTGGTGGCTGATGACCCGAAGGTCAGAGAGTCGGACTGGTGACCCGAAGGTCAGAGAGTCAGACTGGTGGCTGGTGACCCGAAGGTCAGAGAGTCGGACTGGTGACCCGAAGGTCAGAGAGTCAGACTGGTGACCCGAAGGTCAGAGAGTCAGAGTGGTGGCTGGTGGCCTGAAGGTCAGAGAGTCGGACTGGTGACCCGAAGGTCAGAGAGTCAGGCTGGTGACCCGAAGGTCAGAGAGTCAGACTGGTGACCCGAAGGTCAGAGAGTCGGACTGGTGACCCGAAGGTCAGAGAGTCAGGCTGGTGACCCGAAGGTCAGAGAGTCAGACTGGTGACCCGAAGGTCAGAGAGTCAGACTGGTGACCCGAAGGTCAGAGAGTCAGACTGGTGGCTGGTGGCCTGAAGGTCAGACTGGTGGCTGGTGGCCTGAAGGTCAGAGAGTCAGACTGGTGACCCGAAGGTCAGAGAGTCG
>NC_137129.1:47292012-47342198 GCF_949319135.1 Squalius cephalus
CTCAACACACAGAACAAAACCTCCTGAAACAGACAACAGAACCTCAACAAACACAACTGAACCTCAACACACACAACAAAACCTCCTGAAACAGCAAACACAACAGAACCTCAACAAACACAACTGAACCTCCTGAAACAACACACACAACATAACCTCAACACACACAACTGAACCTCCTGAAACAGCAAACACAACAGAACCTCAACAAACACAACTGAACCTCCTGAAACAGCAAACACAACAGAACCTCAACACACAGAACAAAAACTCAACACACACAACAGAACCTCAACAAACACAACAGAACCTCAACAAACACAACAAAACCTCCTGAAACAGCAAACACAACAGAACCTCAACAAACACAACTGAACCTCCTGAAACAGCAAACACAACAGAACCTCAACACACAGAACAAAACCTCAACACACACAACAGAACCTCAACAAACACAACAGAACCTCAACACACACAACAAAACCTCCTGAAACAGCAAACACAACAGAACCTCAACAAACACAACTGAACCTCCTGAAACAGCAAACACAACTGAACCTCCTGAAAAACAACAAACACAACAGAACCTCTACAAACACAACATAACTTCCTGAAACAGCAAACACAACAGAACTTCAACAAACACAACTGAACCTCCTGAGACAGCAAACACAACAGAACCTCCTGAAAAACAGCAAACACAACTGAACCTCCTGAAACAGCAAACACAACAGAACCTCAACAACACAACTGAACCTCCTGAAACAGCAAACACAACAGAACCTCAACAACACAACTGAACCTCCTGAAACAGCAAACACAACAGAACCTCAACAAACACAACTGAACCTCCTGAAACAGCAAACACAACAGAACCTCAACACACAGAACAAAACCTCAACACACACAACAGAACCTCAACACACACAACAAAATCTCCTGAAACAGCAAACACAACAGAACCTCAACAAACACAACTGAACCTCCTGAAACAGCAAACACAACTGAACCTCCTGAAAAACAACAAACACAACAGAACCTCTACAAACACAACATAACTTCCTGAAACAGCAAACACAACAGAACCTCAACAAACACAACTGAACCTCCTGAAACAGCAAACACAACAGAACCTCCTGAAAAACAGCAAACACAACTGAACCTCCTGAAACAGCAAACACAACAGAACCTCAACAACACAACTGAACCTCCTGAAACAGCAAACACAACAGAACCTCAACAAACACAACGAAACCTCCTGAAAAACAGCAAACACAACAGAACCTCAAAAAACACAACTGAACCTCCTGAAACAGCAAACACAACAGAACAGAACCTCAACAAACACAACAAAACCTCCTGAAAAACAGCAAACACAACAGAACCTCAACAAACACAACTGAACCTCCTGAAACAGCAAACACAACAGAACCTCAACAAACACAACGAAACCTCCTGAAAAACAGCAAACACAACAGAACCTCAACAAACACAACTGAACCTCCTGAAACAGCAAACACAACAGAACATCAACAAACACAACTGAACCTCCTGAAACAGCAAACACAACAGAACCTCAACAAACACAACTGAACCTCCTGAAACAGCAAACACAACAGAACCTCAACAAACACAACTGAACCTCCTGAAACAGCAAACACAACAGAACAGAACAGAACCTCAACAAACACAACAAAACCTCCTGAAAAACAGCAAACACAACAGAACTTCAACAAGCACAACTGAACCTCCTGAAACAGCAAACACAACAGAACCTCAAAAAACACAACTGAACCTCCTGAAACAGCAAACACAACAGAACAGAACCTCAACAAACACAACAAAACCTCCTGAAAAACAGCAAACACAACAGAACCTCAACAAACACAACTGAACCTCCTGAAACAGCAAACACAACAGAACCTCAACAAACACAACTGAACCTCCTGAAAAACAACAAACACAACAGAACCTCTACGAACACAACAGAACCTCCTGAAACAGCAAACACAACAGAACCTCAACAAACACAACTGAACCTCCTGAGACAGCAAACACAACAGAACCTCAACAAACACAACAAAACCTCCTGAAAAAAGCAAACACAACAGAACCTCAACAAACACAACAGAACCTCCTGAAACAGCAAACACAACAGAACCTCAACACACAGAACAGAACCTCCTGAAACAGCAAACACAACAGAACCTCAACAAACACAACTGAACCTCCTGAAACAGCAGACACAACAGAACCTCAACACACAGAACAAAACCTCCTGAAACAGCAAACACAACAGAACCTCAACAAACACAACTGAACCTCAACACACAGAACAGAACCTCCTGAAACAGCAAACACAACAGAACCTCAACAAACACAACTGAACCTCCTGCAACAACACACACAACATAACCTCAACACACACAACTGAACCTCCTGAAACAGCAAACACAACAGAACCTCAACAAACACAACTGAACCTCCTGAAACAGCAAACACAACAGAACCTCAAAACACAGAACAGAACCTCAAAACACAGAACCTCCTGAAACAGCAAACACAACAGAACCTCAACACACACAACAGAACATCAACAAACACAACAGAACAAACCTCAACACACACACAACAGCTCCTGAAACAGCAAACACAACAGAACCTCAACAAACACAGCTGAACCTCCTGAGACAGCAAACACAACAGAACCTCAACAAACACAGCTGAACCTCCTGAGACAGCAAACACAACAGAACCTCAACAAACACAACTGAACCTCCTGAGACAGCAAACACAACAGAACCTCAACAAACACAACAAAACCTCCTGAAAAAAGCAAACACAACAGAACCTCAACAAACACAACTGAACCTCCTGAAACAGCAAACACAACAGAACCTCAAAACACAGAACAGAACCTCAAAACACAGAACAGAACCTCAAAACACAGAACCTCCTGAAACAGCAAACACAACAGAACCTCAACACACACAACAGAACATCAACAAACACAACAGAACAAACCTCAACACACACAACAGCTCCTGAAACAGCAAACACAACAGAACCTCAACACACACACAAAACCTCCTGAAACAGCAAACACAACAGAACCTCAACAAACACAACTGAACCTCCTGAAACAGCAAACACAACAGAACCTCAATACACACAACAAAACCTCCTGAAACAGCAAACACAACAGAACCTCAACAAACACAACTGAACCTCCTGAAACAGCAAACACAACAGAACCTCAATACACACAACAAAACCTCCTGAAACAGCAAACACAACAGAACCTCAACAAACACAACTGAATCTCCTGAAACAGCAAACACAACAGAACCTCAACACACACAACAGAACCTCAACACACACAACTGAATCTCCTGAAACAGCAAACACAACAGAACCTCAACAAACACAACTGAACCTCCTGAAACAGCAAACACAACAGAACCTCAATACACACAACAAAACCTCCTGAAACAGCAAACACAACAGAACCTCAACAAACACAACTGAATCTCCTGAAACAGCAAACACAACAGAACCTCAACACACACAACAGAACCTCAACAAACACAACTGAATCTCCTGAAACAGCAAACACAACAGAACCTCAACACACACAACAGAACCTCAACACACACAACAGAACCTCAACACACAGACTAGACTAGCTAACGCATGAGCGCTGATGTTCGTACCTTACAGTCACGGTTCCAGGCCGCCAGCACCAGGTTCCTCAGCGCCAGATACATGGTGGGATCCCTGGAAAATTCTGGGAACTCATACAACTCGTCCAGCTCCATCATGTCGGGTCTCACACACAAGGCTTTCCCACACTCGTTCGGCTGATAGAAGGGCTGGAAATACGGCGAGAGTCCGGGAACTACACACACACACACGCATTATCTAATGAAAAATTCACAAATTTTCATACATTTCTCAAGAGACAGAAATAAATACACTTTTGCTATGTGTTTATGAGTATGCTCTATAAATCAGGCAAATGAAATATTCAAACAAACCTTCAGAATATAGATATGAATAAAACTGTAAAGTTTGGTGTGAATCTGCTGAAGTGATTTATTTATAGATATGATTGAGTGCAATAAATAAACACTTAAATATGTTTTCTCTCCACTAGTTTGAAAGAAGACACTGGTTGTCCTGTAGTCATGGAATCTACATCTGTTCATATGCTGACGAGTCTTTCAGAGAGTTGATTCTGAAAACATGTGGTTGTGTTGACGAGAGTGATCAGACTCACCGTGTGGCGGTGGCGCCCGCCGCTGCTCCTGGCGCTGGTTCCCCGGGCCGGCAGACGGGCTCATGCCTACACAGTCCGGGTAATACGCACTGAGGAACGGGCTAGCGGGACTGTCCTTGAACAGCGGCGGCAGGATGAGCATCGAGAGCCACCAGCTGTCCGTCACACCGGCCACACGCTGACCAACGACAGACGCATCATCATCATCATCAATATCATCATCATCATCATCATCATCATCATCAACAATATGTGGAGTTAATCATGTTAATCAGTCTGAATTCTGTTGGGTCTGTGAACTTCATGGTCATATTAATATATTTCTGTCTGATTGTCGTACAGTCTGTTTGGTCACTGAATGGCCAGAGTAAAATCACTGAACACTGATCAACCGCATCAAGAGATGAAAGATCTTTACCACGTCCTCCGGCTGAGAACATGCATCACTTCCTTCGCTCTGCAAAACAAAAGCACAGAGACGTGAGGATCAGCATGCACACTCCACCACACACTCCGGCACACACTCCGGCACACACTCCGGCACACACTCCGGCACACACTCCGGCACACACTCCGGAACACACTCCGGAACACACACACTCCAGCACACACACACTCCAGCACACACACACTCCAGCACACACTCCAGCACACACACACTCCAGCACACACTCCAGCACACACACACTCCAGCACACACTCCAGCACACACTCCAGCTAGGGATGGCGAAAACTAAAAAATTTCTTGACCGACCACCGAGCCTCATTAGCCGGTTGAAACCGGTTAACCGATTAGTTTAAAATATAGGGCTGTGCGCATGAGCAATAGTCACATCGCCGGAACATGCGATGTGAAGGGTAGTAGCACCCATGGTGTATTAAGAGAATGATATTTCGTACTAAAAAGAAAGTCAAAATCAGCTATTTGGGACTATTTCGTCTACAAAAAGGAGGATGTTGACTGGAGTGTTATAAAGTTGTGGATGGTTGTCTTTTTTAAAAAGTCTTTTGTCTTTTATTTTTCGTGTTCGCATTTATGAGGAAAAAACAATTTTACGGGACAGTTCTCCATTACGGACGCGACCGCTCAAAGCGGCACTAAAAGACTGCTTTAAAACTTTCACAGAGACCTCAAACAGAAAGCACAAAGCCTTTCTTTAAAACGAATTTCGTTTTGTATTAATTGTATCTTAATTTTAATCAGCGTTTCATTATCCAATTTTCTCGATTTAATAAAAAAAAGTAAATATAGCAGAGATATCACGACACGGAGGCGCCAGCGCCTGAACTGGAGCTAACATTAAGCTATCATCCATAAACCGAAACTCAACGTATAAGGTAGCTTACTCGTCTCACACACCTAAAAAAAAATAGAAATATATCTATTATCTACAGAAATCTCTACTTTTAAACAGAACCATTCAAAACAAAATAAAACGATTTAATCCGTGAAATGTGTATTTCTCTCCGGCGCGTTCACTAACTGCGAAGATCGCGAGTCAGATTTCATCTTTGCAGCCGACACAGAAAACACTTGTTTATTAATAGATAATTAAAATGTCTCATCGCAATATTTTACATATTCATAATCATTACTTTTGCTGGTTCTTTGTGACAGCTTTTAGGTGCCGTTTACATTAACGCGTCACTGCACCAGCACCGAAAACAGAGAGAGAGAGAGAGAGAGAGAGAGAGAGAGAGAGAGAGAATAAGATTTTTTCGTACTTATTTTGAGGAATGAACAAACATCTGTTAAGAGCGCCGCCACGTTGGACTGCGTAGAACGTTCACCGAATTCTGACAGAAATATGTTCTAATTTTGGAATAAAATATTAAGTGACCTTTTTGTCACTTGTAATGAAGCTTGCTTATTAGTGAAATTATTAATATCATGGAATGGTAATTATTGACTTTAGCCTGGATTGATCATGACTCGCAATATATATCGTTGGGAAAAAACTATCGAAATGTTGGCTAATTTTTTCCCAATATCTAATATTTTCCCAATATTGTACAATATCGTGCCTGCAATTTCGCAACTCTGTCGCATCTCTCTGCCGCTCTGCCTCCCGCTTTGGCTACCTTTCTCACCCGAAGAGGCTTGCGGGTGTCGCGTTTTAAGGTGATCATAGTTGATGTGTTACTACTGTATTTAAGCACTGTATCACACAAGTTGCAACTTACATCTGTGTCATTCTTTTTGGTGAAATGGTCCCACACACTTCTTTACACGCTTCATCCTGTCGTCTGCCCTGGCTCTAACCTCGAGTGTTAGCCTGTAGCCTTTACTTTTCGCAAACCCTGTGAGCGCGCGAACCCAAACGCTGTGACCTCGCGCCAAATGTTTTTATTGGTTTATTAAATACAAACAGGTGAGTTATGAAAAATTGAGTGTGAGGGATTTGTTCACTTCACACAAAAACATCTTGGAATGAGATGGCTAACTGTAGTAGAGTAAAGTCCACTGTCTATAATAGCCTAATTTAGAGATAACTTTTTTTTTTTTTTAACCGACTACCGACAACTTTGACCGGTCAACGTTGATACGGTCAACCATCGGTCAAACGGTCATCGGTTAACATCCCTAACTCCAGCACACACTCCAGAACACACTCCAGCACACACACACTCCAGCACACACACACTCCAGCACACACTCCAGCACACACACACTCCAGCACACACTCCAGCACACACTCCAACACACACTCCAGCACACACTCCAGCACACTCACTCCAGCGCACACACTCCAGCGCACACACTCCAGCACACACACACTCCAGCACACACACACTCCAGCGGGTAGTTGACGTGACGTGGCTTTTTCACCGTCACAGAACATAAAAAATAATTTATTTCACATTTTCATCATTTAGAATACTATAAATTGTTAAACATTTTCTTGTTTTACATGAATTTGTTGTTTGAATACCTGAGTTATTTTTTATTTTTTTACAACTTTGAGCCAAATCTCAAAATCGTCCTATGGTGTGACGGTAGACAACATTATTTCATAAATATTAACTTTTATAAATAAAGAAAATAATGTTTAAACATCTTAATGAACACTCCTGGCATAATTGTGCAAGTGTCTATTTCACTAAGTGGCCATCACTTTTCCTATACATACATTTCTAAAAATGTAGGAATTTAATAAAGTTTGTCACAGAAAAAAATGTCCTTTGGTGTTATGCAATAACCTGATATTAAGTTGGGCAATATCATGGACAACTAAATTTAGTTGAAAGACCCCATTCAAGGTCATGTGACTGAAGACCGCTATGAAGCCCATGAGCAGTGCACATGGCAAGTATTTCTCTCAGAATTGTTCAAATATTTAACTATGTTTTCAGACCACTGAAGTTAAGATTTTTTGTCCTTTAGTGTGACACCCCTAAATTTAATTTTTTAATACAAAAATGTATTTTTAACAGCAGGACTATGTAATATTATGCAAATGTATCATGCCAATTGCTAATGACAGTTCAACTAGTATTAGCATGGTTATTAACTGCCACAAAAGCTCAAATGTCCTTTGGTGTGACAGAAAATGTCACAGGAAATGTCCTTTGGTGTGACGCTTTGGCCTGTCACACCATAGGACACAGATGTCACACCATAGGACAGGACCTCCTTAAGAAGCTTTTAAAACGAATATATAAAGTTACTGTTCTGAAGGAACTGAGCCAGTAGAGGGCGATACTGACTGTTATATATCTGTCACCCCACTTCCTTTAAATATCTGTCACCCCACTTCCTCTTTGAGCACATGGACATGGTGGAAGCCATTTGAATGGTGGTCGAGGCCTAAGGGCAATGATGGCCTTGACTGGGTTTTTTTGATACGTGGACTGTGTGCGTGCATCAAGTGTAAGTTGATAGTTTGTATTTTATATATATATATATATTCTCATATTGTTATGTATAATGATTGTGTACAGATTGTTTGGTGGGTACCTTTCTATCTTAACCATGAATAATATTATTTGTTGTATGTATATGAATGTTGATGTAGTACATTGTTTGCAATTGGTCACTTGAGGATTTAGATCTGTTGTTTAACTCTTTTAAACCTGGTGAAACCTGCTTGTTATATGCATCAATGTGTTAATGTTTGATGTTTGTCATACTTGTAACTGATGGCAGTGTTGTTATTCTTTTATAGTAACCACACACCTTGATCCACATCTTGAGCCATCAAATAAAGAAACTAAAAGGAGTTTTGTGCATTCTCATCGATGCCCCACAGTGATCATTATTTTACCAGTTCTTAACAAACTTCATAACAAATGGTCCTTCGAGCCGGAGCTGGATAATTGCTGTGGATCAAGATGGCACATGCAGCAAGGGGTAGAGATCACCGACCAGCTGATGTTCGTCCAAAGCGGCTAATTCGCCCACCCGCATGGATGAGTCAATATGAGGTGAATTTACCATCAGCAGCAAATCATCGACTTGTTCCTGATGAGAGAATTGAACAAAGATCAATGCAGAGAGCCAAAGAGAAGGGATCTTTCTCTCATTTCTCAACATTAACTAACTGGAGCACAGTGGATGAAGATCCCCCTGTCGAACAGACACCTATTCATAAGAGTTCACCACAGATTACCTCCCAGTATTCTCAGTCTATGGCAGATTCCTTTCATCGGATGCAAGAGGATAATAAAAGACTGCGACGGACTGTATCAGAGCTACAAAGGCAGCTGGACCAAGATGGGGTGTTGCCAACACCAAATTCAGCAGAAACATTATCCTTTGAACGTACTTCACAGCCTAGGGAGGTAGCAGAAGAGAATTCTCCTCTATCAGTGTATCAGCCAGCAGCCGTCGAAGAAGAATGGCCACTGCCACCTCCTCCGATAAGAGTTGATAATAAAGAGTTGCGTCTTTCTAAAGAAACAGAGCTTGGTATGATGGAAGATCTCAGAGACCGCATTTGCAGACTTGAAATGCAGAGGTTACCAGTTCCGTCTACTCCAAGTTATCAGGATCCAGACTCTGATTATTGTAATTTACCTTACATGGCACCAAGTTGTCGACCAGTAAGACGAGATGCTAGGCCTCCACCAGTGCCTCCACACAGATACTACAGTTTTTCTAATAACCAAGCTGGTGTACAAGAGATGACATATCGGGGACCCAAGCCGTCTATCCCTGATTTTACATCTGATGACCCAAGAGAGTTTGCTAGACTTAGGATATCATTGGAGAATATCCTTCCACAAGATGCCACAGAGCAATTTAAGTACCAGATTTTACTGGATCATTTGAAGTTTGAAGAGGCACTTTTGATAGCTGATTCTTATTGTAATTCTCATCACCCTTACTCAGATACAATGGCTTCACTTATTCAACATTATGGTCAGCCCCATCAGCTTGCTCTGCGTCGGATTGCTGGATTAATGGATGGACCTGTTGTCCAGAATGGTGATCCTACTGGATTCCGCAAATTCGCATTGAGAGTACGAGCATTGGTCGGGATGTTAGAGCAACTGGGTGATGAAGGCCATGTCGAACTTTATTGTGGGTCACATGTAGCTAGGTTAGCAAACAAGCTACCATATGACTTTCGAGCTAACTTTAGACGATATCTCTACCCTTTGAAGAGAGGAGTACCATCCCTTCTAGATTTTGCTGACTGGCTCGAATATGAATTGCAGATACAAGAGGAAGTGTTTGAGTGTTCACATGAGCCCTGGAAAGGAGGTACCAAGCAAAGAGAGCGTCAGAGTTTTAATATGAAGAGTAAGTCAACGACTGTGCTTCTTGGTTCGACCTACAACACTTCCGAGCAGAAATCAATGCCTCAACCACAAGGGAAGTCGAAAATGTATTGCTCCTACTGTTGCAACAATATGCATTTCTTGGATCAATGTGTCAACTTCATTAAGCTTACTACGGAGCAGAAGAGGGATTGGATAAAGTCCAATAACCGCTGTTGGAAATGCGGATTTCGATACCAAGCTGCCCAGTGTCGTCTGAGAATTACATGTGACATCTGCAAAGGTAAACATGTTCAAGCATTGCATGAAGTAAATGTTAAGCCTGCAGAGAGCTTAACTACAGCAACTTGTGGTCTAGTAAGCTCTACTCCAACTGACATTCTTTACCTTGATCGGAGAGCTGGATGTAGCCAAGTTTTGTTGAAAATCAGTAAAGTGCTCTTACGTAATGGTAATCACACGTTGGAAACCTATGCTATATTGGATGATGGTTCAGAGAGGACAATTCTTCTTCAAGAAGCAGCAGAGAAGTTAAAGTTACAAGGTGATCCTGAAAGCATCACACTGAGAACCGTGAGACAGGATCTACGAGTGTTGCAGGGCTCTGCGGTGACTATCTGTCTGTCTCCTCTTAACCAGCCAAATAAAGTCTACACAATCAAGAAAGCATTTACTGCAACTCAGTTAGGTTTGGCTGAACATACTTACCCAATAACCAGACTTCAGCGGCAGTATAACCATCTTAGGAGATTGTCCTTACCTCATTTTACCAATGTCAGACCACTCATACTGATTGGGTCAGATAATCCACACTTGATAACTCCTGTACAGCCAGTGAGACTAGGACCGCCTGGAGGTCCTGCGGCAGTCAGAACGAAACTTGGATGGACGCTACAGGGTCCAGTCAAAGGTCTCCTACATGCTGGTAATGCAACTTCTTGTTTTTTCACTTCAAATGTTTCTTCATCATCTGAAATCTACCATCAAGTAGAAAAGTTGTGGCAATTGGATGTATTGCCATACAGAAGTGAAAAACTTGTTACCAGATCTAAGCGAGATCAAGAGGCCATGGATCACTTGCAAGCTAGAACAGCCAGAGTAGACGTGGATGGAGTTCTGAGATATGCTACTCCTTTACTACGTGTAAAGAACATGCCCAATCTGTCAGCACCTCCTGAAGCAGTTCTGGCTAACCTTCGTAATACTGAGAAGCGTCTCATCAAAGATTCAGAACGTGCTGCTGCTTATAATGCCGAGATTGCCAAACTTGAGCATGCAGGATATGTCACTAAAGTTACCAGAGAAAAGGAATGCCCCAAAGAATCCTGGTTTATCCCTCATCATATGGTAACACATAATGGAAAGAACAGAATTGTGTTTAATTGTTTATTTTCATATCAGGGACACAATTTGAATGAGCTACTCTTACCAGGACCAAACCTAAGTTCATCCCTTTTGGGTATTCTGCTGCGTTTTAGAGAGCATTCATTCGCTATAAGTAGCGATATAAAAGGGATGTTTCACCAGGTGAGGTTGTTAGCAGAAGATAAGCCAATCTTGAGATTCTTGTGGCGTGATCTTTTGAGGGAAACCCAACCCAGTGTATATGAGTGGCAAGTACTTCCCTTTGGCACAACTTGTTCACCATGTTGTGCTACTTATGCACTGCAGCAGCATGTCATTGAACAAGGTCAGTCGGAAGATGTATGCAAAGCTGTCCAGCAGCACTTCTATGTTGACAATTGGTTACAGAGCTTTCCTTCAATTGAGATAGCCCGAGCTCTTGTGGACAAAATGAGGAAGCTACTTACTGAAGGAGGTTTTGAGCTAAGACAGTGGGCTAGTAATGCTGCCGGTATCATTCATCATCTGCCGAAGGAAGTATTATCTCAGAGTGGTGAACACTGGCTTAATCAGAGTGATATGGATCCTCAAGAACCAGCTTTAGGGCTTCGGTGGCTGTGTCAATCAGATACTTTGATGTACAAGTCTTACACACCAAAATCATCCCCCATCACTATGAGAAATATTTACAGAATGATCGCCAGTTTATATGACCCTCTTGGATATATCACTCCTTTTTCTACAAGGGCAAAAATAATTGTGCAGCAGTTGTGGAACAAAAAGAGAGAATGGGATGATCCTCTACTCCCTGGTGACCTCTTAGAGGCTTGGAAGATATGGGAAAGGGAGCTCCAACACTTGAATGAGATCCGACTTCCCCGGTGTTACGTGAGTACTGAAATGGACCAAACTGATTGTGTGCAAGAAATTCACATATTTTGTGACGCTTCAGAACGTGCCTATGGATGTGTGGGATACTTGCGAACAGAAGATCCACTAAAACGGGTAGAGGTAGCATTCTTAACTGCACGCTCACGAGTTGCACCAAAAAAGCAGCTATCAATGCCAAGATTGGAATTATGTGCAGCACTGACAGGAGCCCAACTTGCCCACCTGTTAAAGAAAGAGCTTACTATCAAGATATCTGGAGTTCATTTATGGACAGACTCTACAACTGTGTTGACTTGGATTCAGTCTGATTCATGTCATTTCAAGGTATTCGTTGGAACCCGAATTGCTGAAATTCAAGAACTGACTGACTCCCGAGATTGGCATTATGTAGATTCATTGAATAATCCAGCAGATGATGTTACAAGAGGACGGACCCTACAGGATCTTAGGGAAGACAGTAGGTGGTTCAAAGGTCCCCCTTTCTTGCATTTGTCGCCAGAATACTGGCCAAGAAATCCTTCAGCTTTGATAAATGATGACACCGAAGAACTGCGCAAACCAATCACTTGTCTGAATCTAACTGCAGTTTCATGCTATTCAATTCCAGAACCTTCACAAGCTGATAGCTTCAAGGATCTAGTTTATGCTACCGCAAAATCCCTTCATGGGGCGGCCTCAGTAGAGAATCGAAGTCCTTCTGCTGAGGAGTATCAGCAGGCGGAATTAATGATTTTAAGATCTGCACAAGGAGACAGTTTCCCTGAAGAGATTCAGAGTCTTAGCAATGGAAAATCTCTGTCATCATCAAGTCGTTTGGTAACATTAGCCCCAGAATTCGATACGGTAATGCAAGTAATTCGAGTGGGAGGCCGACTGCGCAATTGCAATCAGTTGGAATTAGAGACAGTTCATCCAATAGTTTTGGATTCAAAACATCCAATTACCAAGCTGCTTATTCAACAATATGACAGTAACTTAAAACATCCTGGTGCAGAACGTTTGTTTGCAGAGTTGAGGAGGAAATACTGGATTCTCAGAGGAAGAGAGGCTGTGAGAAAAGAACAACGTAGCTGTGCAGAGTGTCAAAAATGGAGAGCTCAACCAATATCTCCACGAATGGCAGATTTACCTCCAGCACGTTTACGTTTACATCAACCACCCTTCTTCTCTACAGGGATGGATTGTTTTGGGCCACTTATTGTCAAATTGGGCAGAAGAAACGAGAAAAGATGGGGAATACTGTTTAAGTGTTTAACCACAAGAGCGGTACATATTGAAGTTCTAACCAGCCTTGACATTGATTCTTTCTTGATGTCTTTAAGACGTTTTATCTCCCGAAGGGGAAAGCCTGCCGAATTGTTCTCTGATCAAGGAACAAATTTTAAAGGGGGAGAACGAGAACTTAAAGATGCATTCACTGCCCTGCACCCAGACCTGAAAGACAAATTAGCTGAGTACCAGATCAAATTTTTCTTTAATCCACCTCATGCACCACATTTTGGAGGCTCTTGGGAGAGGGAGATTCGGTCTATTAAAACTGCTCTAAATGTTACCTTGAATTCACAGACCGTAACACACAAAGTTTTGACCACCGTCCTAGTTGAGATTGAGGGGATTCTAAATTCGAAACCTTTGGGTTATGTGTCCACTGACGTGGCCGATCTTGATCCTGTCACCCCAAATCTTCTTCTGATGGGGCGGCGAGACCCTTCACTTCCGCAGGTCATGTATCATGAGTGTGAACTACTCAGTCGACGAAGATGGAGGTCCTGTCAAATCCTTGCTGATAGGTTTTGGTCACAGTTCATAAGAAATTACCTACCCAGTTTACAAACCAGGGCAAAATGGCAAACCAACACTGATGCTCTCCAGTTAAATGCCGTTGTCCTAGTGGTGGACCACCAGTTGCCTAGAGCACTTTGGCCTGTAGGTCATATAATTAAGTTGATTCATGGTAAAGATGGAAGAATACGCACTGCAGAAGTGAGAGTGAAAGACAGAACATATCTTCGACCAGTTAGTCGGCTGATACGCCTCCCTGCTGTCCCTAACAGTAATGCTTAGTGTAACGTTATTGCAAATTTGTGGGACAAATTTGGGGGCGGCTGTTCTGAAGGAACTGAGCCAGTAGAGGGCGATACTGACTGTTATATATCTGTCACCCCACTTCCTTTAAATATCTGTCACCCCACTTCCTCTTTGAGCACATGGACATGGTGGAAGCCATTTGAATGGTGGTCGAGGCCTAAGGGCAATGATGGCCTTGACTGGGTTTTTTTGATACGTGGACTGTGTGCGTGCATCAAGTGTAAGTTGATAGTTTGTATTTTATATATATATATATATTCTCATATTGTTATGTATAATGATTGTGTACAGATTGTTTGGTGGGTACCTTTCTATCTTAACCATGAATAATATTATTTGTTGTATGTATATGAATGTTGATGTAGTACATTGTTTGCAATTGGTCACTTGAGGATTTAGATCTGTTGTTTAACTCTTTTAAACCTGGTGAAACCTGCTTGTTATATGCATCAATGTGTTAATGTTTGATGTTTGTCATACTTGTAACTGATGGCAGTGTTGTTATTCTTTTATAGTAACCACACACCTTGATCCACATGTTGAGCCATCAAATAAAGAAACTAAAAGGAGTTTTGTGCATTCTCATCGATGCCCCACAGTGATCATTATTTTACCAGTTCTTAACAAACTTCATAACAGTTACAACAAAAAAAACAAATGTCCTCCTTTATTATTGTTACAATAAACACTATATATTCTGACTCTTTTTATGCAATGACTATCTTTGTCCTTTAGTGTGACGTTTTGTCCTATGGTGTGACAAACATAAAACAACAGAAAAATATACTTATTTTAAAATATCTTTAAAAAAAGAGTCAGGTTTGGCATTAGGGGAGTTACAATAATATCTCCTCTTAAATAGGTATAATTTCAAACAGTTTTGTAAGGTTGGCGAAAAAGTTTTATTGACATTCGTAGGGAAAAGTTTATCAGGTTCATCTATCCATGGTGAAAATGATTCTAATTAGTACTTTCATGTAAAATAAATACCACTTTAAGAAAATAATGTTTTAATAATGTGAACAATTCTGTCTCAAGTATTTTTTTATGTTATTTAATATAATTTCTTAGTACTTTTTAAATGTCACACCATAGGACACATTTACAGTACTGTTGAGTGAAAACGTGAAAAAAATGTGTGAACTCATTGACAAAATGAGTGACCACTACTATTTTCTGAAACTGCAGTTTTCATACTCCATAAATATATGTATTTTTTCTTAAAAAGTTATGTTTTCCAAAAAAAGTACTTTTTCTTGGCCATTTGTCAACTACCCCAGCACACACACACTCCAGCACACACACACTCCAGCACACACACACTCCAGCACACACTCCTCGGCGGGCCGGTGAGCGACGAGTTCTTACCTTCACGCTGTTGATCTTCATCCCGCAGCGATACGATGATGCCAGAGAAGCCGTCAGAGCCGACTCTTTACTCAGCTGACGCCATCTGCCACAGTCTGCTTTACTGCACTGGACCTGGCGCACACACACACACACACACACGGTTTATCAGCATCTGCCACAGTCTGCTTTACTGCACTGGGCCTGGCGTACACACACACACACACACACACACGGTTTATCAGCATCTGCCACAGTCTGCTTTACTGCACTGGACCTGGCATACACACACACACACACACACACACGGTTTATCAGCATCTGCCACAGTCTGCTTTACTGCACTGGACCTGGCATACACACACACACACACACACACGGTTATCAGCATCTGCCACAATCTGCTTTACTGCACTGGACCTGGCATACACACACACACACACACACACGGTTTATCAGCATCTGCCACAGTCTGCTTTACTGCACTGGACCTGGCGTACACACACACACACACACACACGGTTTATCAGCATCTGCCACAGTCTGCTTTACTGCACTGGACCTGGCGTACACACACACACACACACACACACGGTTTATCAACATCTGCCACAGTCTGCTTTACTGCACTGGACCTGACACACACACACACACACACACACACACACGGTTATCAGCATCTGCCACAGTCTGCTTTACTGCACTGGACCTGACACACACACACACACACACACACACACACACACGGTTATCAGCATCTGCCACAGTCTGCTTTACTGCACTGGACCTGACACACACACACACACACACACACACACACACACACACACACACACACACACACACACACACACACACACACACACACACGGTTATCAGCATCTGCCACAGTCTGCTTTACTGCACTGGACCTGGCACACACACACACACACACACGATTATGGTCTAGGTTACACACTGGTCTAGGTTACACAGAGCTGGTCTAGGTTACACAGGTCTAGGTTACACAGACGTTGGTCTAGGCTACACAGAGCTGGTCTAGGTTACACAGACACCGGTCTAGGTAACACTGATCTAGGTTACACAGACGCTGGTCTAGGTTACACTGGTCTAGGTTACACAGACACTGGTCTAGGTTACACAGACACTGGTCTAGGTTACACAAACGCTGGTCTAGGTTACACAGGTCTAGGTTACACAGATGTTGGTCTAGGTTACACAGACACTGGTCTAGGTAACACTGGTCTAGGTTACACAGAGCTGGTCTAGGTTACACAGACGCTGGTCTAGGCTACACAGAGCTGGTCTAGGTTACACAGAGCTGGTCTAGGTTACACAAACACCGGTCGAGGTAACACTGGTCTAGGTTACACAGAGCTGGTCTAGGTTACACAGACACTGGTCTAGGTTACACAGACACTGGTCTAGGTTACACTGGTCTAGGTTACACAAACGCTGGTCTAGGTTACACAGACACTGGTCTAGGTTACACAGACACTGGTCTAGGTTACACTGGTCTAGGTTACACTGGTCTAGGTTACACAGACACTGGTCTAGGTTACACAGACACTGGTCTAGGTTACACAGACACTGGTCTAGGTTACACTGGTCTAGGTTACACAAACGCTGGTCTAGGTTACACAGACACTGGTCTAGGTTACACAGACACTGGTCTAGGTTACACTGGTCTAGGTTACACTGGTCTAGGTTACACAGGTCTAGGTTACACAGACACTGGTCTAGGTTACACAGACACTGGTCTAGGTTACACAAACGCTGGTCTAGGTTACACAGGTCTAGGTTACACAGATGTTGGTCTAGGTTACACAGACACTGGTCTAGGTAACACTGGTCTAGGTTACACAGAGCTGGTCTAGGTTACACAGACGCTGGTCTAGGCTACACAGAGCTGGTCTAGGTTACACAGAGCTGGTCTAGGTTACACAGACACTGGTCTAGGTTACACAGACGCTGGTCTAGGTTACACAGAGCTGGTCTAGGTTACACAGATGTTGGTCTAGGTTACACAGACACTGGTCTAGGTTACACAGACACTGGTCTAGGTTACACAGGTCTAGGTTACACAGATGTTGGTCTAGGCTACACAGAGCTGGTCTAGGTTACACAGACACCAGTCAAGTTTATTTATATAACGCTTTTCACAATACAGATTGTATCAAAGCAGCTTCACAGCATTAAAATAAAATAATACAACAAGGTTTGTTTCTAGTGAGATTTATTGATTGATTAAATTAAATTAAATATTCCCAAAATATCCCCAACTGAGCAAGCCAAAGGCAACAGTGGCAAGGAACCGAAAAAAAAAAACGGTCTAGGTAACACTGGTCTAGGTTACACAGAGCTGGTCTAGGTTACACAGACGCTGGTCTAGGTTACACAGACGCTGGTCTAGGTTACACAGACACTGGTCTAGGTTACACAGACACTGGTCTAGGTTACACAGAGCTGGTCTAGGTTACACAGACACCGGTCTAGGTAACACTGGTCTAGGTTACACAGAGCTAGTCTAGGTTACACAGACACCGGTCTAGGTAACACTGGTCTAGGTTACACAGAGCTAGTCTAGGTTACACAGACACCGGTCTAGGTAACACTGGTCTAGGTTACACTGATGTTGGTCTAGGTTACACAGGTTTAGGTTACACAGACATTGGTCTAGGCTACACAGAGCTGGTCTAGGTTACAAAGACACCGGTCTAGGTAACACTGGTCTAGGTTACACAGAGCTGGTCTAGGTTACACAGACACCGGTCTAGGTAACACTGGTCTAGGTTACACAGACGCTGGTCTAGGTTACACAGAGCTTGTCTAGGTTACACAGACGCCGGCCGGTCTAGGTAACACAGAGCTGGTCTAGGTTACACAGACACCGGTCTAGGTTACACAGAGCTGGTCTAGGTTACACATACGCTGGTCTAGATTACACTGGTCTAGGTTACACAGACGCTGGTCTAGGTTACACAGACGCCAGTCTAGGTTACACTGAGTTGGTCTAGGTTACACAGAGCTGGTCTAGGTTACACAGACGCCGGTCGAGGTTACACTGAGTTGGTCTAGGTTACACAGACACCGGTCTAGGTTACACTGGTCTAGGTTACACAGATGCTGGTCTAGGTAACACAGAGCTGGTCTAGGCTACACAGACGCCGGTCTAGGTTGCACAGAGTTGGTCTAGGTTACACAGACACCGGTCTAGGTTACACTGGTCTAGGTTACACAGAGCTGGTCTAGGTTACACAGACGCTGGTCTAGATTACACTGGTCTAGGTTACAAAGACGCTGGTCTAGGTTACACAGGTCTAGGTTACACAGACGTTGGTCTAGGCTACACAGAGCTGGTCTAGGTTACACAGACGCTGGTCTAGGTTACACAGACACTGGTCTAGGTTACACAGACACTGGTCTAGGTTACACAGACACTTGTCTAGGTTACACTGGTCTAGGTTACACAAACGCTGGTCTAGGTTACACAGACACTGGTCTAGGTTACACAGACACTGGTCTAGGTTACACTGGTCTAGGTTACACTGGTCTAGGTTACACAGACACTGGTCTAGGTTACACAGACACTGGTCTAGGTTACACAGACACTGGTCTAGGTTACACAGACACTGGTCTAGGTTACACAAACGCTGGTCTAGGTTACACAGGTCTAGGTTACACAGATGTTGGTCTAGGTTACACAGACACTGGTCTAGGTAACACTGGTCTAGGTTACACAGAGCTGGTCTAGGTTACACAGACGCTGGTCTAGGCTACACAGAGCTGGTCTAGGTTACACAGAGCTGGTCTAGGTTACACAAACACCGGTCGAGGTAACACTGGTCTAGGTTACACAGAGCTGGTCTAGGTTACACAGACACTGGTCTAGGTTACACAGGTCTAGGTTACACAGAGCTGGTCTAGGTTACACAGATGTTGGTCTAGGTTACACAGACACTGGTCTAGGTTACACAGACACTGGTCTAGGTTACACAGGTCTAGGTTACACAGATGTTGGTCTAGGCTACACAGAGCTGGTCTAGGTTACACAGACACCAGTCAAGTTTATTTATATAGCGCTTTTCACAATACAGATTGTATCAAAGCAGCTTCACAGCATTAAAATAAAATAATACAACAAGGTTTGTTTCTAGTGAGATTTATTGATTGATTAAATTAAATTAAATATTCCCAAAATATCCCCAACTGAGCAAGCCAAAGGCAACAGTGGCAAGGAACCGAAAAAAAAAACGGTCTAGGTAACACTGGTCTAGGTTACACAGAGCTGGTCTAGGTTACACAGACGCTGGTCTAGGTTACAAAGAGCTGGTCTAGGTTACACAGAGCTGGTCTAGGTTACACAGACACCGGTCTAGGTAACACTGGTCTAGGTTACACAGAGCTAGTCTAGGTTACACAGACACCGGTCTAGGTAACACTGGTCTAGGTTACACAGAGCTGGTCTAGGTTACACAGACGCTGGTCTAGGTTACACAGACGCTGGTCTAGGTTACACAGAGCTGGTCTAGGTTACACAGACACCGGTCTAGGTAACACTGGTCTAGGTTACACAGAGCTAGTCTAGGTTACACAGACACCGGTCTAGGTAACACTGGTCTAGGTTACACTGATGTTGGTCTAGGTTACACAGGTTTAGGTTACACAGACATTGGTCTAGGCTACACAGAGCTGGTCTAGGTTACAAAGACACCGGTCTAGGTAACACTGGTCTAGGTAACACAGAGCTGGTCTAGGTTACACAGACACCGGTCTAGGTTACACAGAGCTGGTCTAGGTTACACATACGCTGGTCTAGATTACACTGGTCTAGGTTACACAGACACCGGTCTAGGTTACACTGGTCTAGGTTACACAGAGCTGGTCTAGGTTACACAGACGCTGGTCTAGATTACACTGGTCTAGGTTACAAAGACGCTGGTCTAGGTTACACAGGTCTAGGTTACACAGACGTTGGTCTAGGCTACACAGAGCTGGTCTAGGTTACACAGACGCTGGTCTAGGTTACACAGACACTGGTCTAGGTTACACAGACACTGGTCTAGGTTACACAGACACTTGTCTAGGTTACACTGGTCTAGGTTACACAAACGCTGGTCTAGGTTACACAGACACTGGTCTAGGTTACACAGACACTGGTCTAGGTTACACTGGTCTAGGTTACACTGGTCTAGGTTACACAGACACTGGTCTAGGTTACACAGACACTGGTCTAGGTTACACAGACACTGGTCTAGGTTACACAGACACTGGTCTAGGTTACACAAACGCTGGTCTAGGTTACACAGGTCTAGGTTACACAGATGTTGGTCTAGGTTACACAGACACTGGTCTAGGTAACACTGGTCTAGGTTACACAGAGCTGGTCTAGGTTACACAGACGCTGGTCTAGGCTACACAGAGCTGGTCTAGGTTACACAGAGCTGGTCTAGGTTACACAAACACCGGTCGAGGTAACACTGGTCTAGGTTACACAGAGCTGGTCTAGGTTACACAGACACTGGTCTAGGTTACACAGGTCTAGGTTACACAGAGCTGGTCTAGGTTACACAGATGTTGGTCTAGGTTACACAGACACTGGTCTAGGTTACACAGACACTGGTCTAGGTTACACAGGTCTAGGTTACACAGATGTTGGTCTAGGCTACACAGAGCTGGTCTAGGTTACACAGACACCAGTCAAGTTTATTTATATAACGCTTTTCACAATACAGATTGTATCAAAGCAGCTTCACAGCATTAAAATAAAATTATACAACAAGGTTTGTTTCTAGTGAGATTTATTGATTGATTAAATTAAATTAAATATTCCCAAAATATCCCCAACTGAGCAAGCCAAAGGCAACAGTGGCAAGGAACCGAAAAAAAAAACGGTCTAGGTAACACTGGTCTAGGTTACACAGAGCTGGTCTAGGTTACACAGACGCTGGTCTAGGTTACACAGACGCTGGTCTAGGTTACACAGAGCTGGTCTAGGTTACACAGACACCGGTCTAGGTAACACTGGTCTAGGTTACACAGAGCTAGTCTAGGTTACACAGACACCGGTCTAGGTAACACTGGTCTAGGTTACACTGATGTTGGTCTAGGTTACACAGGTTTAGGTTACACAGACATTGGTCTAGGCTACACAGAGCTGGTCTAGGTTACAAAGACACCGGTCTAGGTAACACTGGTCTAGGTAACACAGAGCTGGTCTAGGTTACACAGACACCGGTCTAGGTTACACAGACGCTGGTCTAGGTTACACAGAGCTTGTCTAGGTTACACAGACGCTGGTCTAGGTTACACAGACGCCAGTCTAGGTTACACTGAGTTGGTCTAGGTTACACAGAGCTGGTCTAGGTTACACAGACGCCGGTCGAGGTTACACTGAGTTGGTCTAGGTTACACAGACACCGGTCTAGGTTACACTGGTCTAGGTTACACAGATGCTGGTCTAGGTAACACAGAGCTGGTCTAGGTTACACAAACGCTGGTCTAGGTTACACAGGTCTAGGTTGCACAGAGTTGGTCTAGGTTACACAGACACCGGTCTAGGTTACACTGGTCTAGGTTACACAGAGCTAGTCTAGGTTACACAGACGCTGGTCTAGATTACACTGGTCTAGGTTATACAGACGATGGTCTAGATTACACTGGTCTAGGTTACACAGACATCGGTCTAGATTACACTGGTCTAGGTTACACAGACGCTGGTCTAGGTTACACTGGTCTAGGTTACACAGATGCTGGTCTAGGTAACACAGAGCTGGTCTAGGCTACACAGACGCCGGTCTAGGTTGCACAGAGTTGGTCTAGGTTACACAGACACCGGTCTAGGTTACACTGGTCTAGGTTACACAGAGCTAGTCTAGGTTACACAGACGCTGGTCTAGATTACACTGGTCTAGGTTATACAGACGATGGTCTAGATTACACTGGTCTAGGTTACACAGACACTGGTCTAGATTACACTGGTCTAGGTTACACAGACGCTGGTCTAGATTACACCGGTCTAGGTTACACAGACACCGGTCTAGATTACACCGGTCTAGGTTACACAGACGCTGGTCTAGATTACACTGGTCTAGGTAACACTGGTCTAGATTACACTGGTCTAGGTTACACAGACGCTGGTCTAGATTACACCGGTCTAGGTTACACAGACGCTGGTCTAGGTTACACAGACACCGGTCTAGATTACACCGGTCTAGGTTACACAGACGCTGGTCTAGGTTGCACTGGTCTAGGTTACACAGACACTGGTCTAGGTTACACAGACGCCGGTCTAGATTACACTGGTCTAGGTTACACAGAGTTGGTCTAGGTTACACTGGTCTAGGTTACACAGACGCCGGTCTAGGTTACACTGGTCTAGGTTACACAGACGCCGGTCTAGGTTACACAGAGCTGGTCTAGGTTACACAGACGCTGGTCTAGGTTGCACTGGTCTAGGTTACACAGACACCGGTCTAGGTTACACAGACGCCGGTCTAGGTTACACAGATGCTGGTCTCGGTTACACTGGTCTAGGTTACACAGACGCCGGTCTAGATTACACTGGTCTAGGTTACACAGACACTGGTCTAGGTTACACAGAGTTGGTCTAGGTTACAATGGTCTAGGTTACACAGACGCTGGTCTAGGTTACACTGGTCTAGGTTACACAAACACCGGTCTAGGTTACACTGGTCTACGTTACACAGACACCGGTCTAGGTTACACAGAGCTGGTCTAGGTTGCACTGGTCTAGGTTACACAGACGCCGGTCTAGGTTACACAGACGCCGGTCTAGGTTACACAGATGCTGGTCTCGGTTACACTGGTCTAGGTTACACAGACGCCGGTCTAGATTACACTGGTCTAGGTTACACAGACACTGGTCTAGGTTACACAGAGTTGGTCTAGGTTACAATGGTCTAGGTTACACAGACGCTGGTCTAGGTTACACTGGTCTAGGTTACACAAACACCGGTCTAGGTTACACTGGTCTACGTTACACAGACACCGGTCTAGGTTACACAGAGCTGGTCTAGGTTGCACTGGTCTAGGTTACACAGACGCTGGTCTAGGTTACACAGACGCCGGTCTAGGTTACACCGGTCTAGGTTACACCGGTCTAGGTTACACAGAGCTAGTCTAGGTTACACAGGTCTAGGTTACACAGACGCTGGTCTAGATTACACCGGTCTAGGTAACACTGGTCTAGGTAACACTGGTCTAGGTTACACTGGTCTAGGTTACACAGACGCTGGTCTAGATTACACTGGTCTAGGTTACACTGATGCCGGAGATTACACTGGTCTAGGTTGCACAGAGTTGGTCTAGGTTACACAGACGCTGGTCTAGATTACACTGGTCTAGGTAACACTGGTCTAGGTAACACAGACGCTGGTCTAGGTTACACAGACGCTGGTCTAGGTTACACAGACACTGGTCTAGGTTACACAGACGCTGGTCTAGATTACACCGGTCTAGGTTACACAGACGCTGGTCTAGATTACACCGGTCTAGGTTACACAGACGCTGGTCTAGATTACACCGGTCTAGGTTACACAGAAACTGGTCTAGATTACACCGGTCTAGGTTACACAGACACTGGTCTAGATTACACTGGTCTAGGTTACACAGACACTGGTCTAGGTTACACAGAGCTGGTCTAGGTTACACAGACGCTGGTCTAGATTACACCGGTCTAGGTTACACAGACGCTGGTCTAGATTACACCGGTCTAGGTTACACAGACGCTGGTCTAGATTACACCGGTCTAGGTTACACAGACGCTGGTCTAGATTACACCGGTCTAGGTTACACAGAAGCTGGTCTAGATTACACCGGTCTAGGTTACACAGACACTGGTCTAGATTACACTGGTCTAGGTTACACAGACACTGGTCTAGGTTACACAGAGCTGGTCTAGGTTACACAGACGCTGGTCTAGATTACACTGGTCTAGGTTACACAGACGCTGGTCTAGATTACACTGGTCTAGGTTACACAGACGCTGGTCTAGATTACACCGGTCTAGGTTACACAGACGCTGGTCTAGATTACACTGGTCTAGGTTACACAGACGCTGGTCTAGATTACACTGGTCTAGGTTACACAGACGCTGGTCTAGATTACACCGGTCTAGGTTACACAGACGCTGGTCTAGATTACACTGGTCTAGGTTACACAGACGCTGGTCTAGATTACACTGGTCTAGGTTACACAGACGCTGGTCTAGATTACACCGGTCTAGGTTACACAGACGCTGGTCTAGATTACACTGGTCTAGGTTACACAGACGCTGGTCTAGGTTACACAGACGCTGGTCTAGATTACACCGGTCTAGGTTACACAGACGCTGGTCTAGGTTACACCGGTCTAGGTTACACAGACGCTGGTCTAGATTACACCGGTCTAGGTAACACTGGTCTAGGTTACACTGGTCTAGGTTACACAGTTACTCACCCAGTAGGGCAGCTGCTGGTCGGCCATGAAGGCTTTGAGGCTTGGTTCGCTCTTCCCATTGCTGGTCCAAACCCTCTTCCAGGAGGAGAACGTCTCGTATCCGTCTTTATGACTGCAGAAGAACAGAGGAGGATCAGGTGTGACTCGAGCAGCGGAGCCTCAACATTACCCATCAGCACTCACCTTCTGTAGTAATGATCAAAGCACTCGTTACAGAAGTGCTCGCCACACGACAGGTGATACCAGCGAGACGTGTATCCGTTCCTGGCACACCTGGTGAAAGCAGACGTTAAACACACTGAGCTCCCGATCCGCATTACAGCATCAGCTGAGAACAGAACGATCTGAGTAATCCCTCTATGATCTTCTGTAGACGCTTTACAGCAGAATCTGAGTTTCATCCCTGATTCTGTTATTCTCCTGTTTATCACTGTGAAGCTGCTGTGAGACGATCTGCACGGTACAATGTTTCATCAGTGTAATGCAGTCATGTTTACTGTACTCACACACACCTGTCAGACGCGCTGGCGAAACACACGGGGTACGTCGCTGGACATCCGGATTTCTCACACTTCCTGAACTTCTTCTCCGACTGATCGTCGTCTTCCCCGGTCTCTGCGGCTTTCCTTCTCGTCTGAAACACACACACACACACACACACACACACACACACACACACGCACACGCACACACACACACGTTCACAGGTGTCCTGCACCTGCTGCTGCGCTCCTCTGATGTCTCGAACCCTCACCTGTGCTGCAGGTGTGTTGCCTCGGCCCCGCCCACCAGAGTCAGCCCCGCCCACTCCTGCTGAGCGCTTCCTGCCACGACTCCGCCCCGCTGAACACACACATCAACATGTCATTACTACACATACATCAATACTACACATACACACACATCATTACATCACACACACACACACATCAATACTACACACACACACTAACACACATACTGTACACACACACATACTGTACAGACACACTCACACACACATACATACTGTAACTTACAGACACACTCAGTCTCATTCACTCACTCACACACATACTTCACACACACTCACACACATTCTGTACACACACTGTACAGACACACTCACAAACATATTGTACAGACAATCACAGTCTCATAAACACATACACACACATCATTACATCACACACACACATCAATACTACACACACACACACACACACTAACACACATACTGTACAGACACACTCACACACACATACTGTAACTTACAGACACACTCAGTCTCATTCACTCACACACATACTTCACACACACTCACAAACATATTGTACAGACAATCACAGTCTCATAAACACACACACACACACACACACACACGCACAGTCTCATTCACAATGCGCATGAATAAGAATAAATGTCTCTCACCTGAGTCCGCTAGCATTGATAATGATGTTACTGTTAAACCACTGGATATTGGACTCTTTGTTCTTTATCTAGAAGAATATTTGGCCCTTTGTTCTTTAACGAAACACATTAAATTCAGCATCGTTTATTCTGCCTCATCTGCAGGAAACGCACTGTGTGTGACGTCACTTCCTCTGCTGCGCTTAACAACACACGTCAAAATAAAAGCCCCCCTCTCTGTACTCTCTGTACTCGCAGTTGTCTGACATTATAGTGTGGATGCATGAAAGTAGTCGCGTTTCTTTAGAAATGTTTGCTCAGTTTATTGTGTAAATTAAGAAACAGAGAGGAGAGCTTCAGCTTTGCGTTTCAAGGGGAGGTTTGTCTCAAGCGGCGCTCCGTAGCTGCACGCGTTACTATGGCGACCGCCGCGCGTCCTGATCCGCCTATAAACACCAGCCGCCGCTGCTGCTGTTCATGAAGGGTTCTGAACATGAGACTCGAGCAGTGACTCGTGCAGTGGATCAGACTGAGATCAGACATGCTGTCCAGCGCGCCGCCCGCGAGAAGCTTCCTTCAGAAACGCGTTGTGACCGAGAGAAAGTCTGAGGTGAGTCTATGTCTGTCCGAACTCTGTGTCAGTGACTCGGTTCTGTGAGACTCTGTCCGACCTGCGTGTCAGTGACTCGGTTCTGTGAGTCTCTGTCCGAACTGCGTGTCAGTGACTCGGTTCTGTGAGTCTCTGTCCGAACTGTGTGTCAGTGACTTGGTTCTGTGAGTCTCTGTCCGAACTCTGTGTCAGTGACTCGGTTCTGTGAGACTCTGTCCGAACTCTATGTCAGTGACTCGATTCGGTGAGTCTCTGTCCGAACTCTGTGTCCGTGACTCGATTCGGTGAGTCTCTGTCCGAACTCTGTGTCCGTGATTCGATTCGGTGAGTCTCTTTCCGAACTCTGTGTCCGTGACTCGGTTCGGTGAGTCCCTGTCCGAACTCTGTGTCCGTGACTCGGTTCGGTGAGTCTCTGTCCGAACTCTGTGTCCGTGACTCGGTTCGGTGAGTCTCTGTCCGAACTCTGTGTCCGTGACTCGGTTCGGTGAGTCTCTGTCCGAACTCTGTGTCCGTGACTCGGTTCGGTGAGTCTCTGTCTGAACTCTGTGTCCGTGACTCGGTTCGGTGAGTCTCTGTCCGAACTCTGTGTCCGTGACTCGGTTCGGTGAGTCTCTGTCCGAACTCTGTGTCCGTGACTCGGTTCGGTGAGTCTCTGTCCGAACTCTGTGTCCGTGACTCGGTTCGGTGAGTCTCTGTCCGAACTCTGTGTCCGTGACTCGGTTCGGTTGATTCTGACTGACTGCTGTGTTTTTCAGGCTGTGGGATTCGCGGATCTCTCCAGAGTCGTCCAGTTGCTGCAGGATCCGCTCTCAGTAAGACTCGGTTTGCTTGAATTATGCTGAATTATTATGGGCTCGTTTTTCAGTTTCTCTCTTTTTTTCAGTCGTCGTTAAAAGAAAGACAGATTTTCATCTTGAGGAAGGTGGTAAAAAGATGCCAGCGTGGATTTGTATCCTTAGAGTTTCACATAGAAGAATTTGGCAAAACAAATAAAAAAAAGCCCTTTTAAAGCTGACCTGTGTAAGTGAGATGTTGCTCTTCTGCACGTGTGAGTGAGGGCGAGTCTATACGGCACAGACTGCTCCACAACAGAATCAATGATGAAACTTCATCAGATAGGAGACTAACTCAGACTCTCTGCAGAAGACAAGAGAGAGTCAATATTCAGATCAGTTCAACACAAAGTTGTATATAGCATGTTTATTATTTTTATGCTCCCAAGCCGTCTCTGATTGGCTGGCGGGGAAGCACGTCACGTGTGTTATGTAGTATACAGTGTGAGTAATTATTTCTGGTGACGTCAGCGTCCTCTGAGGAAGTCCCTGGAGTCTCACTGCATCCTCTAGAATCAGCATTTTCCAGCTTTAATTATAACTCGACAGGGTTTCCATGATGTGATGCCTGTTAGCCTCAAGCTCTCTGTGGGATAATCTGCTGTTATTATATTGTGATGATGATGATGATGATGATAAACACTTTCCTTAAAATGTCAAGCTTTTGAGGGATCTCGCTGACATATGTAAGATTCTGAACCTCTGTGCTGAGAAAGTGGCCGATCACCCGGAATATGCCAGAGTCCTCTGTGATCTACTGCAGATCTGCGGGTGAGGCTTCCAGTCTAAAGTCTGTATAGGCCATTGAGCACGGAAGTCTTTATGAACTAATCCATGCTTGTCTTCAAGTCTTCCCTTCCTGAAGGAGAAGGCGTCGGATGAGATGAAGTTCGCCGCTGTGGCCGCAGACTGTGTGTCTCAGATGGGTGAGTTACAGCTAACTCTCGTTCACCACACAATGACCAGGAGACAATATTTCACATAAAGAAAAGAAGAAGAATCTCTTGTCATGGCACTTTCTGCATTGTGACGTTCAGTTCAGGACAGCTTTCCTCTCAAATTCTCATTACCATAATGCAAATCATTATGTATTTAAAAAATATTTTTATATATAGGCTAATATAGCTATATAATACTCTGAACTGTGATACAGGTCAAATGTTTAAAATAATTAAGATTTTAATGTGTCTGAAAGAGTCTCTTCTGCTCACCAAGGCTGCATTTATTTGATAAAAAATACAGTAAAACAGTGAAATATTATGGCAATGTAAATCAGCTGTTTTCTATGTGATTATATAGTAAACTGTAATTTATTCCTGTGATCAAAGCTGAATTTTCAGCATCATTACTCCAGTCTTCAGGGTCACATGATCCTTCAGAACATCTTAGGTTCCAATGAGGTGCATTGGATTCAAAGCCCGGTACGCACACTCGGGCCGGCCAGAACTGGGCTATCCACACCCTGAAGGACTCTCTCCAGAGCTCCCGGGAGTTGAACAACCGGGGAAACTGTCCTCGGCCATGGCTGCAACCCTAGAACAGCTGGACACACGAGGGAGAACCAGAGCCCCCCGCGTGTCGCTGTCGGAGACTCAAATAGTTCCACTCCACATGAGCTCCACCTCCTCTTGGTGGGTCTCCATTCCCCGGGCCTCGACAGGAGTTCTGCTCCCTGAATCTGGTGCCCAGGGGTTAGTGCTTTCCTGAGCCCAAAGGAGGATCTACATGCCAGTTTGCAAAGTGTGCGCGACTGCAGACCACCCTGATGATTTGTTTAACCGATTGGCTTGTGCGACAATGCGTCATGTGAATTTCACGGTCGAGTTGACATTTTTCATCTTGCGCGGAAGACGTGATTGAGGCGAATATCGAACGTTTGCTGCAACCGCGTCGCCCAATTCGCGTCATTTCACGTCTTTGCATTAACTTTGTATGTAATCTACTCGCGCAAATAATTAAATTTGCGTTTGGTGTGAACACGCCATTACACAACAACAAGCAGCTCCCAGCACAAGACCCGGGACAGGACCCAAGGCTTCTTCCACATCACCAGAGCACAAAGCACCTGCGCATAACCCAGACCATGCAGAACGGGTCGGCCCTCAGGGAACCCCCTGCTCTTGAGCCACCGCTGGAAAGGTCTTGTGTACAGCAGGCCAGAAGGTTGCCATCAGACCTAACTGTCTTGAAACTGTTTGACAGTGAGTGACAGGCCTAGCTTTATCTTGCTCACGGCTGTGAGGATGGAATCGATACGGGCAGGAGATAGATGTCCTGCATCGTCATCGAATCCCACACCACGCCTAAAGAAGTGGTCCTCGATAATAAAGCACACTAAAAGGAAATCATTCTAATGTGATGATTTGCTGCTCAAGAAACTTTTCTGATTATTATCAATGTTGAAAACCATTGTGCTGCTTCAGATCCAGGGTTTTGATTGATAGAGTAAAACAAAGAACTGTATGACAGTAATGAGAATCACAATATATAATGATTAATAAAAGCGCAAAAATGTAAACTTTTACAAGTAAAATATTTTGAAGGGTTTACTATGCTGAATGTCACAATGCTAATATATACTTTGATTTCTTTATGTAAAGAATAATTACTCATTTATGTGTTGATATGTTACCCATCCAGATTATTGATGCATGTATGATAGATTGAGTGATAATGGCGTGTGACGGCAGGTTATCTGATGAGGATCCCGTTGCCGGAGGTCAGACAGCAGATCTGCGCTTCTGTTATATCCTTCTACAGCCACAGCACACACACACACTGCTCTGACGGTGGGTGGCGTGACTCTTCAAGTGTGCAAACGTTCAGGTTTAGGGGTGGTGTTTATCGTGTGTGTGTGTGTGTGTCAGGTGTCTATCCCACGCATGTGGACTACCGAGGGCTGACGGTGGAGCGCAGTGGTCTGGCCGAGACCCTCGTCATGTCACTGGCCCTGATGGAGAACCAGCTGTCAGTCAAACTGCGTCTCCTTCAGACCCTGCAGATCCTTTCCAGGACATCAGGTGAACACACACACACACACACACACACACACACCAGAGATCTGTAGATCTGAAACCTGAATGAAACACGTGCTGGTGTGTGTTGGCAGAGGTGAACTGTAGTTTAATGCTGAGAGTTCAGGCTGCGCAGAAGATCTGCTTCCACATGAGTGAGTGTGACCCGTCCGGACCGGTTCTGTTCCGCTGCTCGGAGATCCTGTGGAACCTTCTGGAGAACGGCTCTCGGGAAGAGGTGACGGCCCAGCTCAGCAACCCCGACTGCATCGCGTGAGTCGATCATCACATGACCAACGTTCATCAAGAGTTACTGAAGGGCGTTAAATGTTCATCATCGTAACAGCACAAGTACACAGAAAGTAAATGACTGTAATACAATGATTTACAACCAGCATAAATTAAAAGTGTGAGTTCTTTGGCTTGACAGTAATAGGGATTTCATGGTGTGCTGTAAAAATGTCACTGTCATGAAATGCCTCTTTTTCTAATGTTTTTCCTTTTGATTTTGGGGTCGAGTATGAGCTGAGCATGAACGTTCTCTCGTCAGGTCAAGGTCAGATATTAATGAGCACATGAGAATCTGAATGCCGCCTCTAATCAATCCTGTGTTTTCTCTTCTGCATGGCAGATCTTTGAAGGAAGCATTTCTCAATCAGCTTCTCAACGGATTCCGGCATTATGATCGTCAGCTGAGGAACGACCTGCTAGTGCTGCTGTCTCTGATCGCTTCGAACCCGAACGCTCCTCTGATCGTGAGTCCATCGTCCTCACTGCCGTAAACTCCACAACGCTCACGCTCTTCTTCACGAGCTCTCTGTGTGTTTCAGGAGAGCGGGTTTGTCAAGCATCTCACGCTGATTGTCACGTTCCCTGAGCGTAAGTATTGGTGTTTTTCATTAGCGTTCGTTCAGCTCCGTGGCCTCGAATGAAGATCTGTGAACTCGTGTTTCTCAGTGAAGAGCCACAATCCTCTGGTGCGAAACCTTAAGCTGTCCTTCAACCACGAGGACTTCGAGATGAAGAAGCTCTTGTTGAATGTGATCGTTGTCCTGTCGAGAGATCTGGCTGCCCTGCAGGTGAGATGATGCTAGCATGCATTACACAACAGCTCACAATCATTTAAACCTGTATGGCTTTTCTTCTTCTGTGGAGCACAGAGAGAGATGTTTAGCAGAATGCGCACAATGCTCTTCTCCGTGTGAGCTCTTGAAGCCTGTCCCTTCAGTGCACGCGTGTGTGTGCTTGTGTGTGTGTGTGTGTGTGGTGAGCAGCTGTTTAGGGAGGGCCGGGTGATGCTGGGCCTGATGCTCCTGATTAAGCCCCGGTCCCCGGAGCCCCGGAGCAGGTGCAGTTGGACCCCTGGCCAGCAGGAGGAGCTGCAGCTCCAGGCGCTGGCGTGTCTGAGCTCTCTGGCTCCTCTGATGCTGGACGACTACATGACGTGTCAGGGGAACACACTCCTGCTGCTGCTGCTCGACTGGTGTCTTCAGGAAGGTACCGCACCATCACTGCCAGCACACTATATAAGCTATCTATGTCCACATTAGGGGTCCTTTATGCCCTTTTACAAAGTCTTGATTTTGTTTTAGGGTGTACTGGAATATGCTTTCATGCTTGATTGTTCAAAAAACACATTATTTTTCACATATTTTACATTATTACAGCACCTTTCTCCCCAGTCTGGCTCAAACGCGATGTTCATGTTTCGATGATTATAAATACTCTGATTCAGTACAGATACTGAAAAGATGTACTTTGTGCTGATCGGTCTCTTCATGGTTCTGTGGTCAGACTCCTTCAGTGGGCGGGGCCACAGTTTCCATGGCAGCGGTGGGCGGGGCGGGAAGAAGGCCCAGATGAGGTACTGTGTCCGAGTGCTCAGATCCGTGGTTTCCCTGGACCTCGAGGCGCTCCGGCAGGATCTGTGCGATCAGGGGGCGATCGGGCAGCTTCTGGGTGAGTGTGTGTGAGAGAGAGAGTGTGTGTGGCGTATCACAGCACTCACTGCTGAAATACTGAAGACTAACTCTGTGTGTGTGTGTGTGTGTGTGTGTGTTAGGGACGCTGCGCTGGTTCATAGGGAGACCGGAGGCCGAGGATGCCGTGTCTCTGGAGATTCAGATCGACTCCCAGTTCATTCTGTCTGTCCTCTGTGAGGGAGACATGCACAGGAAGGTGAGACACATCATGCTTATATCATATAGACTAGCACTTAACACTTAACTAGCACGGGTTAAACGAGTACACCTGTGTGTTCAGGAGTTGTTCGGCAGTGACGGTGTGGAGATGCTGATTCAGTATTTGAGTTTGGACGCCGCTCTGATCTTCAGTGGTTTGGGTCATAATAAACTGCTGCTGTCCACCGTCGACTGCGTTTGGTGAGACTCGCGTGTTTATTTCTCTATGGGAAACTCGCTGGGAATGACTCACATCCGGAAAGTATTCACAGCACTTCACTTTTTCCACATTTTGTTATGCTACAGCTTTATTTCAAAATAGATTAAATCAATTATGTTCCTCAAAATTCTACAAACAATACCCCATAATGACAACCCCAAGAAGTTTGTTTAAAATCTTTGCAAATTTATTAAAAATAAAAACCAAAAAAAATCACATGTACATAAGTATTCACAGCCTTTGCCATGACACTCAAAATTGAGCTCAGGTGCATTCTGTTTCCACTGATCATCCTTGAGATGTTTCTACAACTGGATTGGAGTCCACCTGTGGTAAACTCAGTTGACTGGACATGATTTGGAAAGGCACACACCTGTCTGTATAAGGTCCCACAGTTAACAGTGCCTGTCAGAGCACAAACCAAGCCATGATGTCCAAGGAATTGTCTGTAGACCTCCGAGACAGGATTGTGTCGAGGCCCAGATCTGGGGAAGGGTACAGAAACATTTCTGCAGCGTTGAAGGTCCCAATGTGCACAGTGGCCTCCATCATCTGTAAATGGAAGAAGTGTGGAACCACCAGGACTCTTCCTAGAGCTGAGCGATCTGGGTAGAAGGGCCTCAGTCAGGGAGGAGACCCAGAACCCGATGGTCCCTCTGACAGAGCTCCAGTGTTTCTCTGTGGAGAGAGGAGAACCTTCCAGAAGAACAGCCATCTCTGCAGCTCTCCACCAATCAGGCCTGAGAACCTTCCAGAAGAACAGCCATCTCTGCAGCTCTCCACCAATCAGGCCTGAGAACCTTCCAGAAGAACAGCCATCTCTGCAGCTCTCCACCAATCAGGGATGAGAACCTTCCAGAAGAACAACCATCTCTGCAGCTCTCCACCAATCAGGCCTGAGAACCTTCCAGAAGAACAGCCATCTCTGCAGCTCTCCACCTATCAGGCCTGAGAACCTTCCAGAAGAACAGCCATCTCTGCAGCTCTCCACCAATCAGGGATGAGAACCTTCCAGAAGAACAACCATCTCTGCAGCTCTCCACCAATCAGGCCTGAGAACCTTCCAGAAGAACAACCATCTCTCAGCTCTCCACCTATCAGGCCTGAGAACCTTCCAGAAGAACAACCATCTCTGCAGAACTCCACCAATCAGGCCTGAGAACCTTCCAGAAGAACAACCATCTCTGCAGCTCTCCACCAATCAGGCCTGAGAACCTTCCAGAAGAACAGCCATCTCTGCAGCTCTCCACCAATCAGGCCTGAGAACCTTCCAGAAGAACAGCCATCTCTGCAGCTCTCCACCAATCAGGGATGAGAACCTTCCAGAAGAACAACCATCTCTGCAGCTCTCCACCAATCAGGCCTGAGAACCTTCCAGAAGAACAGCCATCTCTGCAGCTCTCCACCTATCAGGCCTGAGAACCTTCCAGAAGAACAGCCATCTCTGCAGCTCTCCACCAATCAGGGATGAGAACCTTCCAGAAGAACAACCATCTCTGCAGCTCTCCACCAATCAGGCCTGAGAACCTTCCAGAAGAACAACCATCTCTCAGCTCTCCACCTATCAGGCCTGAGAACCTTCCAGAAGAACAGCCATCTCTGCAGAACTCCACCAATCAGGCCTGAGAACCTTCCAGAAGAACAACCATCTCTCAGCACTCCACCAATCAGGGACGAGAACCTTCCAGAAGAACAACCATCTCTGCAGCTCTCCACCAATCAGGCCTGAGAACCTTCCAGAAGAACAACCATCTCTCAGCACTCCACCAATCAGGCCTGAGAACCTTCCAGAAGAACAGCCACCTCTGCAGCTCTCCACCTATCAGGCCTGAGAACCTTCCAGAAGAACAACCATCTCTCAGCACTCCACCAATCAGGCCTGAGAACCTTCCAGAAGAACAGCCATCTCTGCAGCTCTCCACCAATCAGGCCTGAGAACCTTCCAGAAGAACAGCCACCTCTGCAGCTCTCCACCAATCAGGCCTGAGAACCTTCCAGAAGAACAGCCATCTCTGCAGCTCTCCACCAATCAGGCCTGAGAACCTTCCAGAAGAACAGCCACCTCTGCAGCTCTCCACCTATCAGGCCTGAGAACCTTCCAGAAGAACAACCATCTCTCAGCACTCCACCAATCAGGCCTGAGAACCTTCCAGAAGAACAGCCACCTCTGCAGCTCTCCACCTATCAGGCCTGAGAACCTTCCAGAAGAACAACCATCTCTCAGCACTCCACCAATCAGGCCTGAGAACCTTCCAGAAGAACAGCCACCTCTGCAGCTCTCCACCTATCAGGCCTGAGAACCTTCCAGAAGAACAACCATCTCTCAGCACTCCACCAATCAGGCCTGAGAACCTTCCAGAAGAACATCCACCTCTGCAGCTCTCCACCTATCAGGCCTGAGAACCTTCCAGAAGAACAACCATCTCTCAGCACTCCACCAATCAGGCCTGAGAACCTTCCAGAAGAACAGCCATCTCTCAGCACTCCACCAATCAGGCCTGAGAACCTTCCAGAAGAACAGCCATCTCTGCAGCTCTCCACCAATCAGGCCTGAGAACCTTCCAGAAGAACAGCCACCTCTGCAGCTCTCCACCAATCAGGCCTGAGAACCTTCCAGAAGAACAACCATCTCTGCAGCTCTCCACCAATCAGGCCTGAGAACCTTCCAGAAGAACAACCATCTCTCAGCACTCCACCAATCAGGCCTGAGAACCTTCCAGAAGAACAGCCATCTCTGCAGCTCTCCACCAATCAGGCCTGAGAACCTTCCAGAAGAACAGCCACCTCTGCAGCTCTCCACCAATCAGGCCTGAGAACCTTCCAGAAGAACAACCATCTCTCAGCACTCCACCAATCAGGCCTGAGAACCTTCCAGAAGAACAGCCACCTCTGCAGCTCTCCACCTATCAGGCCTGAGAACCTTCCAGAAGAACAACCATCTCTCAGCACTCCACCAATCAGGCCTGAGAACCTTCCAGAAGAACAGCCATCTCTGCAGCTCTCCACCAATCAGGCCTGAGAACCTTCCAGAAGAACAACCATCTCTCCAGCTCTCCACCAATCAGGCTTAAGAACCTTCCAGAAGAACAACCATCTCTGCAGCTCTCCACCAATCAGGCCTGAGAACCTTCCAGAAGAACAACCATCTCTCAGCACTCCACCAATCAGGCCTGAGAACCTTACAGAAGAACAACCATCTCTCAGCACTCCACCAATCAGGCCTGAGAACCTTCCAGAAGAACAGCCATCTCTGCAGCTCTCCACCAATCAGGCCTGAGAACCTTCCAGAAGAACAACCATCTCTCCAGCTCTCCACCAATCAGACCTGAGAACCTTCCAGAAGAACAGCCATCTCTGCAGCTCTCCACCAATCAGGCCTGAGAACCTTCCAGAAGAACAACCATCTCTCCAGCTCTCCACCAATCAGGCTTAAGAACCTTCCAGAAGAACAACCATCTCTGCAGCTCTCCACCAATCAGGCCTGAGAACCTTCCAGAAGAACAACCATCTCTCAGCACTCCACCTATCAGGCCTGAGAACCTTCCAGAAGAACAACCATCTCTCAGCACTCCACCAATCAGGCCTGAGAACCTTCCAGAAGAACAGCCATCTCTGCAGCTCTCCACCAATCAGGCCTGAGAACCTTCCAGAAGAACAACCATCTCTCCAGCTCTCCACCAATCAGACCTGAGAACCTTCCAGAAGAACAGCCATCTCTGCAGCTCTCCACCAATCAGGCCTGAGAACCTTCCAGAAGAACAGCCATCTCTGCAGCTCTCCACCAATCAGACCTGAGAACCTTCCAGAAGAACAGCCATCTCTGCAGCTCTCCACCAATCAGACCTGAGAACCTTCCAGAAGAACAGCCATCTCTGCAGCTCTCCACCAATCAGGGATGAGCACCTTCCAGAAGAACAACCATCTCTCAGCACTCCACCAATCAGGCCTGAGAACCTTCCAGAAGAACAACCATCTCTCAGCACTCCACCAATCAGGCCTGAGAACCTTCCAGAAGAACAACCATCTCTCAGCACTCCACCAATCAGGGATGAGCACCTTCCAGAAGAACAACCATCTCTCCAGCTCTCCACCAATCAGGCCTGAGAATCTTCCAGAAGAACAACCATCTCTCTGCACTCCACCAATCAGGCCTGAGAACCTTCCAGAAGAACAACCATCTCTCAGCACTCCACCAATCAGGGATGAGCACCTTCCAGAAGAACAACCATCTCTCAGCACTCCACCAATCAGGCCTGAGAACCTTCCAGAAGAACAACCATCTCTCAGCACTCCACCAATCAGGGATGAGCACCTTCCAGAAGAACAACCATCTCTCCAGCTCTCCACCAATCAGGCCTGAGAATCTTCCAGAAGAACAACCATCTCTCAGCACTCCACCAATCAGGCCTGAGAACCTTCCAGAAGAACAACCATCTCTCAGCACTCCACCAATCAGGGATGAGCACCTTCCAGAAGAACAACCATCTCTCAGCACTCCACCAATCAGGCCTGAGAACCTTCCAGAAGAATAGCCATCTCTCCAGCTCTCCACCAATCAGGCCTGAGAACCTTCCAGAAGAACAACCATCTCTGCAGCTCTCCACCTATCAGGCCTGAGAACCTTCCAGAAGAACAGCCACCTCTCCAGCTCTCCACCAATCAGACCTGAGAACCTTCCAGAAGAACAACCATATCTGCAGCTCTCCACCAATCAGGCATGAGAACCTTCCAGAAGAACAACCATCTCTGCAGCTCTCCACCAATCAGGCCTGAGAACCTTCCAGAAGAACAGCCACCTCTGCAGCTCTCCACCAATCAGGCCTGAGAACCTTCCAGAAGAACAACCATCTCTCCAGCTCTCCACCTATCAGGCCTGAGAACCTTCCAGAAGAACAACCATCTCTCCAGCTCTCCACCAATCAGGCCTGAGAACCTTCTAGAAGAACAGCCATCTCTGCAGCTCTCCACCAATCAGGCCTGAGAACCTTCCAGAAGAACAGCCACCTCTGCAGCTCTCCACCAATCAGGGATGAGCACCTTCCAGAAGAACAACCATCTCTGCAGCTCTCCACCAATCAGACCTGAGAACCTTCCAGAAGAACAGCCACCTCTGCAGCTCTCCACCAATCAGGGATGAGCACCTTCCAGAAGAACAACCATCTCTGCAGCTCTCCACCAATCAGACCTGAGAACCTTCCAGAAGAACAACCATCTCTGCAGCTCTCCACCAATCAGGCCTGAGAACCTTCCAGAAGAACAACCATCTCTGCAGCTCTCCACCTATCAGGCCTGAGAACCTTCCAGAAGAACAACCATCTCTGCAGCTCTCCACCAATCAGGCCTGAGAACCTTCCAGAAGAACAACCATCTCTACAGCTCTCCACCAATCAGACCTGAGAACCTTCCAGAAGAACAGCCACCTCTGCAGCTCTCCACCAATCAGGCCTGAGAACCTTCCAGAAGAACAACCATCTCTGCAGCTCTCCACCTATCAGGCCTGAGAACCTTCCAGAAGAACAACCATCTCTGCAGCTCTCCACCAATCAGGCCTGAGAACCTTCCAGAAGAACAACCATCTCTACAGCTCTCCACCAATCAGACCTGAGAACCTTCCAGAAGAACAGCCATCTCTGCAGCTCTCCACCAATCAGGCCTGAGAACCTTCCAGAAGAACAGCCACCTCTGCAGCTCTCCACCAATCAGGGATGAGCACCTTCCAGAAGAACAACCATCTCTGCAGCTCTCCACCAATCAGACCTGAGAACCTTCCAGAAGAACAGCCACCTCTGCAGCTCTCCACCAATCAGGGATGAGCACCTTCCAGAAGAACAACCATCTCTGCAGCTCTCCACCAATCAGACCTGAGAACCTTCCAGAAGAACAACCATCTCTGCAGCTCTCCACCAATCAGGCCTGAGAACCTTCCAGAAGAACAACCATCTCTGCAGCTCTCCACCTATCAGGCCTGAGAACCTTCCAGAAGAACAACCATCTCTGCAGCTCTCCACCAATCAGGCCTGAGAACCTTCCAGAAGAACAACCATCTCTCTGCACTCCACCAATCAGGCATGAGAACCTTCCAGAAGAACAACTATCTCTCAGCACTCCACCAATCAGACCTGAGAACCTTCCAGAAGAACAACCATCTCTGCAGCACTGCACCAATCAGACCTGAGAACCTTCCAGAAGAACAACCATCTCTGCAGCTCTCCACCAATCAGGCCTGAGAACCTTCCAGAAGAACAGCCACCTCTGCAGCTCTCCACCAATCAGGCCTGAGAACCTTCCAGAAGAACAACCATCTCTCCAGCTCTCCACCTATCAGGCCTGAGAACCTTCCAGAAGAACAACCATCTCTGCAGCTCTCTACCTATCAGGCCTGAGAACCTTCTAGAAGAATAGCCATCTCTGCAGCTCTCCACCTATCAGGCCTGAGAACCTTCCAGAAGAACAACCATCTCTCAGCACTCCACCAATCAGGCCTGAGAACCTTCCAGAAGAATAGCCATCTCTGCAGCTCTCCACCAATCAGACCTGAGAACTTTCCAGAAGAACAGCCATCTCTGCAGCTCTCCACCAATCAGGGATGAGCACCTTCCAGAAGAACAACCATCTCTCCAGCTCTCCACCAATCAGGCCTGAGAATCTTCCAGAAGAACAACCATCTCTGCAGCTCTCCACCAATCAGACCTGAGAACCTTCCAGAACAACCATCTCTGCAGCTCTCCACCAATCAGGCCTGAGAACCTTCCAGAAGAACAACCATCTCTCAGCACTCCACCAATCAGGCCTGAGAATCTTCCAGAAGAACAACCATCTCTCAGCACTCCACCAATCAGGCCTGAGAATCTTCCAGAAGAACAACCATCTCTCAGCACTCCACCAATCAGGCCTGAGAACCTTCCAGAAGAACAACCATCTCTCAGCACTCCACCAATCAGGGATGAGCACCTTCCAGAAGAACAACCATCTCTCAGCACTCCACCAATCAGGCCTGAGAACCTTCCAGAAGAATAGCCATCTCTCCAGCTCTCCACCAATCAGGCCTGAGAACCTTCCAGAAGAACAACCATATCTGCAGCTCTCCACCAATCAGGCATGAGAACCTTCCAGAAGAACAGCCATCTCTGCAGCTCTCCACCAATCAGGCCTGAGAACCTTCCAGAAGAACAACCATCTCTGCAGCTCTCCCAGACCTGAAGGACCCTCAGATCATGAGAAACAAAATTCTCTGGTCTAATGAAACAAAGATTGAACTCTTTGGCCTGAATGGCAAGCGTCATGTCTGGAGGAAAGCAGGCACCGCTCATCACCTGGACAATACCATCCCTACAGTGAAGCAGCATCAGCTGTGGGGGTGTTTCTTAGTGGCAGGTACTGGGAGACTCGTCAGGATCGAGGGAAAGATGAGGTACTGGGAGACTTGTCAGGGTCGAGGGAAAGATCTACACTACTACACTACTCTCACACTACAACTTTAACATAGTAGGATGTCCTGTTACTTTATCCTCTACAGTAAAAGACCTGGGTGTTATACTAGACTGCAACCTGTCTTTTGAAAATCATATTTCATATGTTACAAGAACAGCCTTTTTCCACCTTAGAAACATTGCTAAGCTACGTAACATGCTTTCAGTTTCTGACGCAGAAAAGTTAGTTCATGCATTCATGACATCGAGACTAGATTACTGTAATGCTTTATTAGCCGGTTGTCCTGCATCCTTAATAAACAAGCTACAGTTAGTCCAAAATGTCGCCGCTAGAGTTCTTACTAGATCAAGAAAATATGATCATATAACACCAATTTTATCATCACTACATTGGTTACCTATAAAGTTCCGTATTAATTATAAGGTATTGCTACTGACTTATAAAGCCCTAAACGGCTTAGCTCCAGTCTATTTAACGGATCTTCTATCGCCCTATAATCCATCGCGCTCTTTAAGATCACTAAATTCAAGGCTTTTGGTCATACCTAGGATATCCAGATCCACCAAAGGAGGGAGAGCATTTTCACATTTAGCTCCAAAACTCTGGAATAGTCTTCCTGATACTGTTCGTTGCTCAGACTCGCTCTCCCAGTTTAAAACTAGATTAAAGATGCATCTCTTCAGCCAGGCATTCATATAATACTTTTAATCTTACAGTTAAATCCGACCTCTAGTTCATAAACGCCAGAGGAGAACTGGCCCCCGACTGAGCCTGGGTTCTCCCAAGGTTTTTTTTTTCTCCATTAGGTCACCTGATGGAGTTTTTCGTTTCCTTGCCACTGTTGCCTTTGGCTTGCTCAGTTGGGGATATTTAATTTAATTAATCAATCAACAATACTATTGATCAGCATTACCAAACGTGGACGTTTTCCACTAGAAATAAACATTAATGTATTATTTTAATTTAATACTGTGAAGCTGCTTTGATACAATGTGTATTGTGAAAAAAAGCGCTATATATAAATAAACTTGACTTGACTTGAAAGATGAGGAACTGGGAGACTCGTCAGGATCGAGGAAAAGATGAGGAACTGGGAGACTCGTCAGGATCGAGGAAAAGATGAGGAACTGGGAGACTCGTCAGGGTCGAGGGAAAGATGAGGAACTGGGAGACTCGTCAGGATCGAGGAAAAGATGAGGAACTGGGAGACTCGTCAGGGTCGAGGGAAAGATGAGGAACTGGGAGACTCGTCAGGGTCGAGGGAAAGATGAGGAACTGGGAGACTCGTCAGGGTCGAGGGAAAGATGAGGAACTGGGAGACTCGTCAGGGTCGAGGGAAAGATTGAGGAACTGGGAGACTCGTCAGGGTCGAGGGAAAGATGAGGGACTGGGAGACTCGTCAGGGTCGAGGGAAAGATGAGGAACTGGGAGACTCGTCAGGATCGAGGAAAAGATGAGGAACTGGGAGACTCGTCAGGGTCGAGGGAAAGATGAGGAACTGGGAGACTCGTCAGGGTCGAGGGAAAGATGAGGAACTGGGAGACTCGTCAGGGTCGAGGGAAAGATGAGGAACTGGGAGACTCGTCAGGGTCGAGGGAAAGATGAGGAACTGGGAGACTCGTCAGGGTCGAGGGAAAGATGAGGAACTGGGAGACTCGTCAGGGTCGAGGGAAAGATGAGGAACTGGGAGACTCGTCAGGGTCGAGGGAAAGATTGAGGAACTGGGAGACTCGTCAGGGTCGAGGGAAAGATGAGGGACTGGGAGACTCGTCAGGGTCGAGGGAAAGATGAGGAACTGGGAGACTCGTCAGGATCGAGGAAAAGATGAGGAACTGGGAGACTCGTCAGGGTCGAGGGAAAGATGAGGAACTGGGAGACTCGTCAGGGTCGAGGGAAAGATGAGGAACTGGGAGACTCGTCAGGGTCGAGGGAAAGATGAGGAACTGGGAGACTCGTCAGGGTCGAGGGAAAGATGAGGAACTGGGAGACTCGTCAGGGTCGAGGGAAAGATGAGGAACTGGGAGACTCGTCAGGGTCGAGGGAAAGATGAGGAACTGGGAGACTCGTCAGGGTCGAGGGAAAGATTGAGGAACTGGGAGACTCGTCAGGGTCGAGGGAAAGATGAGGGACTGGGAGACTCGTCAGGGTCGAGGGAAAGATGAGGAACTGGGAGACTCGTCAGGGTCGAGGGAAAGATGAGGAACTGGGAGACTCGTCAGGGTCGAGGGAAAGATGAGGAACTGGGAGACTCGTCAGGGTCGAGGGAAAGATGAGGAACTGGGAGACTCGTCAGGGTCGAGGGAAAGATGAGGAACTGGGAGACTCGTCAGGGTCAAGGGAAAGATGAGGAACTGGGAGACTCGTCAGGGTCGAGGGAAAGATGAGGAACTGGGAGACTCGTCAGGGTCGAGGGAAAGATTGAGGAACTGGGAGACTCGTCAGGGTCGAGGGAAAGATGAGGAACTGGGAGACTCGTCAGGGTCGAGGGAAAGATGAGGAACTGGGAGACTCGTCAGGGTCGAGGGAAAGATGAGGGACTAGGAGACTCAAAGAGACTTGAGGCTGTAATTGGTGCCAAAGGTGCTTCAAAAATGTATTGAGCAAAGTATTGAAAAAAATTAGCCTAATTTAATCCATTTTGGAATAAGGCTGTAACATGAAGCGCTGTGAGTACTTTCCGGATGCACTGTAAATACAGGGAAAATCTCCTCTTATTTACTTCTTGCCAAATATGATTTCTTCTCTTCTGTGCAGGTCATGTGTTGTGGGCTGTTTCGGGACGGAGGACGTGTTTGTGGCGGGAGGTGGAGTTGATCTGCTCCTTCAGCGGCTGCAGGTGCAAACATTCAGCATGAGTGTGTGTTCGACTGGAGTGTGTGTTCGACTGGAGTGTGTGTTCGACTGGAGTGTGTGTTCGACTGGAGTGTGTGTTCGACTGGAGTGTGTGTTCGACTGGAGTGTGTGTTTGACTGGCGTGTGTTGGACTGGAATGTGTTCGACTGGCGTGTGTGTTTGACTGCCGTGTGTTTGACTGCCGTGTGTTGGACTGGCGTGTGTTCGCCTGGCATGTGTTGGACTGGCGTGTGTTGGACTGGCGTGTGTTCGCCTGGCGTGTGTTGGACTGGCGTGTGTGTTTGACTGGCGTGTGTTGGACTGGCGTGTGTTGGACTGGCGTTTGTGGCGTGTGTTTGACTGACGTGTTTCAACTGGCGTGTGTTCGACTGGAGTGTATTGGACTGGCGTGTGTTTGACTGGAGTGTGTTGGACTGGCGTTTGTGGTGTGTGTGGCGTGTGTTTGACTGACGTGTGTGGCGTGTTTCAACTTGCGTGTGTTTGACTGGCGTGTGTTCACCTGGAGTGTGTTTGACTGGCTTGTGTGTTTGACTGCCGTGTGTTGGCCTGGCGTGTGTTGGACTGGCATGTGTTGGACTGGATGTGTTCGCCTGGCGTGTGTTCGACTGGAGTGTGTGTTTGACTGCCGTGTGTTCGACTGACATATGTTCGCCTGCCGTGTGTTGGACTGGAGTGTGTTGGACTGGCATTTGTGGCGTGTGTTTGACTGACGTGTGTGGCGTGTGTGGAGTGTGTTCGACTGGAGTGTGTTCGACTGGAGTGTGTTCGACTGGAGTGTGTTCGACTGGAGTGTGTTCGACTGGAGTGTGTTCGACTGGAGTGTGTTCGACTGGAGTGTGTTGGACTGGAGTGTGTTGGACTGGAGTGTATTTGACTGGAGTCTGTTCGACTGGCGTGTGTTCACCTGGCATGTGTTCACCTGGAGTGTGTTCGACTGGCTTGTGTGTTTGACTGCCGTGTGTTCGCCTGGCGTGTGTTGGACTGGATGTGTTCGCCTGGCGTGTGTTGGACTGGATGTGTTCGCCTGGCGTGTGTTCGACTGGAGTGTGTGTTTGACTGCCGTGTGTTGGACTGGCGTATGTTCGCCTGCCGTGTGTTGGACTGGAGTGTGTTGGACTGGCATTTGTGGCGTGTGTGGCGTGTGTTTGACTGACGTGTGTGGCGTGTGTTCGACTGGAGTCTGTTCGACTGGAGTGTGTTGGACTGACGTGTGTGGCGTGTGTGGCGTGTGTTTGACTGACGTGTGTGGCGTGTGTTCGACTGGAGTCTGTTCGACTGGAGTGTGTTGGACTGGCGTGTGTTTGACTGGCGTGTGTTTGACTGACGTGTGTTCGACTGGCGTGTGTTCGACTGGCGTGTGTTCACCTGGCGTGTGTTCGACTAGCGTGTTTCGACTGGCGTATGTTGGACTGGAGTGTGTTGGACTGGCGTTTGTGGCGTGTGTTTGACTGACGTGTGTGGCGTTTTTCGACTGGCGTGTGTTCGACTGGAGTGTGTGTTTGACTGCTGTGTGTTGGACTGGCGTGTGTTGGACTGGAGTGTGTTCGACTGGAGTCTGTTCGACTGGAGTGTGTTGGACTGGCGTGTGTTTGACTGGCGTGTGTTTGACTGACGTGTGTTCGACTGGCGTGTGTTCGACTGGCGTGTGTTCACCTGGCGTGTGTTCGACTAGCGTGTTTCGACTGGCGTATGTTGGACTGGAGTGTGTTGGACTGGCGTTTGTGGCGTGTGTTTGACTGACGTGTGTGGCGTTTTTCGACTGGCGTGTGTTCGACTGGAGTGTGTGTTTGACTGCTGTGTGTTGGACTGGCGTGTGTTGGACTGGCGTGTGTGGCGTTTTTCGACTGGCGTGTGTTCGACTGGAGTGTGTGTTCGACTGGTGTGTGTTTTTGACTGGCGTGTGTTCGACTGGCGTGTGTGGCGTTTTTCGACTGGCGTGTGTTCGACTGGAGTGTGTTCGACTGGAGTGTGTGTTCGACTGGTGTGTGTTTTTGACTGGCGTGTGTTCGACTGGCGTGTGTGGCGTTTTTCGACTGGCGTGTGTTCGACTGGAGTGTGTGTTCGACTGGTGTTTGTTTTTGACTGGCGTGTGTTCGACTGGCGTGTGTTCGACTGGCGTGTGTTTGACTGGAGTGTGTTCGACTGGAGTGTGTGTTCGACTGGCGTGTGTTTCGACTGGCGTGTGTTTCGACTGGCATATGTTCGACTGGAGTGTGTGAATGAGGCGTGTGTTCGACTGGCTGTGTGGCGTGTGTTCGACTGGCGTGTGTTCGACTGACTGTGTGGCGTGTGTTCGACTGGAGTGTGTTCGACTGGCTGTGTGGCGTGTGTTCGACTGGCGTGTGTTTCGACTGGCTGTGTGGCGTGTGTTTCGACTGGCATGTGTTCGACTGGAGTGTTTGAATGAGGCGTGTGTTCGACTGGCTGTGTGGCGTGTGTTCGACTGGCATGTGTTCGACTGACGTGTGTGGCGTTTTTCGACTGGCGTGTGTTCGACTGGAGTGTGTGTTTGACTGCTGTGTGTTGGACTGTCGTGTTCGCCTGGCGTGTGTTGGACTGGAGTGTGTTGGACTGGAGTGTGTTGGACTGGAGTGTGTGTTCGACTGGCTGTGTGGCGTGTGTTCGACTGGCGTGTGTTTCGACTGGCTGTGTGGCGTGTGTTTCGACTGGCATGTGTTCGACTGGAGTGTTTGAATGAGGCGTGTGTTCGACTGGCTGTGTGGCGTGTGTTCGACTGGCATGTGTTCGACTGACGTGTGTGGCGTTTTTCGACTGGCGTGTGTTCGACTGGAGTGTGTGTTTGACTGCTGTGTGTTGGACTGGCGTGTTCGCCTGGCGTGTGTTGGACTGGAGTGTGTTGGACTGGAGTGTGTTGGACTGGAGTGTGTGTTCGACTGGAGTGTGTGTTCGACTGGAGTGTGTTCGACTAGCGTGTTTCGACTGGCGTATGTTGGACTGGAGTGTGTTGGACTGGCGTTTGTGGCGTGTGTTTGACTGACGTGTGTGGCGTTTTTCGACTGGCGTGTGTTCGACTGGAGTGTGTGTTTGACTGCTGTGTGTTGGACTGGCGTGTTCGCCTGGCGTGTGTTGGACTGGAGTGTGTTGGACTGGAGTGTGTTGGACTGGAGTGTGTTGGACTGGAGTGTGTTGGACTGGAGTGTGTTGGACTGGAGTGTGTTGGACTGGAGTGTGTTCGACTGGAGTGTGTGTTCGACTGGTGTGTGTTTTTGACTGGCGTGTGTTCGACTGGCGTGTGTTCGACTGGCGTGTGTTTGACTGGAGTGTGTTCGACTGGAGTGTGTGTTCGACTGGCGTGTTTCGACTGGCGTGTGTTTGACTGGAGTGTGTTCGACTGGAGTGTGTGTTCGACTGGCGTGTTTCGACTGGCGTGTGTTTCGACTGGCATATGTTCGACTGGAGTGTGTGAATGAGGCGTGTGTTCGACTGGCTGTTCGATTGGCTTGTACTGGCGTGTGTTCGACTGGCGTGTGTTCGACTGGCGTGTGTTCGACTGGCGTGTGTTCGACTGGCATGTGTTCGACTGGCGTGTGTTCGACTGGCGTGTGTGAATGAGGCGTGTGTTCGACTGGCTGTTCGATTGGCTTGTACTGGCGTGTGTTTGACTGGCGTGTGTTCGACTGGCGTGTGTTCGACTGGCTTGTACTGGCGTGTGTTTGACTGACGTGTGTTCGACTGACGTGTGTTCGACTGGCGTGTGTTCGACTGGCTTGTACTGGCGTGTGTTTGACTGACGTGTGTTCGACTGACGTGTGTTCGACTGGCGTGTGTTCGACTGGCATATGTTCGACTGGAGTGTGTGAATGAGGCGTGTGTTCGACTGGCTGTTCGATTGGCTTGTACTGGCGTGTGTTTGACTGGCGTGTGTTCGACTGGCGTGTGTTCGACTGGCGTGTGTTCGACTGGCTTGTACTGGCGTGTGTTTGACTGGCGTGTGTTCGACTGGCGTGTGTTCGACTGGCTTGTACTGGCGTGTGTTTGACTGACGTGTGTTCGACTGACGTGTGTTCGACTGGCGTGTGTTCGACTGGCGTGTGTTCGACTGGCGTGTGTTCGACTGACATGTGGCCTGTGGTTCGACTGGCGTGTGTGGCGTGTGTTTGACTGGTGTGTGTTCAACTGGCATATGTTCGACTGGTGTGTGTTTGACTGGCGTGTGTTTGAATGGCGTGTTCGACTGGCGTGTGTTCGACTGACCTGTGGCCTGTGGTTCGACTGGCGTGTGTGGCGTGTTTGACTGGCGTATGTGGCGTGTGTTCGACCTGCATGTGTTTCGACTGGCGTGTGTTTGACTGGCGTGTGTTTGACTGGAGTGTGTTTGACTGGAGTGTGTGTTCGACTGGAGTGTGTTTGACTGGAGTGTGTTTGACTGGAGTGTGTTTGACCACATGTGTGATGTGCAGCGGAGCCCCAGACACATGCTGATTGCACTCATCGGGACTCTGCTGGAGCTGTGTGAGAGTCCGCGGGCCGTCACACGTGTGCAGTGCTGGCGTGGCGAGAGAGACGTCACTGCGCCGCAGCTCCTGTTGCAGATCTGGAGGAGTGAGGAGGAGGAGACGGGTATAACGCGAGACCGGCACGGAGTGATTGCAGGTAAGGACACATCAATCAGCCTGAACACATAAAACTGCACAGCTTACTGCAACTCACAGGTCAGGGATTAAAACAGTGCCATGTTCTAGGTAATTGACCAACGGTTCTGGCACTCTGTGTATTCACACCGATCCAGTGTGTTCATTTACACCGATCCAGTGTGTTCATTTACACCGATCCAGTGTGTTCATTTACACCGATCCAGTGTGTTCATTTACACAGATCCAGTGTGTTCATTTACACAGATCCAGTGTGTTCATTTACACAGATCCAGTGTGTTCATTTACACAGATCCAGTGTGTTCATTTACACCGATCCAGTGTGTTCATTTACACAGATCCAGTGTGTTCATTTACACAGATCCAGTGTGTTCATTTACACAGATCCAGTGTGTTCATTTACACAGATCCAGTGTGTTCATTTACACAGATCCAGTGTGTTCATTTACACCGATCCAGTGTGTTCATTTACACAGATCCAGTGTGTTCATTTACACAGATCCAGTGTGTTCATTTACACCGATCCAGTGTGTTCATTTACACAGATCCAGTGTGTTCATTTACACAGATCCAGTGTGTTCATTTACACCGATCCAGTGTGTTCATTTACACCGATCCAGTGTGTTCATTTACACCGATCCAGTGTGTTCATTTACACCGATCCAGTGTGTTCATTTACACAGATGCAGTGTGTTCATTTACACAGATCCAGTGTGTTCATTTACACCGATCCAGTGTGTTCATTTACACAGATCCAGTGTGTTCATTTACACCGATCCAGTGTGTTCATTTACACAGATCCAGTGTGTTCATTTACACCGATCCAGTGTGTTCATTTACACAGATCCAGTGTGTTCATTTACACCGATCCAGTGTGTTCATTTACACAGATCCAGTGTGTTCATTTACACAGATCCAGTGTGTTCATTTACACAGATCCAGTGTGTTCATTTACACAGATCCAGTGTGTTCATTTACACCGATCCAGTGTGTTCATTTACACCGATCCAGTGTGTTCATTTACACCGATCCAGTGTGTTCATTTACACCGATCCAGTGTGTTCATTTACACAGATGCAGTGTGTTCATTTACACAGATCCAGTGTGTTCATTTACACAGATCCAGTGTGTTCATTTACACAGATCCAGTGTGTTCATTTACACAGATGCAGTGTGTTCATTTACACAGATCCAGTGTGTTCATTTACACAGATCCAGTGTGTTCATTTACACAGATCCAGTGTGTTCATTTACACCGATCCAGTGTGTTCATTTACACAGATCCAGTGTGTTCATTTACACAGATCCAGTGTGTTCATTTACACTGATCCAGTGTGTTCATTTACACAGATCCAGTGTGTTCATTTACACCGATCCAGTGTGTTCATTTACACAGATGCAGTGTGTTCATTTACACCGATCCAGTGTGTTCATTTACACAGATCCAGTGTGTTCATTTACACAGATCCAGTGTGTTCATTTACACCGATCCAGTGTGTTCATTTACACTGATCCAGTGTGTTCATTTACACAGATCCAGTGTGTTCATTTACACAGATGCAGTGTGTTCATTTACACAGATCCAGTGTGTTCATTTACACCGATCCAGTGTGTTCATTTACACAGATGCAGTGTGTTCATTTACACCGATGCAGTGTGTTCATTTACACCGATCCAGTGTGTTCATTTACACCGATCCAGTGTGTTCATTTACACCGATCCAGTGTGTTCATTTACACCGATCCAGTGTGTTCATTTACACAGATGCAGTGTGTTCATTTACACAGATGCAGTGTGTTCATTTACACCGATCCAGTGTGTTCATTTACACCGATCCAGTGTGTTCATTTACACAGATCCAGTGTGTTCATTTACACCGATCCAGTGTGTTCATTTACACAGATGCAGTGT
>NC_137129.1:47342398-47374898 GCF_949319135.1 Squalius cephalus
CCCTAACCCTCACCCTAACCTAACCCTAACCCTAACCCTAACCCTAACCTAACCCTAACCCTAACCCTAACCCTAACCCTAACCCTAACCCTAACCCTAACCCTAACCCTAACCCTAACCCTAACCCTAACCCTAACCCTAACCCTAACCCTAACCCTAACCCTATCTAACCCTAACCCTAACCCTAACCCTAACCCTAACCCTAACCCTAACCCTAACCCTAACCCTAACCCTAACCCTAACCCTAACCCTAACCCTAACCCTAACCCTAACCCTAACCCTAACCCTAACCCTAACCCTAACCCTAACCCTAACCCTAACCCTAACCCTAACCCTAACCCTAACCCTAACCCTAACCCTAACCCTAACCCTAACCTAACCCTAACCCTAACCCTAACCCTAACCTAACCCTAACCCTAACCCTAACCTAACCCTAACCCTAACCCTAACCTAACCCTAACCCTAACCCTAACCCTAACCCTAACCCTAACCCTAACCTAACCCTAACCCTAACCCTAACCCTAACCCTAACCCTAACCCTAACCCTAACCTAACCCTAACCCTAACCCTAACCCTAACCCTAACCTAACCCTAACCCTAACCCTAACCCTAACCCTAACCCTAACCCTAACCCTAACCCTAACCCTAACCCTAACCCTAACCCTAACCCTAACCCTAACCCTAACCCTAACCCTAACCTAACCCTAACCCTAACCTAACCCTAACCCTAACCCTAACCCTAACCCTAACCCTAACCCTAACCTAACCCTAACCCTAACCCTAACCCTAACCCTAACCCTAACCCTAACCCTAACCCTAACCCTAACCCTAACCCTAACCCTAACCTAACCCTAACCCTAACCCTAACCCTAACCTAACCCTAACCCTAACCCTAACCCTAACCCTAACCCTAACCTAACCCTAACCCTAACCCTAACCCTAACCCTAACCCTAACCCTAACCCTAACCCTAACCCTAACCCTAACCCTAACCCTAACCCTAACCCTAACCCTAACCCTAACCCTTACCCCTGGGACTCTTACCCCTGGGACTCTTACCCCTGGGACTCTTACCCCTGGGACTCTTACCCCTGGGACTCTTACCCCTGGGACTCTTACCCCTGGGACTCTTACCCCTGGGACTCTTACCCCTGGGACTCTTACCCCTGGGACTCTTACCCCTGGGACTCTTACCCCTGGGACTCTTACCCCTGGGACTCTTACCCCTGGGACTCTTACCCCTGGGACTCTTACCCCTGGGACTCTTACCCCTGGGACTCTTACCCCTGGGACTCTTACCCCTGGGACTCTTACCCCTGGGACTCTTACCCCTGGGACTCTTACCCCTGGGACTCTTACCCCTGGGACTCTTACCCCTGGGACTCTTACCCCTGGGACTCTTACCCCTGGGACTCTTACCCCTGGGACTCTTACCCCTGGGACTCTTACCCCTGGGACTCTTACCCCTGGGACTCTTACCCCTGGGACTCTTACCCCTGGGACTCTTACCCCTGGGACTCTTACCCCTGGGACTCTTACCCCTGGGACTCTTACCCCTGGGACTCTTACCCCTGGGACTCTTACCCCTGGGACTCTTACCCCTGGGACTCTTACCCCTGGGACTCTTACCCCTGGGACTCTTACCCCTGGGACTCTTACCCCTGGGACTCTTACCCCTGGGACTCTTACCCCTGGGACTCTTACCCCTGGGACTCTTACCCCTGGGACTCTTACCCCTGGGACTCTTACCCCTGGGACTCTTACCCCTGGGACTCTTACCCCTGGGACTCTTACCCCTGGGACTCTTACCCCTGGGACTCTTACCCCTGGGACTCTTACCCCTGGGACTCTTACCCCTGGGACTCTTACCCCTGGGACTCTTACCCCTGGGACTCTTACCCCTGGGACTCTTACCCCTGGGACTCTTACCCCTGGGACTCTTACCCCTGGGACTCTTACCCCTGGGACTCTTACCCCTGGGACTCTTACCCCTGGGACTCTTACCCCTGGGACTCTTACCCCTGGGACTCTTACCCCTGGGACTCTTACCCCTGGGACTCTTACCCCTGGGACTCTTACCCCTGGGACTCTTACCCCTGGGACTCTTACCCCTGGGACTCTTACCCCTGGGACTCTTACCCCTGGGACTCTTACCCCTGGGACTCTTACCCCTGGGACTCTTACCCCTGGGACTCTTACCCCTGGGACTCTTACCCCTGGGACTCTTACCCCTGGGACTCTTACCCCTGGGACTCTTACCCCTGGGACTCTTACCCCTGGGACTCTTACCCCTGGGACTCTTACCCCTGGGACTCTTACCCCTGGGACTCTTACCCCTGGGACTCTTACCCCTGGGACTCTTACCCCTGGGACTCTTACCCCTGGGACTCTTACCCCTGGGACTCTTACCCCTGGGACTCTTACCCCTGGGACTCTTACCCCTGGGACTCTTACCCCTGGGACTCTTACCCCTGGGACTCTTACCCCTGGGACTCTTACCCCTGGGACTCTTACCCCTGGGACTCTTACCCCTGGGACTCTTACCCCTGGGACTCTTACCCCTGGGACTCTTACCCCTGGGACTCTTACCCCTGGGACTCTTACCCCTGGGACTCTTACCCCTGGGACTCTTACCCCTGGGACTCTTACCCCTGGGACTCTTACCCCTGGGACTCTTACCCCTGGGACTCTTACCCCTGGGACTCTTACCCCTGGGACTCTTACCCCTGGGACTCTTACCCCTGGGACTCTTACCCCTGGGACTCTTACCCCTGGGACTCTTACCCCTGGGACTCTTACCCCTGGGACTCTTACCCCTGGGACTCTTACCCCTGGGACTCTTACCCCTGGGACTCTTACCCCTGGGACTCTTACCCCTGGGACTCTTACCCCTGGGACTCTTACCCCTGGGACTCTTACCCCTGGGACTCTTACCCCTGGGACTCTTACCCCTGGGACTCTTACCCCTGGGACTCTTACCCCTGGGACTCTTACCCCTGGGACTCTTACCCCTGGGACTCTTACCCCTGGGACTCTTACCCCTGGGACTCTTACCCCTGGGACTCTTACCCCTGGGACTCTTACCCCTGGGACTCTTACCCCTGGGACTCTTACCCCTGGGACTCTTACCCCTGGGACTCTTACCCCTGGGACTCTTACCCCTGGGACTCTTACCCCTGGGACTCTTACCCCTGGGACTCTTACCCCTGGGACTCTTACCCCTGGGACTCTTACCCCTGGGACTCTTACCCCTGGGACTCTTACCCCTGGGACTCTTACCCCTGGGACTCTTACCCCTGGGACTCTTACCCCTGGGACTCTTACCCCTGGGACTCTTACCCCTGGGACTCTTACCCCTGGGACTCTTACCCCTGGGACTCTTACCCCTGGGACTCTTACCCCTGGGACTCTTACCCCTGGGACTCTTACCCCTGGGACTCTTACCCCTGGGACTCTTACCCCTGGGACTCTTACCCCTGGGACTCTTACCCCTGGGACTCTTACCCCTGGGACTCTTATACCCTGGGACTCTTACCCCTGGGACTCTTACCCCTGGGACTCTTACCCCTGGGACTCTTACCCCTGGGACTCTTACCCCTGGGACTCTTACCCCTGGGACTCTTACCCCTGGGACTCTTACCCCTGGGACTCTTACCCCTGGGACTCTTACCCCTGGGACTCTTACCCCTGGGACTCTTACCCCTGGGACTCTTACCCCTGGGACTCTTACCCCTGGGACTCTTACCCCTGGGACTCTTACCCCTGGGACTCTTACCCCTGGGACTCTTACCCCTGGGACTCTTACCCCTGGGACTCTTACCCCTGGGACTCTTACCCCTGGGACTCTTACCCCTGGGACTCTTACCCCTGGGACTCTTACCCCTGGGACTCTTACCCCTGGGACTCTTACCCCTGGGACTCTTACCCCTGGGACTCTTACCCCTGGGACTCTTACCCCTGGGACTCTTACCCCTGGGACTCTTACCCCTGGGACTCTTACCCCTGGGACTCTTACCCCTGGGACTCTTACCCCTGGGACTCTTACCCCTGGGACTCTTACCCCTGGGACTCTTACCCCTGGGACTCTTACCCCTGGGACTCTTACCCCTGGGACTCTTACCCCTGGGACTCTTACCCCTGGGACTCTTACCCCTGGGACTCTTACCCCTGGGACTCTTACCCCTGGGACTCTTACCCCTGGGACTCTTACCCCTGGGACTCTTACCCCTGGGACTCTTACCCCTGGGACTCTTACCCCTGGGACTCTTACCCCTGGGACTCTTACCCCTGGGACTCTTACCCCTGGGACTCTTACCCCTGGGACTCTTACCCCTGGGACTCTTACCCCTGGGACTCTTACCCCTGGGACTCTTACCCCTGGGACTCTTACCCCTGGGACTCTTACCCCTGGGACTCTTACCCCTGGGACTCTTACCCCTGGGACTCTTACCCCTGGGACTCTTACCCCTGGGACTCTTACCCCTGGGACTCTTACCCCTGGGACTCTTACCCCTGGGACTCTTACCCCTGGGACTCTTACCCCTGGGACTCTTACCCCTGGGACTCTTACCCCTGGGACTCTTACCCCTGGGACTCTTACCCCTGGGACTCTTACCCCTGGGACTCTTACCCCTGGGACTCTTACCCCTGGGACTCTTACCCCTGGGACTCTTACCCCTGGGACTCTTACCCCTGGGACTCTTACCCCTGGGACTCTTACCCCTGGGACTCTTACCCCTGGGACTCTTACCCCTGGGACTCTTACCCCTGGGACTCTTACCCCTGGGACTCTTACCCCTGGGACTCTTACCCCTGGGACTCTTACCCCTGGGACTCTTACCCCTGGGACTCTTACCCCTGGGACTCTTACCCCTGGGACTCTTACCCCTGGGACTCTTACCCCTGGGACTCTTACCCCTGGGACTCTTACCCCTGGGACTCTTACCCCTGGGACTCTTACCCCTGGGACTCTTACCCCTGGGACTCTTACCCCTGGGACTCTTACCCCTGGGACTCTTACCCCTGGGACTCTTACCCCTGGGACTCTTACCCCTGGGACTCTTACCCCTGGGACTCTTACCCCTGGGACTCTTACCCCTGGGACTCTTACCCCTGGGACTCTTACCCCTGGGACTCTTACCCCTGGGACTCTTACCCCTGGGACTCTTACCCCTGGGACTCTTACCCCTGGGACTCTTACCCCTGGGACTCTTACCCCTGGGACTCTTACCCCTGGGACTCTTACCCCTGGGACTCTTACCCCTGGGACTCTTACCCCTGGGACTCTTACTTACCCCTGGGACTCTTACCCCTGGGACTCTTACCCCTGGGACTCTTACCCCTGGGACTCTTACCCCTGGGACTCTTACCCCTGGGACTCTTACCCCAATTAAAAAAAAAAAATGTTTATTTCTCAAAACAAATTGTTAAACACTTTTACAATGAAAGAAAAATACATTACAAGTCAGTCAACTGCATAAATACAAAACATTAACATCTACAAAAGAGACCCAGAAAAGGGAGCATGAAATTACAAGTACACTTAAACAGGAAAATAAAACTGTATAAAATGGAAGCACCACAAGGTTAAAAGTGATATGAATAAAGAGGCAAAAGATGATAAGTGGCAGTTCGAAGATTTGGAGCTGGAGAAAGGCATGACCAAGACGGGTGCTGACAGAGGGAACCACCACAGAAGAGATAACGGAAGGAAGCCCCAGCAGGATCACCAGGATGTAGGGCCACGGAACAGTCGATAAAAGGATGGGTGGACCTTTGGTGAATGGGCCAGGCAGAACCAGGGGGACAACCAACTCAGATGGAGCCATTAGAGGTGGGGACCTAGTGCGAGCCGAAGACCCAAGTCAAGACCACAGCACTAGACGGCCAAGGCAGAATCATAGGGCCGTGGAGCTGGAGAAAAGGAAGAGTCCGGTGGAGCCAAAGGGGCACAACAAGGGTGATATCAGACCAACGTGGAGCCAGACGAACGAGGGAGCCCGATGTAGCTTGAGGGATGAAGGGACAAAAAGGGGCAAAATGAGTTTTAAGGGGGAAAAAAGGGACAAAGAAACAAGCCTTAAACAGTACAAGTGGCAAAGCCATAAATACAAAAACTGTGTGGGAAGGACAACAGACAAGACTATCTACACAGCTGGAGGGGACCAGCCACCACAGGCAAATGGGAACACACACACAAAAAAATAAATAAAAAAATAAACCTGCCAAGTACTTTAAATTCATTTTGAAAACTTTAATAAAAGGGTTAAGGTTTACAAATAGGTTATTACAGATTACACTAACGGGCATATGGGCACAAGTACAATCATAAAGGGACAAAAATAAAAGGGTAGTAACAAAAAGTTGGTTAGCAAAGGCTTTTAAAAAAGAACATGGAAATATGGACTATTATATATCCCAAGTACAAAAAGGCTTTAAAATGAAAGCATAAACAAAACAAAGTGTAACAAAATACAAGACAAGTTTGCAACTTTCATACAAAGTTGGACGAAAAAGGACCACATGAACAATCCAATCTCAGTGATAGAGATCATATCAGACCCCTTTAGATCTCAGACCTACAGAGAAAACAGAATAGTTAACATGATACACCAAATAAAAGAAACAATAATTCCAAAATCTGTGTGAAAGCAGAAAAAGCGAAAGATACAAAAACTCTTAAAGACTGTTAAAACACTGGCATAGGCCGGCTGCTAAAAGAGACTGTAAAATACCTATTACACATTAAATCTCAATCTGCATAACCTATTTGTAATGTTTATAAGAGCAGTACACAAAAGGATTTTAACAAAAGGGATAAAAAGAATCACAATAAAAGTATCACATTACATAACCACATTACTATGATCAGAGGATCAGGGGCCGTATTTACAAAGCATTTTATCTTACCACTAGGAGTACTCCTAAATCGCACTAAAAGATTTTAGCTAGGAGTTTTCTCTTAAAAGTTATTCACAACGCCTTTCAGACCTACTCTTAGTAAAGAAAAATGACAACTCCTAAACTAAGAGTGAGTCTTCGTTGCTATGGATGACGTCATTACTCATGCACGAGCTTGACTGAAGTGACCACCTTGATTGGCTGATGATTGTAACGCGGGAATGATTCCCCTCCCCTACGATGATGAGTGACAGGTGACAGGTCTGAGAATGCGGGCACTACACAAGTAGTGCGAAGGATGGAAGATGATGAATAACTGAATAAATAGCCTAAATGAATAAAGAGTAAGGCAAAACAAATAGCCTAGTAGCCTAATGAAACATATGGATTGATGCAATATCTTTGCAACATTATTGAATTAATCTGTCACTATATGCCTCTGCCTACGTTTGCAAAGAGAAGAACATTTTAATTTGATTCGCAATGAAACGTTACAATTAGTTTACATGCAGTGAGTAGCCTAGTTTTGGTTGTTGTTGGTGGCGTTATTGCATCCCTAGTTATGCCTACAATGCAGAATTGTTCCCTCGCAATTGGAAGCTCCTGTAGCGCCGCACACGCATTTCAAAACATCGCAACGTGAAATGCCACAAAAAGCGGTTTGTGAAGGTCTTAGTGAGTTAGGAGTCCTCTCGACTTCTTTTAAGCCGTCTCAGACTTAGGTGCTACTTTTAGGGCTAAAATGCTTCGTGAATTACTCTTAGTCAAAAAAATTAGGAGTCCTAAAGTAACGAGTGACTTTATTTTTAGGAGTTGCTCCTAAATTCGCCAGTTAGGAGCTACTTTTAGCCTTAAAATTCTTTGTGAATACGGCCCCGAGGATCAAAGGTGTCATTATAACGAACACAGATTTCTCTTCTAGTTTTAAAGATTTTCTTCCTTTGATAAGATTCCAATGACTTAATCTGGTTGACAATTTTTTAAATGTGCCACTTTTACTTGCTCTACATAGCATAACTTTCATCAAAACATTTACCAACTTTGTTTTCACCAAATTCAGTTTGCACAAATTCAGGGACAACATTAGCCAGGATGCCTAACATCGAGGGCAAAATGGCTCTTTAGTCTCATTAACTGTACACCCAGCAATGCCATTAAAACACTGCACTCAGTCTGTATTACAATTCATTTAACCCATTCTGATTCAACACTGTATAAAACTAACGATGTATTTAAATGAAAACATTTAAAACATTACACAGAAATTAAATTTATGACAGTCAATAAATTATGTGCTCGTAAATGCTTACTGGGCAAACTATTTAATGGTTCAATTTTAAGAACAAATAAGTTCTTAATTCAATGTTAAAATACTTAAGTAAACTGCACAGGTCCAAAGGACTCGTTTAGGATTAAAATAAAACAAGTCCCTTTACACATTTTAGGTACACAAAGACCGTCCTTATTAGAAATGGTTCAAATCACTAAATCTGAAGAGCTGTGGAATAAACTCCCTACAAGCTTTGTGTGGGATGTAGCTAAATATTACTCACCCTTTTCCAGTGACAATGAAGCATCTGAAAAACAATTAATAAATACACCAGTGAAGACTAAAGAAATACAAGAATGAAAAAACATATACAATATACCAAAACTAGACCGTTTCTTTTGAATCTCTTGACGCTCTTTATATCAGTGTCACACCATAAACTGCATGCTTTCCACCTGCAAAAACAGCTTCTGATTGGTTGATTACACTTAAACAATATGAATATTCTAGATTTACATTAAAAATGCTAATCTACGCAGGGTAAATTATCTACAAAACAAATTAAGCAAAGTGAAAAAGGTCACAGACTGGGCTTAGATTAAGCCAGGATCAGGCCTTAGCTAATTTAGGATTTTTCAGTAGCTTTTATGAACATACATTAGAAGAAATAAAGAAAAAAAAAACATTACCAGTTTGCATCTTGAAACAGAATAATGGTACTGACATTATGATATGTGTCAGTGCAAATTGCTTTCAGTTAAAACAGCGCAAACATGCATTGAAGTCTGAGACTAGGCTTAAGCCCTTTCTGTGAAAGCAGAAAATATACAGATTGTCCATTCTCACTATTCCAACCTTCAGCAGCTTCCTCACTCTCCAGCTTCCATCACAGACTGACCATCCTGTGCAAGTTCAGCTTGTGGGCATTTATACTCTTGGGCACAACCATTGATAGACATACAAACAACCAGGAATTAAATTCACCAAACAATCAAATCTCAATATAAAAAGCTTTTTGTACATTCCCTAATCCACAAATTATTATTTGTCATTTATACATATTTACTAATTGAAAAGCTTTTTAATTTATAAACAACAAACAACCCCCTTCATCTTCTACACTTGGTGTCTCCCACCTCCCATGATGCACCACAGCAAAGATATAAAAGTGAATTGCATAAGCTGTTCTGGTTTTCAGCTAGTACAAGCATGCAGTTGCATTCTGTGGCTTTCGGTGGTTTGTTTGAGCTGGTTTTTATTGAATTGTGCAAAATAGCCAAGATCAACTGACTGTAAGTTAGGAATGTTAAAAGGAAGAAATTATTTTGATCTACTGTTTTGGTCTGTTTTTCATTCACCTGCATCTCCTGATTACTCACCTGTTGCTCGTCCGTCATGTGTTTTCTCTCTCAGGATTTATATGAAAGGTAGGATGGAACTTTCTTAATACTTTCTTCATATATCTGATAAAGGGACTTTTGACCATGTATTAGGCTGTCCACAATGCATTGTGATTGAAATATAACACGGGGAGCATTAAATAAATATTTGTGATCAGTTAAAACCCCTTTCGATGGTCTTTTGATATGAGCTCATGTTTATTGACTGATGATAGTGCACTGGAACATTAGCACTTGTGCTGTATAAGATTTGTCAGTAACTGTTGTAATTTGCCAGTTTTATTGATGCTAAAACTCTTACACAGCTATTTCACTTACACTGCTGACCATAACAAACTATTTCTTTTCCAGTATCATTCCAGAAGTCCTTCTGGTTTCCTTCCATTTATTTCTGGTCACTGAAAAATCATCACCTGGTTGATCCATCGCTATTCTGTTCCTCTCTGCTAGAATGAGCTGAAAAACTCCAACAGATCTGCTGAAGCCATCACAACTTTCAATCTTGATTACTAGCTCATCGCATTCAAATTTTAACTTAAGAGGCTGTTCGGGTTAGGGTTAGGGTTAGGGTTAGGGTGGTTAGTGCGCGTGCACATGAAGGGGGGTGTGGGGGGTGGAGGAGAGATAAGCATGAAGAGGGAAGTTAGCTAGAGGAGAGATGTCCTAACAATGACTAATGTTAAAATTGTAAATTCTTGAGAATTTTGATATGGCCGACACACGACCAAAGAGACGACGTTCCGATGAACAAATAACAAAGAATAGGGAAAAGGAGAAGAAACGCGAAGTCCCGAATTTAAAAGCGTTCCCATCGGAAAAGTGTTCAAAAGGTGGCGAGAACTCCGCCGGCAGAAGGGCTTCCAATCCGACATTTAGCTGGCTCTGTTTCTGCTGGACAGGTCTGTAAATCCAGTTTGGTTTTCTAAATGGTTCATGACTGTTTCAGGAAGCACGGAAGGGAGAGGGAGGGGAGGGGATGAGGAGGAGGGAGGGTCGAGCTAGACTCCATTTGGTTGACAATACTTCGAACGTCAACAAGAAGTGACGTCACCCAGCATCGCTTAGAGCACCTTTAAGCAAAGATGTGTCAAACTTTTGTACTTTATAAGTTGTCCCATTTATTTATTTTTTGGCCTGCATGGGAGTCACCTTCCCCAGCGGGTCCATTTTCTCCAGAATTCTCCTAAAACAAGACAAAAGGGAAACACTTATGAAAAATATTAAGACAGGAGTGCAATCTATACATCAGTGCAACCTTAACATTACAAAATATGACACAGCAGGACATGCATACCAAATACTCCAGAAATAAAAAACAACAAAGTGAAAGTGTCACGGGTGACAAAAACACTCAGCGAGCGGAACCCTCTTGACGAGTCACGAGTTTCCCAAGGGAATGGTTTGTGTGCGACACATCCCACTCCGGTTCCGGGTGTGGCAGAAACATTGGCTGCGTCCGAAACCGCATACTCAATGAGTAGGTACTTAATTTCAATAAGTACTTACTTAACGAGCGCTAAAAGAGTAGGTGCTTTAGAGCCAAATCTCGTTGAGTATGAATGCGAACCGGACATCTTCCATGTTGACATTATCATGTGACCTATACGATGCGTTATCACACGCGCAACAACTTAAAAGATTTGAACGACACGTTTAAATATATATCTGTAAATATCTTGATATTGATTAAACTTGCTCATTTTGTGGTGTTTTTGAAGAAATTGCTGCCCATTTATTTTGTGATTACATTTAGGGTTGATTTAAGTTCTTATATTTAACCCTACTAATGCCGTTTTATCCTTAACGATATTATTTAGCCTATTTTTATTACGAAATCCCAAAATTGTCATCTCTTGAATATGGTGTTAATTTCTTTATTTTATATCCAAACATTTTCATCCACAAGCAAAAGTGGCTAACTGCTTTATGTTTTCCTCTTTTTCTTGTTGAATTTAACTCTCGTTTCATCCCTCAGGCCTATAAATAACAAAAAGTGCAGCTTTTAAATGTATTATAATGAATTATTTAAGAAAATATATATTAAGATATTCAACCTTCTAGGTTTTTTCCTGTGTAAAAAAATCTCATATTATGTTTGTAATGTCTGCACAAAGGGCAGCTGTGTGAAGATTCGGCTTTGGAGAAAACTGTTGATTTTATACTCGAAAAATTTAAGTATCATTATTATTAAAAATTAATATTACCCCAGAATGAATTGCATTGCTATCCCACCCCAAAACATACAATAATAACAATGATAAATGCTGACCAATACTTAATTATATTACTGTTTACTGAAAATGATATAATTCAATAAAACAAACAAATTGTAATGTATGTCATATGACATAGCTATGCATGATAGAATACACTCTAGATGTGTATAGTGAACTACATTTTCATTCAAACAATTAAATAAAGCATTAATTAAATAATTATATTTTATTTACTGACAACAATGAGAAATATTAATAAATTAGTAAAAGAATGAATGAAAGTCACCATCACACAATAAACAAATGCAAGTCAACACATGAAACAAAGCTTTATTCAAACTACAATCATGTATGTAGACTACAGGCGCTGAACCCCACATCCTTCTGCCATCTCAACACGGCGGTTCCCATTCTGCGGCTTTATTCTGATGAATCAGCTGACCGCCAGAGGTGAGCCGTGCCTGAGGTTGTTCTGTGATGTGTTGTGCTTCACAATCTGAGGCAATAAGGGCAGGTGGAGTGATGGAGGGACTCATAAGGGCAGGTGGAGTGATGGAGGGACTCATCCATTGCACCATCTCCAGGATTCAGCTCTGGGCTCCTCATCCTCAGTGCTCACACCAGCCTGCTGACATTTCAGATCCTACAAACATGCACAAACATAACACAAAAGCAGTAATTTTAACTGCACAATGTCATTTGATTTCAGTATTATTTAGAAGACAAAAATGCTTTTTTTCACAAATGCCGCCGTCATCTTTCCTTGCAGGTCCTGCTCCACAAAAGCTGCGCTGCAAATGCACAGAAATCAAGAATCAGAAAAGTGCTGTAATAGCTCTGTTTGAAACTACAATAATTAAATAAACTACAACTTAATATTTAAATAGTTGTTGTTATTAATTTCTGTAGTATACTCACTCAAAGCCTTTGATGGCAGCATTCAGCTTCATGAGCCACTCTCCACCGGATAAACACACATCTGTTCATCTGTCCCTGTAACATCCAGACCAGATTCACATTACCTCTGTGATTTATGAGCTCAACACTACATTTACATGTTGAGGTTGTTTTAACTTTTTATCCAACATAAATGTTCCTCAATTTATCAACAGTAATGGACAAATAAAATAGATAGGCTAACTGTTTATTACTTTATAGATTTGTAATAATAGCACACATTCATCACTCATATGTCTATTTCATGTTGTGATGTGCTCTTCTGCAATACTTAGCCTACTGAATATTTCCCTGTCAGATGTAAGTAGACATTTAAAATAAGCGTCTTTGAGATGTATATGGTTTATGTAAATCCACTTTAGAGACGTAACTTACGTGTCCTTACTGGAGCTCCCCTGTTAGCTAACGTTATACATAATAAAACGTGTTTTTACAGCAAAATCACAACTATACTACACTGTGTAACGTCTTTACACCTTCAACAATTCAACAGTTTACTCTACAGTAGTTCAACACATGCAATTTTAGCACAAGGAACCGTGTTTACTCACATTTGAAAGCACCCGCGTCGCTGATCTCTGCGATGTTTGATAATGACGTATCCTCTCGCGTGGCCTCCTGGGATAGAAGAGTATCCATCGGTCGAGCACTCGAAAATCTGGCCGAAAGCAGTAAGCCATCCGGGAACTTCTCGCCAACTCTTTTATGAATGCTGATGTTTCGAACGTACTGCTTCCTTCACGTACTGTTTTCGCCTACTATATATTAGGAAAGTAGGCATATTCGAACGCACTTAAGTCCGAATCTCGCGATAATTAGTACGTCATCCAGGTAATTCTCGCCTACTCTTTTGGATTCGTACATACTTTTTCGCTCGCCTACTCTTTTTCCCATACTAAATAGTAGGGAAGTATGCGGTTTCGGACGCAGCCCCTGTCCGGCCTGATTAGCGCTAATGCATTACAGGTGTGAGAGAGAGAGAGGAGCGGCGTTCGTACAGGCTGCTTGCTTCACAAGCCAAGGATAAAAGGGCCATTCAGAGAAGTTTCTGCGAAGCTGGTTTTCTCGGAGCAGTTTTGGGCACAAGCTTGTTCGGGGAAGTTGTTTGGGTGTGGAGGTGTCCTGTTGAAGTCTCATTGAGGTGAAAGCCGCCATTGAAGTTTGCTGGATCAGAGTTTGTCTGTGGGAATCTGCTGTACTGATTTACCGATTGGCTCTGCGCTGTGAAGGGTGAGAGAAAGATAAGTGAATTGATTTCATCTTACAAACATTCGAAAAGCTTGAAGAGGATGCAGTGAATGTAAATCTGACTGTTGGGGAAGCTGTGTGTTTCAGAGTGTGTTGAAGAGGAATTGAGGATTGAATATCCCCCACGAGAGTGTAACGAATGGATTGAGGCCTCTGATCAGCCCTATTGTGTGAGTGAATTGCAGTGCTTTTGCCTTATTGATACACATTGATTCATTGCTGTGGATTTGAAGTGAACACGAGTGCGGTGTGCTTTTGCTGAGAAGCGGCCCCAACCCCTGCTTACACGTTTGTGAAAAGTTATTATACCTGCTCTCCATTAGAATCCCAGAGTGATACAGCTGAGCTGGTGAAGTATCTTCTTGCGTTATCCTCTCTCGGGCCGTCTGAGCTTTGAGTACTATAATGCCTCACTGAAACCTCCTCTTAATCCACTCTCTCTGTTTGTGAGCTCTAGGAAGGAACATATTGCTGTGGAAAAATCCTTACCTTCGTACTTACCGCCTGAGCTCCGAAGATATACAGCATTGCTGGCGAAGCCGCCCATGTAAATCACTCTCTCACTAATGTGCCCTGACGAAAGTGTCTATTACTAAGAAGAACCCCTATCTGTTTACTCACCGTCTGAGTCTGGAAGTATGCAGCATCGCTGGTGAAGGAAGCCTTTAAACCACTGTCTCACTACTGTACATCGATCCAAGTATTCTGCACTGCGAAGAATCCTTACCTTCCTACTCACCGTCTGAGTCTGGAAGTATGCAGCATCGCTGGTGAAGTAACCCTCCAAGTTCACTCACTCACTACTGTGTATTGACGCAGGTATCCTTGACTGAGAAGCATCCTTCCCTGCATACTCGCTGCCCGAGTCCTGAAGTGAGCCGTATCATTGGTGAAGTCGCCGTCAGGGCGAAACTGCGACGTTAGATCAGTACCTACCCGTAGCTGGAGAAGACCTAGAGGACACTGAAGTCTATCACGCTTGTGCTCATTGATATATTGTGTTCAATAAAGATTGTTATTCCTTTGAAATTATCTCTTGTCTGCGTTGTCCATCTGTTGCGGACCTGTGGTGTCGGCTCCTCACGGTGGTGTTTAAGTCTGGGGTGGCTGGTCATCCGAGTCCGCCCCGGCCCGCACCGGTGACAAAAGACTGGTGCCTTATCCACTGGGCTTTGTAAAGGGTTGGGGCTAATTATAATACACAAGAGAGAACCTAGTGGAAATATTGCAAATGGGTCGTTGCCTTACCTCCAAGCCACTCAAACAAAACGAAAATATTACACCAATTTTTGCCTCAGACCACTTAGCAAATGAAGCTGCACAGTGGTAACATTTGTAGTTTAAGTCAGAGTATGTGTTAGCGGACTGGAGCGCCAACAGTTTCCCCTCCGTGTAAGTGTTCAATAATCACTCCGCTCCAGGGTCACCATTCCCACTCCGCACTCCACTCCTCGCTCACTGATATCAGAGACAGCACTCGGTGTTCGCTCAGTGAGGACATTTGCGGCTAAAGTATTTAAGTAGCCTATATGTAGCGGGACGCCGCATTGAGGTGAGAGCAAGCAAACTCCATACGATATAGCTGACTATGCCACCCTGTTAAACAGGGAAATATAAATATTAATGAATTTAACCTCCTAGAAAGGACACACAGGAACATGGCTATCGAAAGAAGGGCCTGAGGCGTGGATACCACAAGATACAAAAGTTTTATTTCAATCATCAAGCAGTAATCTTAAAACATTAAAAGACTGAAGGAGCAGGTTACACATGCAAACATTAAAGAAACCAAACATGAAAAGGAGGCCGAGGCTTACCAATGGCAGGGAAACTAGTTTAATGAGCACAAGACTCCTATACCAGCCTGTGCACAGGTCTCACCACAACACACGCACACACACACGCACACGCACACACGCACGCACACACAGCACTCCGTGACAGAACCCCACCACCGCACACGAGGGCCTACGAGCGGCCGGCCCTGAAGCCTTGGCTCCTATAACGAGAAACAAAATTAACAAAATGGTCTCCAAATAAACAAAACAAATAACAACAACAATAACTGAAACTTAAATAAAGTTACAGAAGAAAAACATTTAATTAATAAACCTGAGACTTATGCATCTAACCACGCTAAGGTTAAGAATTGGGCACCAGAACTGGGTGGATATTCACTCCACTTTCATACTTCACCAGCAACCCAGCGATCACATAAACAAGATATGCTGGACAGCAGGCGTCACAATACACACGAACCGAGCGCACGCGCTAACCAGCGAGTTCGTCACAGGAGAAATCAGGGTAGACGACACAAACAAAAGAGATACAGCTGTATCTTCAGAGGTTTAAATCAGACAAAGGTAAGTGCAAATTCATAAAACCATATTAAATAGAGTATTTACAAAAACACAAGATTAATTGTTGTTGATTTAAACTGAGTGCGTTTATGTTGTAAAATTAGTCTAGCTAAATTAGCTACTTTGGTAAACTCCTAACTGGGACTTAGCACCTGCTACATAAACTTCGAAGAATTGAGCTATTTCTAAAATATTCCCATTTATTAATTCATGTTAGCCTAGCTAGAGTGCTTGAGTGTATTCCCATCAGCAAACCCTTCCTTCTCCCCGGTCCTCCACAGCACTGAAGGAAGAACTGCGGCTGGCTGTAGATTCACGTGAGGCAGACGAGGACACGTGTGCTTTAGAAACATACAATAAAATATATCATATTTGTTAAAGTGCAGTGTTCCCGCATCCTCCGTTCCCATGCAGCCTCAACCATTACTCTGAAGGACTGCGGCACTGGGAACCAGTCAAACCAGCAGTGGAAGGACATGATGGAGGGGGATCGTGGGATTGGTGTCTCACTGACGTTACCCTGATCACACACAGTTGTGCTCAAAAGTTTACATCTCATTGCAGAATCTGAAAAATATGAATAAACAAAATAAGAGGGAGTTATTGTTTTTTTAGTGCTGTGCTGATGAAACTATTTCACTTAACATACGTTTATATTTAGTCAAAATTATAGAGGTAAAATCTACTTGCTTTTATAGTATTTGTTTTTTTAGATTTAGAATATATTTCAATATGATATTACGGTAGAGATGTTGCAAATTTGTGTCTTATTCAGTTTTGATTTATGTTTTGGTTATGAACTGAAGTTTAACTGTTCTGAAAAGAGAATGTAAACGTGTGTAAATTGGCCTGTAGGGTTTTGCTGGTGTTTGTGTCCGAGTGTGAGATGAATTGATGTAAATGTATTTATTGAATGTATTTTGTGCTGAAACAATGATAAATGATCCTCAGTTTATCCCACATAGACTGATGTTGTGATCGCTGTTTGATAAAGTGACTTTAGTTTGAGAAACGAGTCTGAATGACTGAAAAACTGTGACATTAATATTGAACACTAGAGGGAGACAGAGGATAATTAATAAGTTCATCTGTTTCTATATGTTTCAATGGAAATAAATGCAAGTATGATGAACTGACAATATAGTTTTATATAATTAGTGTACAGAGAAATCTATTAAATCCAAGAATTATTGTATTTATTTACTTTTTCTAACATGCTATCTTAATATAGCAGTTTGCTCTGTGTAGTATTTCTGCATTCCAGCATTATTATTATTATTTCTGCAAAAATATTACCATGATTTTATTTATGAAAGTCTTTGGTCATTATTGCTGTGGTGAATTAATCAACTGTGTAATTTTAAATCTAGAAAATTACTCAAAAACACTGTTCATTTCATCAACGAAAACGAGACAAAAAATATGAATCATGACGATAATTATATGATTTTATATTTTCAGGCTGTAAATGCTGTAACCACAGTCGAGAGAAATTAGTTTTCAAACTAAATGAAACACATAAATGAAAATGAATATCTGTGAGTCTGATAATTAATCTATCCCGGATGTATATCACCAAAAAACATTAACAATGAATAAATGCAATAACTATATTGATAAAATAATATGACCATACATCCACAAAGACTCATTTCCTTATGTGTGTAGCAGTTAGTGTTGATGACGGTCACTTTAAGCGTTGCCAGGGCGACCGTGTGTGTTGTGTTTCCGTCTTTGCTCAGCGCATGCGCACGGAAGAGTCGCCCGTCCGAGGCATTTGGCGAACAAACATTTCGTGGCTGTCATTCGCGATGGCGCATTACAGAGTGAGTAAATAAAACTCGACATTTATCCATGTAAAGATGCTGTTTAACTAGAACAGAAAGGATTTGAGCTGTTGTTTAGCTTTTAAAAGCTAACGTTATATATCTTTCACGGACGTAGTGACAGAACGTAAACTTTAAACTTAGAGTGTAAATGTGTGATAAAGTGTGTGTTTGGATCTTTTGTCTTCGTTAAAGCCGCTGGTGTTTTAGTGTCGGTTCTCCTGAAGTTCACACAGCTGAACAGAATCTCATTAACTAGCGACACTAACAAACACAATACTGACTCAGATACTAGACACTTGATACAGAATCTGACAAACTGACATTTAGACACTTTAAATGTTATTCAACTGCTCTAATATGTGTGTGTGTGTGTGAATAACTGTTTTCTGTGAATCCTCTAACTCACAGCTGAATGTGTGTGAATGTTTCACCTACTTCAGCTCGAGATTGGGGAAAGTTACACACTTTGTCCTGAAGTGGAAATGGTTTATTTGAGTGTTCTTCTGTGGTGTGATGTTTGCAGGCCTCCGAGTCGAAGCGAGAGCAGTTCAGGAGATATCTGGAGAAGGCCGGAGTCCTCGACAGTCTCACCAATGGTAAAATCACTCATCAAATCAATATTAATCAAACATCTTTTGCATGCAGATGATTTGACCTTCTGTATTTCAGTCTTGGTGGCTTTGTACGAGGAAACGGAGAAACCCAACAATGCCTTGGAGTATCCTTTACTGAAACCAAACGCTTCTGTGCTGTTCTCAGACCAGAATCTGCTCAAATCTGCTGATTTGAGACCAGAATCTGCTCAAATCTGCTGTCCTCAGACCAGAATCGGCTCTAATCTGCCGTTCTCAGACCAGAATCTGATCTAATCTGCTGTCCTCAGACCAGAATCTGCTCTAATCTGCCGTTCTCAGACCAGAATCTGATCTAATCTGCCGTTCTCAGACCAGAATCTGATCTAATCTGCTGTCCTCAGACCAGAATCTGCTCAAATCTGCCGTCCTCAGACCAGAATCTGCTCTAATCTGCTGTCCTCAGACCAGAATCTGCTCAAATCTGCCGTTCTCAGACCAGAATCTGCTCAAATCTGCCGTTCTCAGACCAGAATCTGCTCAAATCTGCCGTTCTCAGACCAGAATCTGCTCTAATCTGCCGTTCTCAGACCAGAATCTGCTCAAATCTGCCGTTCTCAGACCAGAATCTGCTCTAATCTGCCGATCTCCGACCAGAATCTGCTCAAATCTGCCGTTCTCAGACCAGAATCTGATCAAATCTGCCGTTCTCAGACCAGAATCTGCTCTAATCTGCCGTTCTCAGACCAGAATCTGATCAAATCTGCTGTCCTCAGACCAGAATCTGATCTAATCTGCCGTTCTCAGACCAGAATCTGATCTAATCTGCCGTTCTCAGACCAGAATCTGCTCAAATCTGCCGTTCTCAGACCAGAATCTGCTCAAATCTGCCGTTCTCAGACCAGAATCTGATCAAATCTGCCGTTCTCAGACCAGAATCTGATCTAATCTGCCGTTCTCAGACCAGAATCTGATCTAATCTGCCGTCCTCAGACCAGAATCTGCTCTAATCTGCCGTTCTCAGACCAGAATCTGATCTAATCTGCCGTTCTCAGACCAGAATCTGCTCTAATCTGCCGTTCTCAGACCAGAATCTGCTCTAATCTGCCGTTCTCAGACCAGAATCTGCTCTAATCTGCCGTTCTCAGACCAGAATCTGCTCTAATCTGCCGTTCTCAGACCAGAATCTGCTCTAATCTGCCGTTCTCAGACCAGAATCTGATCTAATCTGCCGTTCTCAGACCAGAATCTGATCTAATCTGCCGTCCTCAGACCAGAATCTGCTCTAATCTGCCGTTCTCAGACCAGAATCTGATCAAATCTGCTGTCCTCAGACCAGAATCTGATCTAATCTGCCGTTCTCAGACCAGAATCTGCTCAAATCTGCCGTTCTCAGACCAGAATCTGCTCAAATCTGCCGTTCTCAGACCAGAATCTGATCAAATCTGCCGTTCTCAGACCAGAATCTGATCTCATCTGCCGTTCTCAGACCAGAATCTGATCTAATCTGCCGTCCTCAGACCAGAATCTGCTCTAATCTGCCGTTCTCAGACCAGAATCTGATCTAATCTGCCGTTCTCAGACCAGAATCTGCTCTAATCTGCCGTTCTCAGACCAGAATCTGCTCTAATCTGCCGTTCTCAGACCAGAATCTGCTCAAATCTGCCGTTCTCAGACCAGAATCTGCTCTAATCTGCCGTTCTCAGACCAGAATCTGCTCTAATCTGCCGTTCTCAGACCAGAATCTGATCTAATCTGCCGTTCTCAGACCAGAATCTGATCTAATCTGCCGTTCTCAGACCAGAATCTGCTCAAATCTGCCGTTCTCAGACCAGAATCTGATCTAATCTGCCGATCTCCGACCAGAATCTGCTCTAATCTGCCGTTCTCAGACCAGAATCTGCTCTAATATGCTGATCTGAGACCAGAATCTGCTCTAATCTGCCGTTCTCAGACCAGAATCTGATCTAATCTGCCGATCTCCGACCAGAATCTGCTCAAATCTCGTCGCCACAACAGCTCATTCTGTTTAGACTAATGTAAAGCAAAACTAGACCCATTGTTTAGCGTAACCGCACTTATATTCAGCTGATAAAACACTCCGTATTTTTATCATGCTGCAATTGAGTTAATTTCAATTAAAATTTGATTTATGAATAACAAGTTTGTGAATGTAATGCTATGAATAAATAATATATTTAAATAACTTCTGACTGTTACACCCAAGCTTGTGGCGAACTAAAGACATTGAATTAAATGACAAACGTGTACTAATGTGTTTTAACAAAGACTGATGTGAGTGTGGTTTACATGGAGTCAGTGTGGATGTGTGGAGGGATTACCAGCCTTAACTAACCCTAACTCCAGCTTCATCAAGCATCACCTGGGCGTCGCCGGACCGGAGGAGGACGACTCGGAGACACTGCGTCTGGAGCTGACGGACTTACAGAAGAAGTATGATCAGCTCCTGGCCGAGAACAAGGATCTGAGAGACAGGGTGAGATGATTACACCGTTAGCACATTCACAGAAGCTCAGGTTCAGCCTCGTGTTCCCTGGAGCTATGAGTGTTAGACAGGCGCTTCAGCCCATGGTGTGTGTGTGTGTGTGTGTGTGTGTGTGTGAGAATGACCCTGTTTTGTGACCTTCACCCACAGCTCCTGCAGTACGAGCCGGCGCAGGAAGATGCAACAGAATAAAACCTCGTTGCCATTTTTACATTTTTCTTTGCATTGGTAAAAAATATTATTTGTTCATTAGTGTTTGTTTTGTAATACAATGTCTAAGAAGTGACAATTTATGTTCAACAAATTTGTGCCTGATATTTAATAAAATACAATTTTTGCACTGTTCTTGATTTGTGGATATTGGTATAATAATATTAGTAGAGATTTATGAAACTACAAACATACAATTTATGTTTAACTTACAACATCAGTTATACACTTGAAGAACATATTAAAATGCATATTTAAAGACTTTAAATTAGACCTTGATGCTTTAATATAAAACTTTATTAAAAACAATGCTTCAGAATGTTTCTTAGATGAACTCTTGAGTCTTCAGTCCCATATTTCAAATATGTTCACCTTAAACTACATTAAACTGTTAGTGACTGAGAGTAAATCACGTACAGGACATAAGATAACGCTCTTACAGGTTTCTCGTACATACAGAATCAACTTCTGTTAGATGGTTAGAACAGTTTGTGGAGGAGCGAGTCCATGATCCTGAGCTCAAACACACGTCCAGTTCTTCAGAGACCCGTATCTGTACGCAAACATGCTTTATAATTACAGTGATCTTTACAATCCTTCACAAATCTGTAAACAATCTAAAACACTCTTATGCATCTTCAGTGAAAACACCCTCCCTGCCTAAAGTGCGCAACACAATTCTATATATGAGATCTGTGTGTTGATTTTGGAAAAATATTGATCAAACTTTTTACATTTCAATTGTCAAATGTATTTGAAGGCGAGACAGGTGCATTGTGGGAAATAATCCCTTTGTAGCTTTGCCTCGATAGTTTGGTGCATATGTTTGCCTACCCTTATAGAATCTGCAAGATGATTATGATTTAAAAAATTGAGGGATGATACATTTTTTTGTTTAGTATGACATTTTTTCTCATATTTGCATAAATTCTGCAAGGGGGTTATAAGAGTACACAAACTCACAGCATGTACTCGCTCCTCTCTGTACTGTACACATCACTGTTCACACTGAGATATGTCTGTCAATCAGAGATGGTTTCAGCTAAAAACATATTTACATCTAGAAGAACATGCAGCCACGAGTCCTCATTTTAGAAGTTAAACATTTAAACCCACTATAAGGGTCCAGGAAGAAAATAATGCTAGACTAGAATTTAAAGATATAGTTCACCCAAAACAAAAGTCCATTGTCATCATTTACTCGCCCTCATGTTGTTCCAAATCTGTGTCACAAACCAGTTTGGTTCCCATTGGCTCATTTTATGGACCAAAACAAACAACAAAAAATCTAAATAACACTAAGACATTTACATGATGACAGAATTATCTATTTGGGTGAACTATCCCTTCCCTTCACCAAAGCAAAACAAAATCTTACTTGAGAGACAGAAACCTGTCATGTGACCTATAGTGTTAATAAAGACACAGGAGAGTATCTTGAGTATCTTCAGATCAGCCATTAGGGTTAATAAAGACGAAGGTGTATTACACACAGTAGAGTATCTTCAGATCTGCCTAAAGTGTTAATAAAGACACAGGAGAGTATCTGGAGTATCTTCAGAGAGTATCTGGAGTATCGTTAGATCTTTAGGCCTGCTCGTCTGCTGCTGCTGGTCGGGGATGCTCTCTGTCGGCCCGGAGAGAAGCTGGGACTCTCCACAGAACTGTGGTGCCGTGACCCAGAGCTCAGCTCCACCACAGAGTCGGGTGTGTGAGTTCTGCCGGCTCTCCTCAGGTCGGACCTGGACACGGCCCGTCCGCAGCGAGTCCTCATGCTCGGGTCGGCCTCAGGCCCGGCGCTGGAGTCTCCGCTGTCCGACCCGTTGCCCTCCATCACGGTGCTGCAGTTCCAGGCCGGGCTCGCTCTCCTCTGCTTGCGCAGCGCCGTCGGAACCGAGCTCTCGGACTCGAGCACCAGCGGAGAGCGGGTCCCGCTCGTGTTGTTGGAGTTGCTGTTGCGCTCCAGCGGACTGAGAATGAGGTCCCGGTTCTCCCTCTGCGGGTCCAGACCCGGCTCGCCCTTGACCGGGACGAAGCCGCACAGGGGGCTGATGAGCGCGGGGTAAGTGGGGCCATTGCCCTGTTTCTCCAGGAGCGGAGCGAATCCGCCCGGGACCGTGGGAATGGTGGCTTTCCGCCCCTGGCTCACACACGCCTGATGTACCACTGAGTTCTTCTTGCCGTAATAATCTCCCAGGTCATCTTTCAGCTGAGGATAGTAGTCCAGGATTCCCGTCTTCAGCTTCTTGTATGCGAGATGCAGGATCTCCATCAGGCTGAGGAACAGGGACACGGCTGCGATGCCCTGCATGAACACCATGAACACGCTCTTCTCCGTGGGCCGGGAGACAAAGCAGTCCACGGTGTTGGGGCACGGCTCCCGCTCACACTTGTACAACGGCTCCAGGTGGTGCCCGTACAGCAGGTACTGGCCCAGCATGAAGCCCATCTCCACCACGGACCGGGTCACGATGTGGGCCACGTATGTCCTGAGCAGAGACCCCCGCAGCGGAGCCTTGTTGAGCTTGCCGGTCTCCAGCTGCCTGAGCTCCCGCTCGACCCGACGCCGGGGCTCCAGAACCTCTGGGTCCATCGTCTCCAGCTCCCGACGCAGGGCCACTCTCTTGCAGTGCCGCTCCTTCTCCAGCACACGCAGCCGGTATATGGCGTGACCCATGTAGACCAGCGAGGGCGAGGACACGAAGATGACCTGCAGCACCCAGTAGCGGATCAGGGAGATGGGGAAGGCCCGGTCGTAGCACACGTTGTGGCAGCCGGGCTGCTCCGTGTTACAGATGAAGTCGGACTGCTCGTCGTTCCACACGTCCTCGGCCGCCACGCCCAGAACCAGCATGCGGAAGATGAAGAGGATGGTGAGCCAGATCTTTCCCACCATGGTGGAGTGGATGTGGACCTCCTCCAGAATTCCCCCCAAGAAGTTCCAGTCCCCCATCCTCCTGACGGGCCGAGAAACAGCTCAGTCGCGCACACAAACAACACACACCATGCTGTACTTTAACACGGGCTACAGCGCCAAAACATGCTGACAAGTGCCGTCTGTGTAACTTTACTGAGATCTGGAGGCACTTCTATTAATATGAAGCTGAAAACTGATAACAAAAGTTCACAGACGATAGAAAATGAGCAGTACTCACCATTAGAAATGGTCACTTCTCTCAAAGATATAAAAATGTTAAATGAGAATAACTGAATCCAGCTAATGGCATGATCAAAATACATCTGCTTCACTATTAGCTGAAAGAGACACTGGTTTGGCAAATGTAGGTCGCTATTGACTTTATATCCTTGCACAAGTGATCGATGCGGTGTGTTGCGTGCCGTGCAGTAAAGGCCTGAGGGTCATGTGGACACAGAGGGACTGACCGACCCTCCACTGAGACAGACAGCACCACTGAGGGTCATGTGGACACTGACCGACCCTCCACTGAGACAGACAGCACCACTGAGGGTCATGTGGACACTGACCGACCCTCCGCTGAGACAGACAGCACCACTGAGGGTCATGTGGACACTGACCGACCCTCCGCTGAGACAGACAGCACCACTGAGGGTTATGTGGACACTGACCGACCCTACACTGAGACAGACAGCACCACTGAGGGTCATGTGGACACCGAGGGACTGACCGACCCTCCGCTGAGACAGACAGCACCACTGAGGGTCATGTGGACACCGAGGGACTGACCGACCCTCCACTGAGACAGACAGCACCACTGAGGGTCATGTGGACACTGACCGACCCTCCACTGAGACAGACAGCACCACTGAGGGTCATGTGGACACTGACCGACCCTCCGCTGAGACAGACAGCACCACTGAGGGTCATGTGGACACTGACCGACCCTCCACTGAGACAGACAGCACCACTGAGGGTCATGTGGACACTGACCGACCCTACACTGAGACAGACAGCACCACTGAGGGTCATGTGGACACCGAGGGACTGACCGACCCTCCACTGAGACAGACAGCACCACTGAGGGTCATGTGGACACTGACCGACCCTCCGCTGAGACAGACAGCACCACTGAGGGTCATGTGGACACTGACCGACCCTCCACTGAGACAGACAGCACCACTGAGGGTCATGTGGACACTGACCGACCCTACACTGAGACAGACAGCACCACTGAGGGTCATGTGGACACCGAGGGACTGACCGACCCTCCACTGAGACAGACAGCACCACTGAGGGTCATGTGGACACTGACCGACCCTCCGCTGAGACAGACAGCACCACTGAGGGTCATGTGGACACTGACCGACCCTCCACTGAGACAGACAGCACCACTGAGGGTCATGTGGACACTGACCGACCCTCCGCTGAGACAGACAGCACCACTGAGGGTCATGTGGACACTGACCGACCCTCCACTGAGACAGACAGCACCACTGAGGGTCATGTGGACACCGAGGGACTGACCGACCCTCCACTGAGACAGACAGCACCACTGAGGGTCATGTGGACACCGAGGGACTGACCGACCCTCCGCTGAGACAGACAGCACCACTGAGGGTCATGTGGACACCGAGGGACTGACCGACCCTCCACTGAGACAGACAGCACCACTGAGGGTCATGTGGACACCGAGGGACTGACCGACCCTCCGCTGAGACAGACAGCACCACTGAGGGTCATGTGGACACTGACCGACCCTCCGCTGAGACAGACAGCACCACTGAGGGTCATGTGGACACCGAGGGACTGACCGACCCTCCACTGAGACAGACAGCACCACTGAGGGTCATGTGGACACTGACCGACCCTCCACTGAGACAGACAGCACCACTGAGGGTCATGTGGACACTGACCGACCCTCCGCTGAGACAGACAGCACCACTGAGGGTCATGTGGACACTGACCGACCCTCCACTGAGACAGACAGCACCACTGAGGGTCATGTGGACACTGACCGACCCTCCGCTGAGACAGACAGCACCACTGAGGGTCATGTGGACACTGACCGACCCTCCGCTGAGACAGACAGCACCACTGAGGGTCATGTGGACACTGACCGACCCTCCGCTGAGACAGACAGCACCACTGAGGGTCATGTGGACACTGACCGACCCTCCACTGAGACAGACAGCACCACTGAGGGTCATGTGGACACTGACCGACCCTCCACTGAGACAGACAGCACCACTGAGGGTCATGTGGACACTGACCGACCCTCCGCTGAGACAGACAGCACCACTGAGGGTCATGTGGACACTGACCGACCCTCCACTGAGACAGACAGCACCACTGAGGGTCATGTGGACACTGACCGACCCTCCGCTGAGACAGACAGCACCACTGAGGGTCATGTGGACACTGACCGACCCTCCACTGAGACAGACAGCACCACTGAGGGTCATGTGGACACTGACCGACCCTCCGCTGAGACAGACAGCACCACTGAGGGTCATGTGGACACTGACCGACCCTCCACTGAGACAGACAGCACCACTGAGGGTCATGTGGACACCGAGGGACTGACCGACCCTCCACTGAGACAGACAGCACCACTGAGGGTCATGTGGACACTGACCGACCCTCCGCTGAGACAGACAGCACCACTGAGGGTCATGTGGACACTGACCGACCCTCCACTGAGACAGACAGCACCACTGAGGGTCATGTGGACACTGACCGACCCTCCGCTGAGACAGACAGCACCACTGAGGGTCATGTGGACACTGACCGACCCTCAGCTGAGACAGACAGCACCACTGAGGGTCATGTGGACACTGACCGACCCTCCACTGAGACAGACAGCACCACTGAGGGTCATGTGGACACTGACCGACCCTCAGCTGAGACAGACAGCACCACTGAGGGTCATGTGGACACTGACCGACCCTCCACTGAGACAGACAGCACCACTGAGGGTCATGTGGACACTGACCGACCCTCCGCTGAGACAGACAGCACCACTGAGGGTCATGTGGACACTGACCGACCCTCAGCTGAGACAGACAGCACCACTGAGGGTCATGTGGACACTGACCGACCCTCCACTGAGACAGACAGCACCACTGAGGGTCATGTGGACACCGAGGGACTGACCGACCCTCCACTGAGACAGACAGCACCACTGAGGGTCATGTGGACACCGAGACACTGACCGACCCTCCGCTGAGACAGACAGCACCACTGAGGGTCATGTGGACACCGAGGGACTGACCGACCCTCCGCTGAGACAGACAGCACCACTGAGGGTCATGTGGACACTGACCGACCCTCAGCTGAGACAGACAGCACCACTGAGGGTCATGTGGACACCGAGGGACTGACCGACCCTCCACTGAGACAGACAGCACCACTGAGGGTCATGTGGACACTGACCGACCCTCCGCTGAGACAGACAGCACCACTGAGGGTCATGTGGACACTGACCGACCCTCAGCTGAGACAGACAGCACCACTGAGGGTCATGTGGACACTGACCGACCCTCCGCTGAGACTCAGAATTCCCCCCAAGAAGTTCCAGTCCCCCATCCTCCTGACGGGCCGAGAAACAGCTCAGTCGCGCACACAAACAACACACACCATGCTGTACTTTAACACGGGCTACAGCGCCAAAACATGCTGACAAGTGCCGTCTGTGTAACTTTACTGAGATCTGGAGGCACTACTATTAATATGAAGCACCACTGAGGGTCATGTGGACACTGACCGACCCTCCACTGAGACAGACAGCACCACTGAGGGTCATGTGGACACTGACCGACCCTCCGCTGAGACAGACAGCACCACTGAGGGTCATGTGGACACTGACCGACCCTCCGCTGAGACAGACAGCACCACTGAGGGTCATGTGGACACTGACCGACCCTCCGCTGAGACAGACAGCACCACTGAGGGTCATGTGGACACTGACCGACCCTCCACTGAGACAGACAGCACCACTGAGGGTCATGTGGACACTGACCGACCCTCCGCTGAGACAGACAGCACCACTGCAGTCACGCAACTCACACTGGGAGAAGCTTTCACGGTTCATTCATCAGATTCAGCTGTTAACTGAAGAGACTCGCTCAGGTTCTGCTTGCCTCAATATGTAAAAGCAAAAACAGCAACCCATGCGTGCTGTTACAGGGTGATGGAGTCTGTGAGATTAACTAGTTCTCCATTTGTCGATACTTATTATCCTCATTAATGATCAATCGGTCATGTCCGATTTCATACATGAACTGCTCTCTGATCCCAATCAAGATTTTCCCTCAAGCCGATGTCTGTCAATGTTTTTAAACCCATCTTTGAAGAATCAATGGCCAGAGAGCACAGCAATGTTTTGAGTGGGCGGAGCTTCAGCACCCCTCAGCCAATCAGAGGCTCGGGAGGCAATAGATCGTGGGATGGGTTTTGTTGTCGTGAAAACAGCCTCATTGATTATATGCAAGTGACAGTTCTGTTCCACGCAAACTACGGTCACGTAATGCTGAGGGGTCACGAGGTCAGCGGCCGGTTTATGAGACACGTGTCGTCAAAGGACACTCGTGTAGAGAACATGACTATTCAAAGCAAAGGACAGAATAAAGTATCAGCATTTTATGATCAACTTCTTGTTTGATTAGACAGGAAATTATTTCCTTCATGTTATTCCAAATTGTAGTTTTTCTAAAAGTAGAACATTAACATATTTTGACTCATTGAATATAGAGCTTTTTTTTTTAAAGACAATTTTCAAAATATCCTTTTAGTTACAGTCCTACAGATTTGGAAGGAATGAGGGTGAGTCGATAAGAAAAAGTTAATTTTAGGGTTTTGGACACTCAATCAGAAGGCTAAACGCTCTGTTGTGTGACGTCACACATGTAATTACACACATCAATTACCAGTCAGTCTAGACATTAAAACACAAGTACACAATGTGCTAGTAAGTAAGAGTAATTTCCTTGAAACTCGTGCAGGAGGATCTGAGAATAAAATGAGATCAAGGAGATCAACAACAAACTGATGCACAAGAAATTTATTTCATTTTGAGGTTACATGTAAAAGGCCTGCAGATTTTAAAAGTAAAAAACACATCCGAGACATTCATGGAAGACCGTTTTAAATGGATGGCCATTACTGGTCAACTAACACATCTCATACAAAAATATTGAAAGCCATATTCATCTCTCATTCTGTCTCAAATGCAGCTGCGCTTGTGAACTAAACCCAGAAGACGTCTTTCGCTGAATACTTGCAGCCTATCAACAGACATGTGAACGCTTGCTAAAACTGGATGTAGGTTGACTCTCTCTCCATATTAAAAGAAATAGACTGACAGCTGAAACTGGCAGGTTTATGACCGCTTTATACAACTTCACACTGCATCCCAAACACTAAACCGAGAAAAACAAAAGAAGAAAACCCATTGAGGACTCAAAGTTGTGGCTCCGGCTCTAATGCCCCCAGGACTTGCGCCCGGCCCAGGAGCGCGAGCGGGACCGTGAGCGGGACGGGGAGCGGGACCGGGACGGGGAGCGTGTGTGTGTCTTGCCCAGAGCAGAATCCTGGTTCTCCGAGTGGAAGTCGTTGGCTTGACGTGGGCTGATGGACTTGGACCGGGACCGAGCCGCGTCAGACTCTCTGCGTCCGGGCCGGGCCTTGGAGCGAGAGGGGCTGCGGGAGCGCTCGTCGCCTCGAGAGCGGTGGTGTTCACGCGCCGACGGCCGGTGCCTGGGGATCACATGACCATTACAATACTGCAGTGCAACACACACACACACACACACACACACACACGAACCATTACATGTAAAGAGCATCAAACACACAGCAGTGGACCAGTTTCTGCTCAGACTCGGGTAAGAGTCAGAGCTTCACCTCATGTCCACCCTATCTTAGCTAGTGGGCGACCGGTATCGGCTGGTAAGGTTTTCTGATTGGCCGATGTGTTAGAAGCGGGACTTTTATTTTGACGTTCTCAGCACCTGATCACACAGCACTCCCATTCTTCATTAGTTTACGGCCTAAGTTAAACAGTCATATCTTTTACATTCTTAGTTAGAACTGTAAAACAAAGAAAGTAAACGGTATGTGAAAAGCGTTGTTTTTATAGCGTTGTTTTTATATTAGGCCTATTGAAAACAATAGGAAATAATACTTTCTCATTTACTGTCAACATTCAGTAAATGCACATCTATTAAATTTAAACAAATCTCTGAATATTTAATAAACATTTAATTTCACTAACCTGTACGTTACAGTGTTCACTTCCTTTTTATTCATATATTTTTGAACAATTACTTTATGAAAAGTACTCTAATAAAATTACAGAATCAATGGCCATCTAAATTAGAAACAAATTTATTTTTTACATTTATTTTCATGATTATTTGTAATTTATTAAATATAAACTCAAATTAATATAAATTATATAAATGATTATATATCGGCAACCCTGCTCTCCAAGATATGGTGTAATTTGAGGGTTAGTGACTGTCAGCTCGCCTCATCCGCATCAGCACAGAGTTAGACACAGGGGTCACGATGGCATGATCTGAAACCCCAACAGAACAGATTCTGCTGCTGGAGACACACACATGTTTACATGGAGACGTGTGGAGTGTGATCCAGGGTTTTCAGCTGATTTCAGAATAAAAACATCATGTCTGTGTGGAAGATGGAAATAACTAGCGTATGCCAATTATAAAGAAGAAATGCAGCAAGTGCCTGATCCATTAACTACAACACACAGTTATAAAGCGGCTCAGATTGATCTGCGATACAGAAAACAAACTTTCACTTTCTGAAGAACACAGAATTAGTGCATCGACAGGATTACAGTAAAATCAGGGATTCCTGCGCATTTATTATGATATGACAAATCTTTTATCACAATACAAGTTATTTTATTTCACGATAAATATACGTATAATGGGTTATTTTTGCTTTAAATATGGTTATCATAAAAAACTGATACCACTGAAATTTCATAATTCTCGTCAATTTCAATATTAAAAAAAAAAAAAAAAAAATTAATACTAGCCTAACTGAAGCTCACTGAAGACAGTGACAGAAGTAAACGGTGAAAGATCTAGAACAAAGACACATCTGAAATAACCCTGCCTGGAAAACTTCAAGCACTAAACAAGAAATACTTCATGACTTGTATAAAGCAGAGTTCCTCTCCAACACGCCTGTCTGGAGGGTTAGGCAGAGCTTGATTATCTGGTTCAGCTGAACTCTGACACCCTGATATACAGCAGTCTAACATATAAAACACTGCATCGTCTTCACTATGTAAATTAAAGTGATTAAAGGTACTAACGTGACTGAGTGATCAAGATTAATGACTATGGGTTATTAGGCTGCTGTCACTTTAAGACCGCATGCACTGATCTAAAATACTGTTACACACATTTTCTTTCTCCACCGTTTATGTTTACACATATAGACCGTTTATGAGGATCCTCTCAGCGACGGGCATTTTGGCTCTGTGTGTGTGTGTGTGTGTGTGTGTGTGTGAATTTCACTGTTCAAGCCCAATAAGGAGTCAGTATGACGCGATGTATGCATTTCAGGAACCGTCTCTCAGACAATACACATATACCAAAAATACTTCTCTTCAGCTGCTTTAGGTTTAAAGGGCTGGTATAACGCCCTTTTCACAAGATGTAAAATAAGTGTCTGATGTCCCCAGAGTGTGAAGATTTAGCTGAAAATACCCCACAGATATTTTTATTTAGCATGTTAAAGTTGTCACTTTTTGAGGGTGAGCAAAAACACTCAGTTTTTTTGTGTCTGTCCCTTTAAATGTAAATGAGCTGCTGCTCCCGGCGCAGAGGGCGGAGCTTCAACAGCTCGTGTGTTAACAGAACCTCACACAGACATGCAGTTAAAATTTAAAAGACTCCGGTTTGAACATAAAAGGCAAAATGTTTTTTAAATTTTAAGTGACCTACATGAGCTATGTAGTCAGCTACATAAATTCATCAACTAACCATTCAGAAATGTTGACTACATGTCACTTCTAGACAACATTTCTGAATGGTTAGTTGATGAATTTATGTAGCTTGTCGTGATAATCTATAAA
>NC_137129.1:47379898-47495150 GCF_949319135.1 Squalius cephalus
GTTCGGCGGTCTCATGTACCGAGACATGATAATAATGATTACGGTCTCGGATGATTATTACCGACAATTATAATTCACTTTCAAGAACGATTACTGATTGAATTCTTCTCCACTCCACGCGGTTCCGTGTCTCTTTCACTTCAGCAGCAGCGAGGCCTGAAAACACTACCAGCAGCTGCGCTTCGGCTTCACTGGCCGGAAACACCCCGCAGTGTTAGACACCCCCCTACAGACGCACTCCAGTACTGCACTCCTATAGACACACTCCAGTACTGCACTCCTACAGACGCACTCCAGTACTGCACCCCTACAGACAGTATAAGAAGTGGACAGAGCCATCTCATTGGAACTCAATTGAGACCATAGACAGTAAAAGAAATGGACACAGCGACCCCATAGGTTTCAACGGAGACAAGTGAAGTCAGTTAGAAGCACTGACTTCCTGGGGGTCGAGCGTACTGCGCAGACTCAAACTGAGCTTGACGGCGTAGATGTGACGTGAGCAACCCGTCTGTCCTCTAGTAGCGGTGCCAAGAGAAATCTGAATCATTCCCTTCCGAATCTCGCAGAGACGGAGAGTGTGAGTAGGAGCTGTCCATGAGCTGGAGCAGGATAAACTTTTGCTAAGTATTCTGATTAATTACTTTTACATTTTGCCTCCACGTCCCCCCGATCGCCCGCGAGCTTCTCCTCCTGTCCATACGGTAATCTCTCTACTGTGCGACAGAGAGTCGCGGGTTATGATGCAATCGTTAGCCTATTTTTACAAAAACTGCTTGTACGGGGCCATAACATAAGCTACAAGGTAATGGAGCCTTTTATACATTGTCGTGTTTCTTTAGAAATAAATAATGGACAAATGGAGTCTTTAAACGCCTCAGATGTAAAGTTATTCGCTGTCAAAGTGACGCCAAAATGAATGGGAGTCAATGGAATGCTAACAGCAGGTGATGGTCCGCTAATCAATGGCGGCGCCCGGGGAAGCTTCAATAAAATATCAAACCCTGCCCCCCTGATTGAGACAAGTGAAGCCCATTTTTAGTGATTTTTTAGCACTTCCGTTCCTGACGCGCAGACTCAAACCGACTCAAACTAAGCTTGATGACGTGAGCAACCTGTCTGACAGATGTAAATCTTCTAGTAGCTGTGCGTGCAAACTGCCAACGTTAATCTTGCAGAGACGGCGAGCTTGAGCAAAGAGTTCTTTGGCGTGAGTGAGCAGGAGTAAGTATTCTGATTAATTATTTTGTATAGTATTTATTTTCAAATGTAACGCTAGGGCTTCTCCCTTGACGTCCCCCCGATTGCCCGCGAGCTTCTCCTCCTGTCTGTACGGTAATCTCTCTACTGTGCGACAGAGAGTCGAGTGGGTATGACGCAATCGTTAGCCTATTTTTACAAAAACTGTTTCTACGGGGCCATAATGTAACATAGAAGGTAATGGAGCATTTTATATATTGTCGTGTTTCTTTAGAAATAAATAATGGACAAATGGAGTCTTTAAACGCCTCAGATGTAAAGTTATTCGCTGTCAAAGTGACGCCAAAATGAATGGGAGTCAATGGGAATGCTAACGCAAGTGAAGTTCTGCTACAAGATGGCGGCACGCGGCCGGCTTCAACTTCCGGTCTTCCCCTATAGACACACTCCAGTACTGCACTCTTATAGACACACTCCAGTACTGCACTCTTATAGACACACTCCAGTACTGCACCCTATAGACACACTCCAGTACTGCACCCTATAGACACACTCCAATACTGCACCCCTATAGACACACTCCAGTACTGCACTCTTATAGACACACTCCAGTACTGCACCCTATAGACACACTCCAGTACTGCACCCTATAGACACACTCCAGTACTGCACTCTTATAGACACACTCCAGTACTGCACCCTATAGACACACTCCAGTACTGCACCCTATAGACACACTCCAGTACTGCACCCTATAGACACACTCCAATACTGCACCCCTATAGACACACTCCAGTACTGCACTCTTATAGACACACTCCAGTACTGCACCCTATAGACACACTCCAGTACTGCACCCCTATAGACACACTCCAGTACTGCACTCTTATAGACACACTCCAGTACTGCACCCTATAGACACACTCCAATACTGCACCCCTATAGACACACTCCAGTACTGCACCCCTATAGACACACTCCAGTACTGCACTCTTATAGACACACTCCAGTACTGCACCCTATAGACACACTCCAGTACTGCACCCTATAGACACACTCCAATACTGCACCCCTATAGACACACTCCAGTACTGCACTCTTATAGACACACTCCAGTACTGCACCCTATAGACACACTCCAGTACTGCACCCTATAGACACACTCCAGTACTGCACCCCTATAGACACACTCCAGTACTGCACCCCTATAGACACACTCCAGTACTGCACCCTATAGACACACTCCAGTACTGCACCCTATAGACACACTCCAGTACTGCACCCCTATAGACACACTCCAGTACTGACCCCCTATAGACACACTCCAGTACTGACCCCCTATAGACACACTCCAGTACTGCACCCTATAGACACACTCCAGTACTGACCCCCTATAGACACACTCCAGTACTGACCCCCTATAGACACACTCCAGTACTGCACTCCTATAGACACACTCCAGTACTGACCCTCTATAGACACACTCCAGTACTGCACTCCTATAGACACACTCCAGTACTGCACCCCTACAGTCGCACTCCAGTACTGCACCCCTATAGACACACTCCAGTACTGCACCCCTATAGACACACTCCAGTACTGCACCCCTACAGTCGCACTCCAGTACTGACCCCCTATAGACACACTCCAGTACTGCACTCTTATAGACACACTCCAGTACTGCACCCTATAGACACACTCCAGTACTGCACCCTATAGACACACTCCAGTACTGCACTCTTATAGACACACTCCAGTACTGCACTCCTATAGACACACTCCAGTACTGCACCCCTATAGACACACTCCAGTACTGCACCCTATAGACACACTCCAGTACTGCACTCTTATAGACACACTCCAGTACTGCACCCTATAGACACACTCCAGTACTGCACCCTATAGACACACTCCAGTACTGCACCCTATAGACACACTCCAGTACTGCACTCTTATAGACACACTCCAGTACTGCACTCCTATAGACACACTCCAGTACTGCACCCCTATAGACACACTCCAGTACTGCACCCTATAGACACACTCCAGTACTGCACTCTTATAGACACACTCCAGTACTGCACTCCTATAGACACACTCCAGTACTGCACCCCTATAGACACACTCCAGTACTGCACCCTATAGACACACTCCAGTACTGCACTCTTATAGACACACTCCAGGACTGCACCCTATAGACACACTCCAGTACTGCACCCTATAGACACACTCCAATACTGCACCCCTATAGACACACTCCAGTACTGCACTCTTATAGACACACTCCAGTACTGCACCCTATAGACACACTCCAGTACTGCACTCTTATAGACACACTCCAGTACTGCACCCCTATAGACACACTCCAGTACTGCACTCTTATAGACACACTCCAGTACTGCACCCCTATAGACACACTCCAGTACTGCACCCCTATAGACACACTCCAGTACTGCACCCCTACAGTCGCACTCCAGTACTGACCCCCTATAGACACACTCCAGTACTGCACTCTTATAGACACACTCCAGTACTGCACCCTATAGACACACTCCAGTACTGCACCCTATAGACACACTCCAGTACTGCACCCCTATAGACACACTCCAGTACTGCACTCCTATAGACACACTCCAGTACTGACCCTCTATAGACACACTCCAGTACTGCACTCTTATAGACACACTCCAGTACTGCACCCTATAGACACACTCCAGTACTGCACCCTATAGACACACTCCAGTACTGCACTCTTATAGACACACTCCAGTACTGCACCCTATAGACACACTCCAGTACTGCACCCTATAGACACACTCCAGTACTGCACCCTATAGACACACTCCAATACTGCACCCCTATAGACACACTCCAGTACTGCACTCTTATAGACACACTCCAGTACTGCACCCTATAGACACACTCCAATACTGCACCCCTATAGACACACTCCAGTACTGCACTCTTATAGACACACTCCAGTACTGCACCCTATAGACACACTCCAATACTGCACCCCTATAGACACACTCCAGTACTGCACCCCTATAGACACACTCCAGTACTGCACTCTTATAGACACACTCCAGTACTGCACCCTATAGACACACTCCAGTACTGCACTCTTATAGACACACTCCAGGACTGCACCCTATAGACACACTCCAGTACTGCACCCTATAGACACACTCCAATACTGCACCCCTATAGACACACTCCAGTACTGCACTCTTATAGACACACTCCAGTACTGCACCCTATAGACACACTCCAGTACTGCACCCTATAGACACACTCCAGTACTGCACCCCTATAGACACACTCCAGTACTGCACCCCTATAGACACACTCCAGTACTGACCCCCTATAGACACACTCCAGTACTGCACCCTATAGACACACTCCAGTACTGCACCCCTATAGACACACTCCAGTACTGACCCCCTATAGACACACTCCAGTACTGCACCCTATAGACACACTCCAGTACTGACCCCCTATAGACACACTCCAGTACTGACCCCCTATAGACACACTCCAGTACTGCACTCCTATAGACACACTCCAGTACTGACCCTCTATAGACACACTCCAGTACTGCACTCCTATAGACACACTCCAGTACTGCACCCCTACAGTCGCACTCCAGTACTGCACCCCTATAGACACACTCCAGTACTGCACCCCTATAGACACACTCCAGTACTGCACCCCTACAGTCGCACTCCAGTACTGACCCCCTATAGACACACTCCAGTACTGCACTCCTATAGACACACTCCAGTACTGACCCTCTATAGACACACTCCAGTACTGCACCCCTATAGACACACTCCAGTACTGCACCCCAATAGACACACTCCAGTACTGACCCCCTATAGACACACTCCAGTACTGCACCCTATAGACACACTCCAGTACTGCACCCCTATAGACACACTCCAGTACTGAACTCTTATAGACACACTCCAGTACTGCACCCCATAGACACACTCCAGTACTGCACCCCTATAGACACACTCCAGTACTGACCCCCTATAGACACACTCCAGTACTGCACTCCTATAGACACACTCCAGTACTGACCCTCTATAGACACACTCCAGTACTGCACTCCTATAGACACACTCCAGTACTGCACCCCTACAGTCGCACTCCAGTACTGCACCCCTATAGACACACTCCAGTACTGCACCCCTATAGACACACTCCAGTACTGCACCCCTACAGTCGCACTCCAGTACTGACCCCCTATAGACACACGCCAGTACTGCACTCCTATAGACACACTCCAGTACTGACCCTCTATAGACACACTCCAGTACTGCACCCCTATAGACACACTCCAGTACTGCACCCCTATAGACACACTCCAGTACTGACCCCCTATAGACACACTCCAGTACTGCACCCTATAGACACACTCCAGTACTGCACCCCTATAGACACACTCCAGTACTGCACTCTTATAGACACACTCCAATACTGCACCCCTATAGACACATTCCAGTACTGACCCCCTATAGACACACTCCAGTACTGCACCCTATAGACACACTCCAATACTGCACCCCTATAGACACACTCCAGTACTGCACTCTTATAGACACACTCCAGTACTGCACCCTATAGACACACTCCAGTACTGCACTCTTATAGACACACTCCAGTACTGCACCCCTATAGACACACTCCAGTACTGCACTCTTATAGACACACTCCAGTACTGCACCCCTATAGACACACTCCAGTACTGCACCCCTATAGACACACTCCAGTACTGCACCCCTACAGTCGCACTCCAGTACTGACCCCCTATAGACACACTCCAGTACTGCACTCTTATAGACACACTCCAGTACTGCACCCTATAGACACACTCCAGTACTGCACCCTATAGACACACTCCAGTACTGCACCCCTATAGACACACTCCAGTACTGCACTCCTATAGACACACTCCAGTACTGACCCTCTATAGACACACTCCAGTACTGCACTCTTATAGACACACTCCAGTACTGCACCCTATAGACACACTCCAGTACTGCACCCTATAGACACACTCCAGTACTGCACTCTTATAGACACACTCCAGTACTGCACCCTATAGACACACTCCAGTACTGCACCCTATAGACACACTCCAGTACTGCACCCTATAGACACACTCCAATACTGCACCCCTATAGACACACTCCAGTACTGCACTCTTATAGACACACTCCAGTACTGCACCCTATAGACACACTCCAATACTGCACCCCTATAGACACACTCCAGTACTGCACTCTTATAGACACACTCCAGTACTGCACCCTATAGACACACTCCAATACTGCACCCCTATAGACACACTCCAGTACTGCACCCCTATAGACACACTCCAGTACTGCACTCTTATAGACACACTCCAGTACTGCACCCTATAGACACACTCCAGTACTGCACTCTTATAGACACACTCCAGGACTGCACCCTATAGACACACTCCAGTACTGCACCCTATAGACACACTCCAATACTGCACCCCTATAGACACACTCCAGTACTGCACTCTTATAGACACACTCCAGTACTGCACCCTATAGACACACTCCAGTACTGCACCCTATAGACACACTCCAGTACTGCACCCCTATAGACACACTCCAGTACTGCACCCCTATAGACACACTCCAGTACTGACCCCCTATAGACACACTCCAGTACTGCACCCTATAGACACACTCCAGTACTGCACCCCTATAGACACACTCCAGTACTGACCCCCTATAGACACACTCCAGTACTGCACCCTATAGACACACTCCAGTACTGACCCCCTATAGACACACTCCAGTACTGACCCCCTATAGACACACTCCAGTACTGCACTCCTATAGACACACTCCAGTACTGACCCTCTATAGACACACTCCAGTACTGCACTCCTATAGACACACTCCAGTACTGCACCCCTACAGTCGCACTCCAGTACTGCACCCCTATAGACACACTCCAGTACTGCACCCCTATAGACACACTCCAGTACTGCACCCCTACAGTCGCACTCCAGTACTGACCCCCTATAGACACACTCCAGTACTGCACTCCTATAGACACACTCCAGTACTGACCCTCTATAGACACACTCCAGTACTGCACCCCTATAGACACACTCCAGTACTGCACCCCAATAGACACACTCCAGTACTGACCCCCTATAGACACACTCCAGTACTGCACCCTATAGACACACTCCAGTACTGCACCCCTATAGACACACTCCAGTACTGAACTCTTATAGACACACTCCAGTACTGCACCCCATAGACACACTCCAGTACTGCACCCCTATAGACACACTCCAGTACTGACCCCCTATAGACACACTCCAGTACTGCACTCCTATAGACACACTCCAGTACTGACCCTCTATAGACACACTCCAGTACTGCACTCCTATAGACACACTCCAGTACTGCACCCCTACAGTCGCACTCCAGTACTGCACCCCTATAGACACACTCCAGTACTGCACCCCTATAGACACACTCCAGTACTGCACCCCTACAGTCGCACTCCAGTACTGACCCCCTATAGACACACGCCAGTACTGCACTCCTATAGACACACTCCAGTACTGACCCTCTATAGACACACTCCAGTACTGCACCCCTATAGACACACTCCAGTACTGCACCCCTATAGACACACTCCAGTACTGACCCCCTATAGACACACTCCAGTACTGCACCCTATAGACACACTCCAGTACTGCACTCTTATAGACACACTCCAGTACTGCACCCCTATAGACACACTCCAGTACTGCACTCTTATAGACACACTCCAGTACTGCACCCCTACAGTCGCACTCCAGTACTGACCCCCTATAGACACACTCCAGTACTGCACTCTTATAGACACACTCCAGTACTGCACCCTATAGACACACTCCAGTACTGCACCCTATAGACACACTCCAGTACTGCACCCCTATAGACACACTCCAGTACTGCACTCCTATAGACACACTCCAGTACTGACCCTCTATAGACACACTCCAGTACTGCACTCTTATAGACACACTCCAGTACTGCACCCTATAGACACACTCCAGTACTGCACCCTATAGACACACTCCAGTACTGCACTCTTATAGACACACTCCAGTACTGCACCCTATAGACACACTCCAGTACTGCACCCTATAGACACACTCCAGTACTGCACCCTATAGACACACTCCAATACTGCACCCCTATAGACACACTCCAGTACTGCACTCTTATAGACACACTCCAGTACTGCACCCTATAGACACACTCCAATACTGCACCCCTATAGACACACTCCAGTACTGCACTCTTATAGACACACTCCAGTACTGCACCCTATAGACACACTCCAATACTGCACCCCTATAGACACACTCCAGTACTGCACCCCTATAGACACACTCCAGTACTGCACTCTTATAGACACACTCCAGTACTGCACCCTATAGACACACTCCAGTACTGCACTCTTATAGACACACTCCAGGACTGCACCCTATAGACACACTCCAGTACTGCACCCTATAGACACACTCCAATACTGCACCCCTATAGACACACTCCAGTACTGCACTCTTATAGACACACTCCAGTACTGCACCCTATAGACACACTCCAGTACTGCACCCTATAGACACACTCCAGTACTGCACCCCTATAGACACACTCCAGTACTGCACCCCTATAGACACACTCCAGTACTGACCCCCTATAGACACACTCCAGTACTGCACCCTATAGACACACTCCAGTACTGCACCCCTATAGACACACTCCAGTACTGACCCCCTATAGACACACTCCAGTACTGCACCCTATAGACACACTCCAGTACTGACCCCCTATAGACACACTCCAGTACTGACCCCCTATAGACACACTCCAGTACTGCACTCCTATAGACACACTCCAGTACTGACCCTCTATAGACACACTCCAGTACTGCACTCCTATAGACACACTCCAGTACTGCACCCCTACAGTCGCACTCCAGTACTGCACCCCTATAGACACACTCCAGTACTGCACCCCTATAGACACACTCCAGTACTGCACCCCTACAGTCGCACTCCAGTACTGACCCCCTATAGACACACTCCAGTACTGCACTCCTATAGACACACTCCAGTACTGACCCTCTATAGACACACTCCAGTACTGCACCCCTATAGACACACTCCAGTACTGCACCCCAATAGACACACTCCAGTACTGACCCCCTATAGACACACTCCAGTACTGCACCCTATAGACACACTCCAGTACTGCACCCCTATAGACACACTCCAGTACTGAACTCTTATAGACACACTCCAGTACTGCACCCCATAGACACACTCCAGTACTGCACCCCTATAGACACACTCCAGTACTGACCCCCTATAGACACACTCCAGTACTGCACTCCTATAGACACACTCCAGTACTGACCCTCTATAGACACACTCCAGTACTGCACTCCTATAGACACACTCCAGTACTGCACCCCTACAGTCGCACTCCAGTACTGCACCCCTATAGACACACTCCAGTACTGCACCCCTATAGACACACTCCAGTACTGCACCCCTACAGTCGCACTCCAGTACTGACCCCCTATAGACACACGCCAGTACTGCACTCCTATAGACACACTCCAGTACTGACCCTCTATAGACACACTCCAGTACTGCACCCCTATAGACACACTCCAGTACTGCACCCCTATAGACACACTCCAGTACTGACCCCCTATAGACACACTCCAGTACTGCACCCTATAGACACACTCCAGTACTGCACCCCTATAGACACACTCCAGTACTGCACTCTTATAGACACACTCCAATACTGCACCCCTATAGACACATTCCAGTACTGACCCCCTATAGACACACTCCAGTACTGCACCCTATAGACACACTCCAGTACTGACCCCCTATAGACACACTCCAGTACTGCACCCCTATAGACACACTCCAATACTGCACCCTATAGACACACTCCAGTACTGACCCCCTATAGACACACTCCAGTACTGACCCCCTATAGACACACTCCAGTACTGCACTCCTATAGACACACTCCAGTACTGACCCTCTATAGACACACTCCAGTACTGCACTCCTATAGACACACTCCAGTACTGCACCCCTACAGTCGCACTCCAGTACTGCACCCCTATAGACACACTCCAGTACTGCACCCCTATAGACACACTCCAGTACTGCACCCCTACAGTCGCACTCCAGTACTGACCCCCTATAGACACACTCCAGTACTGCACTCCTATAGACACACTCCAGTACTGACCCTCTATAGACACACTCCAGTACTGCACTCCTATAGACACACTCCAGTACTGCACTCCTATAGACACACTCCAGTACTGCACCCCTACAGTCGCACTCTAGTACTGACCCCCTATAGACACACTCCAGTACTGACCCTCTATAGACACACTCCAGTACTGCACTCCTATAGACACACTCCAGTACTGCACTCCTATAGACACACTCCAGTACTGCACCCCTACAGTCGCACTCTAGTACTGACCCCCTACAGTCGCACTCCAGTACTGACCCCCTATAGACACACTCCAGTACTGACCCCCTATAGACACACTCCAGTACTGCACTCCTATAGACACACTCCAGTACTGCACCCCTATAGACACACTCCAGTACTGCACCCCTATAGACACACTCCAGTACTGCACCCCTACAGTCGCACTCTAGTACTGACCCCCTACAGTCGCACTCCAGTACTGCACCCCTACAGTCGCACTCTAGTACTGACCCCCTATAGACACACTCCAGTACTGCACTCCTATAGACACACTCCAGTACTGCACCCCTACAGTCGCACTCCAGTACTGCACCCCTATAGACACACTCCAGTACTGCACCCCTACAGTCGCACTCCAGTACTGACCCCCTATAGACACACTCCAGTACTGCACCCCTATAGACACACTCCAGTACTGACCCCCTATAGACACACTCCAGTACTGCACCCCTATAGACACACTCCAGTACTGCACCCCTATAGACACACTCCAGTACTGCACCCTATAGACACACTCCAGTACTGCACCCTATAGACACACTCCAGTACTGCACCCCTATAGACACACTCCAGTACTGACCCCCTATAGACACACTCCAGTACTGACCCCCTATAGACACACTCCAGTACTGCACCCTATAGACACACTCCAGTACTGACCCCCTATAGACACACTCAAGTACTGACCCCCTATAGACACACTCCAGTACTGCACTCCTATAGACACACTCCAGTACTGACCCTCTATAGACACACTCCAGTACTGCACTCCTATAGACACACTCCAGTACTGCACCCCTACAGTCGCACTCCAGTACTGCACCCCTATAGACACACTCCAGTACTGCACCCCTATAGACACACTCCAGTACTGCACCCCTACAGTCGCACTCCAGTACTGACCCCCTATAGACACACTCCAGTACTGCACTCTTATAGACACACTCCAGTACTGCACCCTATAGACACACTCCAGTACTGCACCCTATAGACACACTCCAGTACTGCACTCTTATAGACACACTCCAGTACTGCACTCCTATAGACACACTCCAGTACTGCACCCCTATAGACACACTCCAGTACTGCACCCTATAGACACACTCCAGTACTGCACTCTTATAGACACACTCCAGTACTGCACTCCTATAGACACACTCCAGTACTGACCCCCTATAGACACACTCCAGTACTGCACCCTATAGACACACTCCAGTACTGCACCCTATAGACACACTCCAGTACTGCACCCTATAGACACACTCCAGTACTGCACTCTTATAGACACACTCCAGTACTGCACTCCTATAGACACACTCCAGTACTGCACCCCTATAGACACACTCCAGTACTGCACCCTATAGACACACTCCAGTACTGCACTCTTATAGACACACTCCAGTACTGCACTCCTATAGACACACTCCAGTACTGCACCCCTATAGACACACTCCAGTACTGCACCCTATAGACACACTCCAGTACTGCACTCTTATAGACACACTCCAGGACTGCACCCTATAGACACACTCCAGTACTGCACCCTATAGACACACTCCAATACTGCACCCCTATAGACACACTCCAGTACTGCACTCTTATAGACACACTCCAGTACTGCACCCTATAGACACACTCCAGTACTGCACTCTTATAGACACACTCCAGTACTGCACCCCTATAGACACACTCCAGTACTGCACTCTTATAGACACACTCCAGTACTGCACCCCTATAGACACACTCCAGTACTGCACCCCTATAGACACACTCCAGTACTGCACCCCTACAGTCGCACTCCAGTACTGACCCCCTATAGACACACTCCAGTACTGCACTCTTATAGACACACTCCAGTACTGCACCCTATAGACACACTCCAGTACTGCACCCTATAGACACACTCCAGTACTGCACCCCTATAGACACACTCCAGTACTGCACTCCTATAGACACACTCCAGTACTGACCCTCTATAGACACACTCCAGTACTGCACTCTTATAGACACACTCCAGTACTGCACCCTATAGACACACTCCAGTACTGCACCCTATAGACACACTCCAGTACTGCACTCTTATAGACACACTCCAGTACTGCACCCTATAGACACACTCCAGTACTGCACCCTATAGACACACTCCAGTACTGCACCCTATAGACACACTCCAATACTGCACCCCTATAGACACACTCCAATACTGCACTCTTATAGACACACTCCAGTACTGCACCCTATAGACACACTCCAATACTGCACCCCTATAGACACACTCCAGTACTGCACTCTTATAGACACACTCCAGTACTGCACCCTATAGACACACTCCAATACTGCACCCCTATAGACACACTCCAGTACTGCACCCCTATAGACACACTCCAGTACTGCACTCTTATAGACACACTCCAGTACTGCACCCTATAGACACACTCCAGTACTGCACTCTTATAGACACACTCCAGGACTGCACCCTATAGACACACTCCAGTACTGCACCCTATAGACACACTCCAATACTGCACCCCTATAGACACACTCCAGTACTGCACTCTTATAGACACACTCCAGTACTGCACCCTATAGACACACTCCAGTACTGCACCCTATAGACACACTCCAGTACTGCACCCCTATAGACACACTCCAGTACTGCACCCCTATAGACACACTCCAGTACTGACCCCCTATAGACACACTCCAGTACTGCACCCTATAGACACACTCCAGTACTGCACCCCTATAGACACACTCCAGTACTGACCCCCTATAGACACACTCCAGTACTGCACCCTATAGACACACTCCAGTACTGACCCCCTATAGACACACTCCAGTACTGACCCCCTATAGACACACTCCAGTACTGCACTCCTATAGACACACTCCAGTACTGACCCTCTATAGACACACTCCAGTACTGCACTCCTATAGACACACTCCAGTACTGCACCCCTACAGTCGCACTCCAGTACTGCACCCCTATAGACACACTCCAGTACTGCACCCCTATAGACACACTCCAGTACTGCACCCCTACAGTCGCACTCCAGTACTGACCCCCTATAGACACACTCCAGTACTGCACTCCTATAGACACACTCCAGTACTGACCCTCTATAGACACACTCCAGTACTGCACCCCTATAGACACACTCCAGTACTGCACCCCAATAGACACACTCCAGTACTGACCCCCTATAGACACACTCCAGTACTGCACCCTATAGACACACTCCAGTACTGCACCCCTATAGACACACTCCAGTACTGAACTCTTATAGACACACTCCAGTACTGCACCCCATAGACACACTCCAGTACTGCACCCCTATAGACACACTCCAGTACTGACCCCCTATAGACACACTCCAGTACTGCACTCCTATAGACACACTCCAGTACTGACCCTCTATAGACACACTCCAGTACTGCACTCCTATAGACACACTCCAGTACTGCACCCCTACAGTCGCACTCCAGTACTGCACCCCTATAGACACACTCCAGTACTGCACCCCTATAGACACACTCCAGTACTGCACCCCTACAGTCGCACTCCAGTACTGACCCCCTATAGACACACGCCAGTACTGCACTCCTATAGACACACTCCAGTACTGACCCTCTATAGACACACTCCAGTACTGCACCCCTATAGACACACTCCAGTACTGCACCCCTATAGACACACTCCAGTACTGACCCCCTATAGACACACTCCAGTACTGCACCCTATAGACACACTCCAGTACTGCACCCCTATAGACACACTCCAGTACTGCACTCTTATAGACACACTCCAATACTGCACCCCTATAGACACATTCCAGTACTGACCCCCTATAGACACACTCCAGTACTGCACCCTATAGACACACTCCAGTACTGACCCCCTATAGACACACTCCAGTACTGCACCCCTATAGACACACTCCAATACTGCACCCTATAGACACACTCCAGTACTGACCCCCTATAGACACACTCCAGTACTGACCCCCTATAGACACACTCCAGTACTGCACTCCTATAGACACACTCCAGTACTGACCCTCTATAGACACACTCCAGTACTGCACTCCTATAGACACACTCCAGTACTGCACCCCTACAGTCGCACTCCAGTACTGCACCCCTATAGACACACTCCAGTACTGCACCCCTATAGACACACTCCAGTACTGCACCCCTACAGTCGCACTCCAGTACTGACCCCCTATAGACACACTCCAGTACTGCACTCCTATAGACACACTCCAGTACTGACCCTCTATAGACACACTCCAGTACTGCACTCCTATAGACACACTCCAGTACTGCACTCCTATAGACACACTCCAGTACTGCACCCCTACAGTCGCACTCTAGTACTGACCCCCTATAGACACACTCCAGTACTGACCCTCTATAGACACACTCCAGTACTGCACTCCTATAGACACACTCCAGTACTGCACTCCTATAGACACACTCCAGTACTGCACCCCTACAGTCGCACTCTAGTACTGACCCCCTACAGTCGCACTCCAGTACTGACCCCCTATAGACACACTCCAGTACTGACCCCCTATAGACACACTCCAGTACTGCACTCCTATAGACACACTCCAGTACTGCACCCCTATAGACACACTCCAGTACTGCACCCCTATAGACACACTCCAGTACTGCACCCCTACAGTCGCACTCTAGTACTGACCCCCTACAGTCGCACTCCAGTACTGCACCCCTACAGTCGCACTCTAGTACTGACCCCCTATAGACACACTCCAGTACTGCACTCCTATAGACACACTCCAGTACTGCACCCCTACAGTCGCACTCCAGTACTGCACCCCTATAGACACACTCCAGTACTGCACCCCTACAGTCGCACTCCAGTACTGACCCCCTATAGACACACTCCAGTACTGCACCCCTATAGACACACTCCAGTACTGACCCCCTATAGACACACTCCAGTACTGCACCCCTATAGACACACTCCAGTACTGACCCCCTATAGACACACTCCAGTACTGCACCCCTACAGTCGCACTCCAGTACTGCACTCCTATAGACACACTCCAGTACTGCACTCCTATAGACACACTCCAGTACTGGACCCCTACAGTCGCACTCCAGTACTGACCCCCTATAGACACACTCCAGTACTGACCCCCTATAGACACACTCCAGTACTGCACTCCTATAGACACACTCCAGTACTGACCCCCTATAGACACACTCCAGTACTGCACCCTATAGACACACTCCAGTACTGACCCCCTATAGACACACTCCAGTACTGACCCCCTATAGACACACTCCAGTATTGTCCCCCTATAGACACACTCCAGTACTGCACTCCTATAGACACACTCCAGTACTGACCCCCTATAGACACACTCCAGTACTGACCCCCTATAGACACACTCCAGTACTGACCCCCATAGACACACTCCAGTACTGTCCCCCTATAGACAGACTCCAGTACTGCACCCTATAGACACACTCCAGTACTGACCCCCTATAGACACACTCCAGTACTGACCCCCTATAGACACACTCCAGTACTGTCCCCCTATAGACAGACTCCAGTACTGCACCCTATAGACACACTCCAGTACTGACCCCCTATAGACACACTCCAGTACTGACCCCCTATAGACACACTCCAGTACTGACCCCCTATAGACACACTCCAGTACTGTCCCCCTATAGACACACTCCAGTACTGACCCCCTATAGACACACTCCGGTACTGACCCCCTATAGACACACTCCGGTACTGACCCCCTATAGACACACTCCGGTACTGACCCCCTATAGACACACTCCAGTACTGCACTCCTATAGACACACTCCAGTAGTTTTTTTTCTATCTCCAAATATGTCATTTTCTTTTGTCATTATCTATTTATTTTACTGACATGTGTCTTGCTTAATACTCATTTATTTTCCAGAATTCTGGCCTATTTCTGTCCACAGGGTGTAATTCTATTAAAAACGAATTAAATCTAATACATTTTAGCACCACTAATTAGTATAAACAAAAACAAGCCTAGACTTTTTTATGGCTGCTCTTACTAATGATTTTAACACATTGTATTGGTGTTTTGTGGTACATTATCTGTGTTTTGGTGTTGTCCGCCACCAGAGTTTTCACATGTTGTGCCATTTCTCAAACATTATTTATCACAAATTAATAAAAAAAAAAAAATGCATATGAATTAAATGTTACCTGAACTAATAAACTACATGCACAGATTAAGCATATATATGCATTTTGTACTTTATTTTGCTTAATTTCTACCTGTCCCATGGTTTACCCGTCATTACAACACGCTCTGCATAAAGGCACTTTCCTACTTTTTTTCATCAAAAGTTTATTTGGTAGCCATGGTAACCTAATATCATAGTGGATCACATGGATTTCAAGCTGCAAGACTGATGCCTTGATGTCCAGAAAAGTAAGTAAATCTACTCTTTATTCTTTGTGTTGGGCATGTACACTTATTATGCGTCATTACCATATGTGTTGTATTTCTGTATTTTTAAACATTTTTGAATTATTTTTATCACTTTAATAGTTAAAATGGTGTACATTACATGTAGAAAGCTAACTAAACTTGCTTAGTCATCATCTTTGCTAGTAAGGCTAGTTTTTTGACAAAAATGTCATTACCAGCACAGTCATTACCAGCACATTACAGCTTGTGCTAATGACAGGTTGTGGTGGTGATGACGGCAGATACATTAAACATACTGTTCTTTAAAGAATTTATGTTGAATACATTATCTTAAATGAATTAATATACATTTAGCAAATCAAAAGTCACTATATTTTAAATTAAGTAATGCATTTGTTTTTAAAATACTAAATTAATTCATTATAATTGTTGTGTTTAGGTGTGACATGGCTCCAAAAGCATCTGCCCAAAGGTCCAAATCATACAGAAAACGTCTAAAACATCATGACCTCAAAGCTAGATTATTGTAATGCTCTACTGGGTGTTTGCCCTGCACGCTTAATAAACAAACTACAGCTGGTCCAAAACGCAGCAGCTCGAGTTCTTGCCAGAACCAGGAAGTATGACCATATTAGCCCGGTTCTGTCAAAACTGCACTGGCTCCCTATTAAACATCGCATCAATTTTTAAATATTGCTGATTACTTACAAAGCACTAAATGGTTTAGCTCCGCAGTGCTTGAGCGAGCTCTTAACGCATTATAGTCCTTCACGTCTATTGCGATCTCAAAATTCCGGCCAGTTGATAATACCTAGAATATCAAAATCGACTGCTGGCGGTAGATCCTTCTCCTATTTAGCACCAAAACTCTGGAACAGTCTTCCTACCATTGTCCGGGAAGCAGACACACTCTGTCAGTTCAAAGCTAGACTAAAGACACATCTCTTTGACCTAGCATTCACATAATACATTATAGACTTCTATAATTCAATGTTAGGCTGCATAGATTACATCAGCTGGAACCGGGAACACTTCCCATAAATCCTGATGTACTCGTTACATCATAAGAAGAATGGCGTCTACGCTAATATTAGTCTCTCTGTTTATCCCGAGGTTTACCGCAGTCCGCCGGATCCAGGCCGTATCCAGATCTGATGAAGGATCTGCGCCTGGACCCGATGACAACGCAGTGCTGAAATGTCAACTAGGCTCTCCCCTGTGAAGGCCTCCCTCCCCTCCTTTCACCTCTCTACAGATAAAGCGTTGTCGGGATAATTCCAGTTCGCGTGGCTACGTGGAAAGCGACAAAAATTATGTATTATTCATTTTAAGGCCAGACAAGTAGTTTGTTGAGGGTTGGTTTGTAGGGAAGGACTACACGCCTGCACACATATATTCAAACGCACTTACCTATAGACTGAACTCGTAATACGCATGTGCACGCCATCAGCGTTCTCACGGGTTCACGTTTTTGAAGTTTGCGCAGAAAGAACTTAAGAGTTTTCTGTTAGAACGGTGTCGTGTTAGCGGCCCCTAAGTTAATAATTAATGATCGTTGCAACGGAAGTGAATCAATCAAAACTAACTTTAGCTGGACAATAACTTTATTCTAGAGCTGCTGAAAAGCCAAAACACTTTACTTTAATTTCCTATTATCAATGTAAAGCTGCTTTGGAACAATCTACATTGTTAAAAGCGCTATATAAATGAAGATGACTTGACTAGTGTATGTGGCGCAAAAAGTTTAAGTAAAACTGTCAGATTAGATTCTAGTTGTTTGGGATACGTAATATGACTAATGTGTTATTTCAGCGTTTTACCTGTTCTTAACTGCCCTCCTGTTTCATGTTTTTTTATTCAACATGGCTATGAAAAGATTAAATAGTCTGTTTAGACTATAATTTTACTGAACCAATCCTGTTCACAAGGAACACAGTTCATGTTTGGTCTTCCATAATAAGATTAAACTATGTTTTGATGTTTAAACAGATTACTAGCTGGTGTTTTTTTTTTTGTTTTTTTTTTGGTCTGAAGTCACTTGGGCTCTTAAATTACAATAGCTTATGATCAGTGATTTGTCATCACCGCAACAAACTGTCATTATCAGAACTGCAATGTCATCACCATCACCATACATATTTTTGCCAATAAATTATGTATAAATTACAAAAACATCCTACAATTATATATTTCTGACAATGTTGGACAGTCTAAATGATCACTGTATTAAAAAGTTTTGATATATGGCATTCACTTAAAATAAGCTTATATTCCAAGCCAGGGTAGATTGATGAATCAGAAATTTAGATACTTAAATGACTATAATTCATCTTGCAAGTAAAAATCAGCAATCCCATTAAGTTCAAGATAAAATAGATTCCATGTGAAACCACAAAATGCTTTAAAAGCACTGATTTATCATTCAAGTTTTATTTTTACATATATTCGATGATGTGATAGTTATGACACATTTACTTGACATAGTTAAGAAAATGGCAAAAAATCATAAATTCCCTTATCTTATGGTCTCAACCAAGCTCATAATGTCGCTCCTGACTTAAGGACTGATAATTTGATGTATACCAATTAGTCACATTTGGAATTTTAATTTTCAAAATTGCAGCAACCCAATTTGGCCCTTAATCTGAGAAATGCCCATTTACCAATGCCATTGTAGATGTATATTCTGTTTTTGTTACGTTCTTGGTGTTCAATAAAACATTTTTTTTAAAAAAAAAGACACACGGCACCCCTGTCATGTCATCTTCTCCTCTTATTGTCACTTACACCTCATGCAACATGTTTAGCATATCCTTCTCTGTCAGCACAGGATTTACATGTGATAAATGCAGGGAGACGGGGAAGATTTCAGAACTAGAGACACGCATCCAAGCTTTAATCAAGGTTAATTGTAAGAGTGCAAGGGCTTTAGATACTGCTTTGGATGCGACTAGCTTAGTGAACTCTGTACATTGTTCAGTTCGGCTGAAGTAGAGCCCGTGCAGCAGGGCAACTGGGTGACGGTGAGGCACTGTAGTCGCGGGACAAAACAGGAGATCACCAAAATGAATGTTAAAGAGGTGTGTGAACTCGCAAGTACGATGTCAAGCACTGTAATTTGGTCTGGCCCCCTTCCTGTTCGCAGGAGTGATGAGATAGTTAGTAGATTGTGTTCACTCAATGGCTGGTTGTCTAAGTGGTGTCCGCAAAATAATATAGAATTCATAGACAATTGGAAAAGTTTTTGGGGCAGACCTGACCTGTTGAAAAGAGATGGTATTCATCCCTCCTGGGATGGTGCTGCTCTTCTCTCTAGTAATATGGCTCATAGTCTTAGAGCTCAAACATGACAATCTGGGGCTCAGGTCAGGAAGCAGACAGACTGGCTTAACCGACCGTCTGCTAGCGGCCTCGCGTCACCAAGGTCAGATAAATCCCATCACATAGAGCCTCTTTCACCTAGCTATCATCATATAGAGAATGTGTCTGTTCCCCGAATTAGGACATACAAAAAACTTCCAAACCCATCTAAGGGTAAAAATTGAATAGATGTTCAACAAATAAAAAACAGATTTAATACAAATGAGCAAATGATAAAGCTTTGGTTGCTGAATATTCGATCCCTTACTTCAAAAGCACTCATTGTTAATGATATGATTACAGATAATAACCTAGATGTGCTGTGTTTGACAGAAACCTGGCTAAAACCAAACGATTACATTACTTTAAATGAGTCCACCCCGCAAGATTACTGTTATAAACATGAGCCTCGTCTGAAACGCAAAGGGGGAGGTGTTGCTGTAATTTATAGTAATATTTTTAGAATTACTAAGAAGTCTAGTTTCAAATATAATTATTTTGAAGTGTTGGTGCTTAATATAGCAATATGTAGTGTAAATGATAAATCACGTTTGAGATTTGTGCTGGCTACTGTATACAGGCCACCAGGGCACCATACAGACTTTATCAAAGAATTTGCGGACTTTCTATCAGAGTTAGTATTGGCTGCAGATAAAGTTATAATTGTTGGTGATTTTAATATACATGTGGATAACGAAAAAGATGCATTGGGATTGGCATTTAAAGACATCCTTAACTCTATTAGAGTTAGACAACACGTGTCAGGACCTACTCATCGTCGTAATCATACTCTAGATCTAATATTATCACATGGAATAGATGTTGATGCCGTTGAAATTCTGCAGCAGAGCGATGACATCTCAGATCATTATCTAGCCTCGTGTAAATTACATTTAGCCAAGGCTGCAAAGCCGACTCCGTGTTTCAAATATGTGAGACCTATCACTTCTGCCACTAAAGATTGCTTTATTAATAATCTTCCTGATCAGTTTCATCATCTCAGCATCCCGGATAGCTTAGAAGAACTTGATATTGCAACAGAAACTTTTAACTCTCTTTTCCAGCACTTTAGACACAGTTGCTCTGTTGCGCTTAAAGAAGATTAAAGAAAATAGTCCAACGCCGTGGTACAACGAGCACACTCGGCCCTTAAGAGAGCAGCCAGAGAGATGAAGTGCAACTGGAAGAAAACAAAACTAGAGGTATTTCGCATTTCATGGAAGGAGAGCTCTATTGCTTACAGAGAGGCTTTAAAAGCTGCTAGATCTGCTTATTTTTCAACCGTATTAGAAGAAAATAAACAAAACCCTAGGTATTTATTTGAAACAGTGGCTAAATTAACGAAAAAGAAAGCTTCAAACACAGATGTTTCCAAGCAACACAGCAGTAATGACTTTATGGGCCCTATCTTGCATCCAGCGCAATTGACTTTGTACACCGACGCATGTATCATTCCTATTTTGCACCCGACGCACAGCGGACTTTTCCCTCCACAGACGCACGTCAGTAAATTATGCTATTAATTTAATGTGCTATTTTGTAGGTTTAGAAAACAATTCCGCCACTGACCAGGAAAAACCTAGTCTAAAGTCAGTGGTACACACACACACACACACACACACACACACACACATGCTATAGACGAGGAAGAATTCGCTAAACTCGTTAAATCATCTAAATCGACAACATGTATGTTAGACCCTATACCGACTAAGCTACTGAAAGAGATGCTCCCAGAGGTCATAGATCCTCTTCTTAATATCATTACCAATATCATTATCATCACCCCTATAGACACACTCCAGTACTGCACCCTATAGACACACTCCAGTACTGTACCCCTATAGACACACTCCAGTACTGTACCCTATAGACACACTCCAGTACTGACCCCCTATAGACACACTCCAGTACTGCACCCCATAGACACACTCCAGTACTGCACCCCTATAGACACACTCCAGTACTGCACCCCTATAGACACACTCCAGTACTGCACCCTATAGACACATTCCAGTACTGCATCCTATAGACACACTCCAGTACTGCACTCCTATAGACACACTCCAATACTGCACCCTATAGACACACTCCAGTACTGACCCCCTATAGACACACTCCAGTACTGCACCCTATAGACACACTCCAGTACTGCATCTTATAGACACACTCCAGTACTGCACTCCTATAGACACACTCCAGTACTGCATCCTATAGACACACTCCAGTACTGACCCCCTATAGACACACTCCAGTACTGCACCCTATAGACACACTCCAGTACTGCACCCCCTATAGACACACTCCAGTGCTGCACCCTATAGACACACTCCAGTACTGACCCCCTATAGACACACTCCAGTACTGACCCCCTATAGACACACTCCAGTACTGCACTCCTATAGACACACTCCAGTACTGACCCTCTATAGACACACTCCGGTACTGACCCCCTATAGACACACTCCAGTACTGCACCCTATAGACACACTCCAGTACTGCACCCTATAGACACACTCCAGTACTGCACCCTATAGACACACTCCAGTACTGCACCTCTATAGACACACCTCAGTACTGACCCCCTATAGACACACTCCAGTACTGCACCCTATAGACACACTCCAGTACTGCACTCCTATAAACACACTCCAGTACTGCACCCTATAGACACACTCCAGTACTGCACCCCTATAGACACACTCCAGTACAGACCCCCTATAGACACACTCCAGTACTGCACCCTATAGACACACTCCAGTACTGCACTCCTATAGACACACTCCAATACTGCACCCTATAGACACACTCCAATACTGCACTCCTATAGACCCCCTATAGACACACTCCAGTACTGACCCCCTATAGACACACTCCAGTACTGCACTCCTATAGACACACTCCGGTACTGCACCCTATAGACACACTCCGGTACTGCACCCTATAGACACACTCCAATACTGACCCCCTATAGACACACTCCAGTACTGACCCCCTATAGACACACTCCAGGTACTGCACTCCTATAGACACACTCCAGTACTGCACCCTATAGACACACTCCAGTACTGACCCCCTATAGACACACTCCAGTACTGCACTCCTATTCACCTTATTCCGGAAGTAGCACTGGGTGGCGCCATCCGCGTAATCTCACTTCCTGGTTTAGCTACTTAGCGCTTTGTTTGCCCTGGTCCAATCTGTTATCTGTCTTGATATAAGTAGATAGACTATAATATTATAGCCAAATGCGTTGGCCTATGGTTATTAACAACTGCTGCAACGTACTAAAGTACATTTCACTTGAAGCTTTTGAAACAATGCCACAATCAAATTATTTAATAGCTGTGTCTTTCTAATAGCTATTACTTAGTTATGAAGATGTGCACAAACACTACTACATGTAAAGTTTGAAACATTATTACACTACAGTTTGTTTGCTTAATCACCAGATACATTTGCATTTGCCAACAGATGAGAAAAAAATAGCCACGAACTGGTGTAGAAAGAAAGTAGAGCCTCAACTAGATGAACAAGAGGGTAACGTTAGCTTAGCTAACTGCTAGCTGCAATTTCTTATGGTTTGATCTCTAACACAAGTAATGGCTGTAAAATAAATCCAGCGACTGAATTCTAGAGGACCATAGCTTTCAAACAAGGTATAGCATGTGTATGTGTCCTGTAGTGAGACCATTACAACATTAGATGTTTGTGGCTAATGTAGGCTAAACACTACACATCGGCCGGGCTGCGATCAGACAGGCAGACGGGTCATATAAACACCTAAAAGTCGTTTAAAAATTACCCCGAGAAACAGTGCATTGCTGTGCTGTTGGTACACACGTACATAGCACATTTGGCACAAATTAGCTTATCTTATGTGACATTTTATCAGTGAGACTTCTCTGCAGTTCTCCTCGAAATTGAATGAGGGTCCGCTAAACCGGAAGTTGGTTTACAACGGAAGTACTGGACAGAAGTAAAAGTGGGCGGGGCGGAATAAGGTGAATAGACACACTCCGGTACTGCACCCTATAGACACACTCCGGTACTGCACCCTATAGACACACTCCGGTACTGCACCCCTATAGACACACTCCGGTACTGACCCCCTATAGACACACTCCAGTACTGCCCCCCTATAGACACAATCCAGTACTGACCCCCTATAGACACACTCCAGTACTGCCCCCTATAGACACACTCCAGTACTGCCCCCTATAGACACACTCCAGTACTGAACCCGCAAATTGAGTTTAAATGAAACACCTACATGCTTCTACATGCTTTATTTATGAATATATATATACCGTTATAAAGCAGGACAACAGTTCAATCATCAAACTGTCCACTATACTGTCCATTTGAAGACAACTGTGACTACAAAAGTTCATATAAGACTAAAGATTGGAAATATGTTTAACCCTTTATCTGTTTTCTCAACTAACTGCAAGCCACAGTTTGGATGAAAGGTAAAAACAGAAAGCGTGACTCTGATCCTCCCTCAGTTTATTAAAAGGAACCCAGTTTATGTCTTTGAATCACCCCTTTTAAACAATATATTTTTAATAACAAATGAGTTGAGGTCAATCATTTTTTTCATCAAAGGTCAGAATGAGAACAAAGCACAAAAACTTGTTTATTTCAATCTCTAGAAGAAGGTTTTTAAAATAACAATTTTCTGAAAACAGACAGTAAAAAGGTTAAACTGTGGAAAGTGTAGAATCCAATAGTGAAGTTCATCCGGTTGGATTAAACGCGGCGGCTTCTCCGGACGAGAGTGGCACTTCCAGCGGTGAGTGTCTGAAACCAGAGAGAAAGAGAGTTACACCAACTCTGTGCTGAAACACAGGAAAACATGATTCTTTTCTGACCTCGATCATCTCCTCGCCCTGGATCTCTCTCACGTGTGTGAATTTATCCGATTCAATCACAATCTTTCCATCGATGAGTCGAGCTGTTGCCTGAAACCACAAGAACAACTTATCAAATCTGATGAGGTGCTTGATATGACTGCAAACTAGCTGATTTATGAATATATGAACACATACAGCGTCTGTATTATATCTGTGCACACTCACTCACACCCACACTCGCACTCACACACACACACACACACACTCACTCACACACACACACACACACACACACACTCTCCCTCACTCACTCACTCACACACACACACACACACACACACACACACACACACACACACACACACACACACACACAGGTGTGACGCAGGTCAGTTGTTGCTAGGTAACCACAAACAGCAGTTCTACAGACTCTCTACAGACTAATTAACTACTTTCTCTTCCAGTTACTGTACTACAGACTCGTTTCTCGAAACTAAAGTCACTTTATCAAACGCTTCAAACAGCGATCAACAACATCAGTCTATGTGGGATAAACTGAGGATCATTTATCGTTATTTCAGCACAAAATACATTCAATAAATACATTTACATCAATTCATCGGACACAAACACCAGCAAAACCCTACAGGCCAATTTACACACGTTTACATTCTCTTTTTCAGGAAGAATGACTTGATTTCAGACATGAATGAAGAGTTTTGATAAATGTGTCCTAGCGACTGTAAATGACTGAATGACCTTGATCTTCTTGCCATCCATGGTGTTAAACTCGCTCTCAGTGCCGATGGTGAAGGTGTTAGTGTTGCTCCTGAGGGCCGTTTTCACACAGATGCTGAATTCATCTCCGTTCTGCTCAATTGTTGTCAGAGGTTTCACTTCTTTCATCATTTTAATGTAAATCTCTGGAGCCGCTGCACTCATAAAAACACGTCGCACCTCACTATCATTACATATGAACAACAACTTTAGAAACTTTCAAATCAAAAGAAAACCAGAAGACTGACATACTGAAATGTCAAACTCACATATGGCTCTGAGAAACGCCTCTGGATTCTCCTGTTCACACAGCTTCCAGCTTCCACTGAAGTCCATGATTCCTCTCTTTGACTGTAGACCGGAGATCTGATTCTGATGAAGCGCTCGCTGTTGATCGTGAGTCTGTTTGTGATGGTTTCCTTAATTATGTCTCAGGAGCTTCATGTTTGAGTCTCAAATGAGTCTCACTGGGCTTTTACATGCACATTAAAGATCAAACATGCCAGTTATTATGTAATAAATATGTCCAGAAACTCCTATAAAACACACGTCCATCCATATTCCTCAAAGCCAAAGTCAATGTCAGTCTGTTACATTGAATTAAAATAAAAGTTAGGGGTCTGTAAGATGTTTACTTTGTGAAAGAGTCTCTTCTGCTCACCAAAGCTGCATTTATTTGATAAAAAATACAGTAAAAACTGTGAAATAATATTCCAGTGTAAATCATCTGTTCTCTATGTGAATATATAGTAAAGTGTAATTTATTCCTGTGATCAAAGCTGAATGTTCAGCATCATTACTCCAGTCTTCAGTGTCACATAATCATTCAGAAATCACTCTAATATGATGATTTGATGATCAACAAACATTTATGATTATTATCAGTGTTGAAAACACTTGTGCTGCTTCAGATTTCTGTGGAAAATTCTTTGATAAATAGAATGTTCAAAAGAACAGCTTTTCTTTTAAATAAAAATACATTTTCACATGATAAATGTCTTTACTGTCACTTTACTGAAAAAAAAAGCTTTTGAACACTAAATAAACAAAGACAATGATAACAGATGAGTCAGACTGAAGTCTCAGTATAACGTCTCAGAAACAAATAATCAGCTTTAAAGGGATACTCCACCGTTTTTTCATATTAAACTATGTTATTCCCTTAACTAAGACGGGTTGATACATACCTCTCTCATCTCAGTGCGTGCACTTAATCGCTCTAGCGCGCGGTGACACTTAAAAAGCACTTAGCTTACCCCAGTATATTCAATGGTATCTAGCAGCAATGAATTTAGAAGTTACCAAACACATCAACGTTTTCCCTATTTAAAAACAGTTACACGAGTTATACGACCAAGTATGGTGACACAAAATAAAACGTGGCGCTTTTCTAAGCGGGTTAAAAAGGATAACTATAATGTATGGCGGAATAGCACTTTTGGAAGTACTTCGACTCGGCGCAGTAAAAAGTCACGCCTGATCATCTTCCTAGTGGGTTCCTAGTGGGAAGAAGATAAGGCGTGACTTTTTACTGCGCCTTTTTAATAACACAAGATATCATGTGTGGACGGCTGTTGTTCCCAAACGCGTGGCGTGTGATAGACAAAACATGTTTGGATTCTTTTCAAAACAGGTAAAGAATGTTATGAGGTGAAGACAGTGAATAAATCCTTCAGATTAAGATAACAAATGAGCATCATGTGACTCTTCATAAAGATTTTCATTCATTGAAGCTCAAGATGTTCTTTGCATAAACTCTCTTATATTTGAGCTTCTTCTGCTCACTCCAGGTGCATCATGGGATGCTTTTGAACGCTAGTGAAGGAGGAACATGTGAGGAGCACGTCATGCTCTAGAAGCTTCTTGTCTATCTGCTAAAAAAAGTCAAAATCTATTATTTCATACATTCAGATGCAAGTTATATTTGTCTACAAAACTTGACTTCAGAATGTTTTAAGAGCAAAAGCAACATAAATTCACAAGTTTGAAGTGTACATTGGCCATTTCTAGCTTGCAATAAATACAGATGAAAACGTTTAGTGAGTGGATCACTGAAAGCAGGACTGGAAGAGGTCAAAAATGTCTGTGATCACATCACAAAAACATGAGGGTTAGCTATGGGAAGAATTAAAACAAGCCTCTGGGACTTGGCTGTGTCGTACCAAACAAACAGCTGCCTTCCTTCTTCTCTTCATTCGCCTGCGTAACCCTAACCTAACCTAAACTAAACTAAACTAACCTAACCTTTGCCTAACCTAACCTAACCTAAACTAACTTAACCCTTGCCTAACCATAGATCTGAACACAAGAGCCATGGGATACGCATCTGAAACGCAGGATAGTACCAGGTGGACGCGGCCTAAAACAGGACAAGCGTGACACGTAAGACACACGCACTCAGATCACTAGAAATAATTGTTTAATAATAAACCTTTATTTAAACAGGAAAGATGACTCACTAAGATTAAAATCTCTTTTACGGGAGTGTCCTGGGCAAGATAGGCAGCTCAGTTTACATAACCTTTTAACAATTTTCCACTGCATAAAACACATATAAAATACAAACAAACAAGCAACCTCAGTCTTTGTGCTAAAACAGCTCTTCCTCCTCCAGCAGGTTATGTGGACCCGGATCACTCAAACACCGAGGCAGGTTCTGCTCCTCCCCACCCAGAGCAAACGTCACGCTCAGCTTGTGTCCTCGGCTGTCCTGCACATCGTCCGGGTTCTGGGTCTGAGCGGATCCGTCGCGGTTCTGGGATCTGGATCCGTCTGGGTTCTCAGGGTCTCTGGGGATCGACACTAGGATACTCGGCCTGGCCGTCTGACCTCGGCTGTCTGGAAGACAACATTTCAAACACTCAATGCCACATTCTGTTATTGAATGACCTTGAAAGCACCTGAGAAGGTCACCTGACTCGAGTGACCTTGGAAACACCTGAGAAGGCAAGGCAAGGCAAGTTTATTTATATAGCACATTTCATACACAATGGCAATTCAAAGTGCTTTACATAGAAGAAATTAAAATAATAAAAGAAATAAGAATAATTAAAACAGTTTAGAAAAATAAAATAAAATACAGTCCAAACAGTCGGACGAACATTGGCACAGTGCTCATTCAGTAAATGCACAGCTAAACAGAAGTGTTTTGAGTCTGGATTTGAATGTGACTACAGTAGGAGCACATCTGATCTCCTCTGGAAGCTGGTTCCAGCATAATAGCTAAAAGCGGACTCGCCATGCTTAGAGTGAACCCTTGGTATTTCTAGCTGATATGATCCTAGTGATCTGAGTGATCTGTTGGGTTTATATTCAGTGAGCATATCTACAATGTATTGAGGTCCTAGGCCATTGAATGATTTATATACCAGTAACAATACTTTAAAATCAATCCTAAATTTAACTGGGAGCCAGTGTAAAGACCTGAGGACTGGTGTGATGTGTTCATGTTTTCTGGTTCTGCTCAGAATCCTGGCGGCAGCGTTCTGTATGAGCTGCAACTGTCTTATGGTGTTTTTGGGAAGGCCAGTGAGGAGTCCATTACAATAATCCACCCTGCTGGTGATGAAAGCATGCACAAGTTTCTCTAAGTCTTGTCTGGAAACAAAGCATCTAATTCTTGCAATATTTTTCAGATGATAGTATGCTGATTTAGTTATTGCTTTGACATGACTACTGAAACTAAGGTCTGACTCTAGGGACACACCGAGATTCCTTACTTGATTTTTAGTTGTTTGACCCCTAGAGTGAAGGTATGCGTTCACCTTGAGAACTTCATCTTTGTTTCCAAACGCAATGACTTTGTTTAACTGAAGAAAGTTTTGACACATCCAACTGTTGACTTCGTCAATGCATTGGCACAGGGAGTCAATGGGGCTGTAATCGTTAGGCGATAGGGCTAAGTAGAGCTGTGTGTCGTCTGCATAGCTGTGGTAAGCAATTTGGTTCTTTCTCATTATTTGGCTCATTGGGAGCATATACAGGTTGAACAGGAGTGGCGCAAGAATTGAGCCTTGAGGTACTCCGTATGTCATGGATGTCCACTCAGACTTATGGTCACCTATACTCACATAATAACCTCTCCCATCTAAGTATGACCTGAACCATTTTAGGACTATCCCAGAAAGCCCCACCCAGTTTTCCAGCCTGTCAAGAAGTATGTAATGATCGACAGTGTCAAATGCAGCACTGAGGTCGAGTAGTACCAGCACTGATAATTTGCCTGAATCAGTATTTAAGCGAATATCGTTTATTATCTTTATGAGCGCTGTCTCTGTGCTGTGATGCGGTCGGAAACCAGATTGAAAATTGTCAAAGTATCCATTCAAGCTCAAGAATTTGTTCAGCTGATTGAAGACAACTTTTTCAATGATCTTGCCTATGAAAGGAAGATTTGAGATCGGTCTATAGTTGCTTAATATGGTCTTATCCAGACTGTTCTTTTTCAGGAGGGGCTTGACAACTGCAGTTTTCAGGGAGTTTGGAAAACTCCCAGAGAGAAGTGAGACATTTACCACTTCTAGGAGATCTGCTTCTAAACTGTTTAACACACTTTTGAAAAATGATGTGGGAAGTGTGTCAAGAGCGCAGGTTGATGTTTTAAGGTGCTGTACAGTTTCTTCCAAAATTTTGCCATTAATTTCTTTGAAATCAGACATAGTAACTACTTTCTCAGGTGGTTTGATCTGTCTGACCTCAGTGCAACTCAAGGATGTGCTGCTGATCACCTTTCTGATATTACTGATTTTCTCAGAGAAGAAAGAAGCAAACTCACTACACTTGCTCTCTGAGAGCATTTCACTGGGAATCTGGCTTGGAGGGTTTGTCAGTCTCTCTACAGTAGCAAAAAGAGTGCGTGTGTTGTTTAAATTGCTGTTTATAATATTTGAGAAGAAAGTCTGTCTAGCTTTGCCTAGTTCCATATTGAAAGCATGAAGGCTGTCTTTGTAGATGTTATAATGGACTACAAGTTTAGTCTTCCGCCACATGCGCTCTGCTTTTCTGCATTGTCTTTTCATATTTTGCACTGCTGTTGAGTTTCTCCAAGGTGCTTTTTGTCTACCACTCTTCTTCCTGACTTTAACAGGAGCAATATCATCAATTATACCTTTAACTTTTGAGTTAAAAGAATCAAGGAGAAAATCAACAGAGTCTGCAGATATGCTTGGTGTTAAGGATATAGCCTTCATAAATAGTACACTGGTGTTCTCATTTAAGCATCTCTTCTTGACAGACACAGATTTAGCTTCAATGGCAGGAGAGATCAATATATCAAAGAAAATACAGAAATGATCAGACAGTGCTACATCCTTAATAACAATTAATGAAATGTTTAGACCCTTACTGATAAGTAAATCTATAGTGTGTCCACGATTGTGTGTGGGTCCATGTACATGCTGAGTCAGATCAAAAGTTTTTAAAACAGTTTTGATTTCTTTTGCCATATTGTTTTCTGCATTATCTATGTGAATGTTAAAATCTCCTGCAATGGCAAAACAGTCAAACTCTGAGGTAATTGCTGATAACAGTTCTGTAAAGTCCTCAGCAAAGGCTGGAGAGTATTTTGGAGGCCTGTAAATAATGATAAGTAAAATGCGTGGAGCACCTTTCAACACAATACCCAGATATTCGAAAGAAGGGTAATTCCCAAATGATATTTGCTTACATTGATAGATATCTTTAAAAAGAGCAGCTAGACCCCCACCTCTCTTAACAGCTCTGCAGACACTCATAAAAGTAAAGTTCGGAGGGGCTGTTTCATTGAGGACTGTTGCACTGCAGCTGTCTTCTAGCCAGGTTTCATTTAGAAGCATAAAATCCAGGTTGTTTGTGGTTATTAAATCGTTGACTAGAAGTGATTTATTTTTAAGTGAACGAATGTTTAAAAGTGCTAACTTAATAGTCTTACTTTTTGTCCCCACATCAATCTTACTTTGACGTGTAATAGGCACCAGATTAGTTAGGTTTGCTGCACGGCTATTGAAGGCCTTAGACTTTCTATCTTGTAATAGAGCAGCAATAGAGAAAGATACAGGCACACTGGGTTCCCGCTTGTTCTGTAAACATTTGAGAAAGTTACTGTTATCAGAGCGGGGACCCAAAACACATCACTGAGAGCTGGTATCAGTTGTTTTTGGTTCACCTCGAGCAGAAGGAGGATGGTGTGGGCCCTGGCGTTGTGGCAGAGGCCGAAGAGCTCTCACAGGAGGGGGAGGGCGAGCTGGGCCCGCAGGCTTTGGTGCGGGTGGTAATGGTGCCTGTCGTTTTTTGGTTGGTATCTGGGGGCTTGCAGCAAAAGAGTGGGATAGTCTGGTTCCAGCATACACCAGTTCTTCCATTTTCTGTGAGAAACACAGTAGTGGCGATGCTGGAGAGAGGGATAGCGTGTCTGGTGAAAGGGGCTGTTGCTCTGGTGTTATAGGAGGCTGTGATATGCTGTCCTGGCTTCCCTGGCTGTTTTCCAGGAAGTCGTCCTTGGGTGCTGAATCTTCAAGCAGTTTTGATATGTCTCTCTGTGGGCAGGGCTCAGCTGAGATTGTGTCCGTGAGCAGAGGTTGTTGTTGCGGAGTGGTGTTATCATTGTCCTTGTGTGATATGTCAACCGCATGTCCATTTTGCTGCTGAAGTGAAGTCCCGTGGTCATTCATACTGTGTCCATGTGTGTGTGTGCCGTTCAGATTGAGTGGATTGGCACAAACTGCAGAAGGATGATTGAGGGAGAAGTAGAAATTGTCCTTTAACACTCTTGAACCAAGTTTGTTTGGATGATGGCCATCCCGATGAAAAAGTTGTCTCTGACTCCAGAAAAGATTGAAATTGTCAATGAAGTTCACTCCTTTTATATTGCAGGTTTTTTGCAGCCATGTATTTAGCCCAAGCAACCGTGAGAACCTGTTTGTTCCTCTTGCTGGGAGTGGTCCACTGATGAATGTTTGAACTTTCAGTCTTTTAAGTGTTTCAAAAAGTTCATTGAAATCCTTCTTTAGGAGTTCTGACTGCTCTTTATGAATATCATTCTTCCCCACATGTATGATGAGTCGATTTGCAGTCTTATGTTTCATCAGAATGTTCTGAAGTTCCCTGTTTACATCAGAAGTTGTTGCTTGTGGAAGGCAGCATGTAGTTGTATCACTGCCGCTAATGTTTCTGATTATCGAGTCCCCCACTATCAGAGTCCTGGGCTCGGCTGTGCTCTGAGCTGAGTGCCGCTGTCTGCTCGACCTTGAGCGCCAGTTAGCATCAGTGTTAGCTACTGGCCCATTCAGTCTGTGTTCGATCACATTCATCACATTTGGGGATTCCTCATTTACATTCATTAGTACTTCAAATCTGTTCTCAAGATGTATAGGTGTTGGTAGCAGACCAGTGTTTGCAATCCCTGTCCGAGCTGTATCTGGGGTAGAGGATGCTACTGCGGCAATATGTGATGCTCGTGACAATCTGATGTCTCGAGTGCCTTTGGGTCTCGCTCCCTGTTTGTGCCATCGATTAGTAAGTCGATCGGCTTGTTTCTCTACCTGTCGAGGAGCACTAGTTTCATGGGACTCACCGGTATGCTGAGGGTGTCCATGACGAAGCTCTGTTGTGTGCTCCGTCTGGTTTGGTGGTCCCGTAAGTAACTTTCTTTCGAGAACTGCAATCCTTTGTAAAAGTCTGTGGCAGTTAGTGCAGCAAGTAGATTCTTGAACCTGAAGAGGCATTTTCTCTCTTATCCGTATGAATGTAGGCAGTTGTGTTTTCCTTTCCCGGAATGTAAGCTGGTCGGGTAAAAGAATTCTGCGTTTTTGTAGTAATCCAAACTTTGTTGTCTGAGCACTGTGCTGTTTGCTGAAGTTAAAATTAGATGATAAAAGGAAATAAAATATAAAATATAGGAGATAAAATGTAAAAGCGATAGAGCAAAGCGCGGAGCAGTAAGCAAGAGCGTCCGAACAGTAGCTGAGGCAGTAGTAATACTAGAGAGAAGGTCACCTGACTCACACCTGAGAAGGTCACCTGACTCGAGTGACCTTGGAAACACCTGAGAAGGTCACCTGACTCACACCTGAGAAGGTCACCTGACTCGAGTGACCTTGGAAACACCTGAGAAGGTCACCTGACTCGAGTGACCTTGGAAACACTTGAGAAGGTCACCTGACTCGAGTGACCTTGAAAACACCTGAGAAGGTCACCTGACTCGAGTGACCTTGAAAACACCTGAGAAGGTCACCTGACTCACACCTGAGAAGGTCACCTGACTCGAGTGACCTTGGAAACACCTGAGAAGGTCACCTGACTCACACCTGAGAAGGTCACCTGACTCGAGTGACCCTGGAAACACCTGAGAAGGTCACCTGACTCGAGTAACCTTGGAAACACCTGAGAAGGTCACCTGACTCGAGTGACCCTGGAAACACCTGAGAAGGTCAAGTGTGAGAAGGTCACCTGACTCGAGTGACCCTGGAAACACCTGAGAAGGTCACCTGACTTGAGTGACCCTGGAAACACCTGAGAAGGTCACCTGACTTGAGTGACCCTGAAAACACCTGAGAAGGTCAAGTGTGAGAAGGTCACCTGACTCGAGTGACCCCGGAAACAGCTGAGAAAGTCACCTGACTCGAAGTGGCCTCTCCGCACTGCAGGAGACTCGGAGCGATTAGCAGGAACCATCAGAAAGTGGCTCATCTGGAAAAGTGACACCTTAAATTACTGGCTTTTCCTTTGGCTTGAGCGTTTAAATACAGACAAATAAATGAAAGCATTACTTTCTTTCTTTTCTTACTCACCCGCCGCTCTATTTCCACGCGCTGTTTCCTGATCCGCGTCTCGCTCCAGTCATCTTCTGCAGCATCAGGCATCAGTGTGTGTCTGCTGTACGAGCGCAGCTAACCACACACACACACACACACACACACACACACACACAAACAAGAGTTACTTGCACAGTCCAGTAAATAAGACTGCAGTAAACTGAGCAAGAGACACACATCTCAGCGCTTACATCTAAATAAATATGTGCTGCATTCCCCAAGCACTGAAGCACAGGGGCCGGGGTTGCACCAACTGTGCGTAAGTTACAACTTAGCCTAGTTTTTACGTAAATGGACACTAAGTTACTTACGCACTTCTAAATATTTTTGCGTTGCACCATTAAACTAAGTTGAAGCGTAACTCTACGTATAAACTAAATATTTACGGCAGCCTCCGATCAGGAGTAACACCAGAATACCAGACAGACTGAACTGCATCAATAAGCTCTTCTTTTACCGGACAGACTTCAATTCTTTACACATATATGATAATGCTGACATTTACACTCGCTTACATTTTAAGAGAGAGAACATTATGTGAAAAGATTACTTTGTTAGTGGCTCTTTAACACGAACCCGTCCTAAACAGCGAGCTGCTGTGTGCATCGGTCCATGTTGTGCATGTCAAATATCAGTCATAATCAATAAACGTAATTTCTTATGTTTTTGTATCAATATTTATTTATTGATCCTTATTCACTTAATTTCAAATACAGTTTCTGAATGTTATTTACATATAAAAACACTTATGTTATTAATGATCAAGTAGGCTATCGTATTTAATGCAAACTTATTTTTACTGTTAGTAACGTGAGGCAAAATAAGTTAGAATGAAGTATAAACTGAAATTCACGGCATTTCAACACAACTTCTGCTCACGTATTTGAAGGCTGCTATTGGATCATCAAGGCTAAACGTCATATTATGTGACTACGCATTACTTTAGGGAGAGCTTACGACCTACAGCAACGTTCTGCCTTACGAACAAATGGTGCAACGGAATAAAGTACATAGTTACAAACTAGCTAGTAGTTACTAAGCCTCTAGTGTGGACTTTACATTCCAATTTAAGAAAGAACTTACGAACGTCTGGTGCAACCCTACCAAGAATCCTAGAACACTGCTAACCTCACACAGTGCAGTACACACTTAGTATCACCTGCTGCTTCTTTAGAAAAAATTGTGTAAAACACATTATGCAAGCATAAACATTTCAAACAATATGCTACATGACCTCATAATGCATGTTTAATTCAGCGAGAGCTTTAGCAACACAAATGCACAATTATTTGACATGTCAATTAAATAGAAAAAAAATTCATCTAAATCTAGCGTCAATGTTAAAAAAGTTCTGTCATTCTGACCGAATAATGAGTCAAGATGATGTTGAAATTACTGCCGCTTCAAGGTTGAGTGCATTGCACTATGGGATACAGCAGCCTACCTGACAGTGTGCTATATTGTATACAACACTTGTACCGTCACCCAGGTATTCTACACAGAACATTCACACTGGCTGTGCACAGAACACATGCAATCAGTATGTCATGAGTCTCACTCTCTGTCGCGTCTTCTGCAGGTTTGCTCGCAGAATCTTTCTGATTTCTTCTTCTCGTTCTTTAGATATGTTGAGCGTCCTCCTGCTGCGCTGCTGTCTGCAGACACACACACATGCAGTGAGGAGTGTGATGTGAGCGTGTGCAATGTGTGCGAGGAGTGTGATGTGAGTGTGTGCAGTGTGAGGAGCGTGATGTGAGTGTGTGCAGTGTGAGGAGCGTGATGTGAGTGTGTGCAGTGTGAGGAGCGTGATGTGAGTGTGTGCAGTGTGAGGAGTGTGTGCAGTGTGAGGAGCGTGATGTGAGTGTGTGCAGTGTGAGGAGTGTGTGCAGTGTGAGGAGCGTGATGTGAGCGTGTGCAGTGAGGAGCGTGATGTGAGTGTGTGCAGTGTGAGGAGTGTGTGCAGTGTGAGGAGCGTGATGTGAGTGTGTGCAGTGTGAGGAGTGTGTGCAGTGTGAGGAGCGTGATGTGAGTGTGTGCAGTGTGAGGAGCATGTGCAGTGTGAGGAGCGTGATGTGAGTGTGTGCAGTGTGAGGAGCGTGATGTGAGTGTGTGCAGTGTGAGGAGCGTGTGCAGTGTGAGGAGCGTGATGTGAGTGTGTGCAGTGTGAGGAGTGTGTGCAGTGTGAGGAGCGTGATGTGAGTGTGTGCAGTGTGAGGAGCATGTGCAGTGTGAGGAGCGTGATGTAAGTGTGTGCAGTGTGAGGAGCGTGATTTGAGTGTGTGCAGTGTGAGGAGTGTGATGTGAGCGTGTGCAGTGTGAGGAGTGTGATGTGAGCGTGTGCAGTGAGGAGCGTGATGTGAGAGTGTGCAGTGTGAGGAGTGTGATGTGAGAGTGTGCAGTGTGAGGAGCGTGATGTGAGCGTGTGCAGTGAGGAGTGTGATGTGAGCGTGTGCAGTGAGGAGCGTGATGTGAGAGTGTGCAGTGTGAGGAGTGTGATGTGAGCGTGTGCAGTGTGAGGAGTGTGTGCAGTGTGAGGAGTGTGATGTGAGTGTGTGCAGTGTGAGGAGTGTGATGTGAGCGTGTGCAGTGTGAGGAGTGTGATGTGAGCGTGTGCAGTGAGGAGTGTGATGTGAGTGTGTGCAGTGAGGAGTGTGATGTGAGCGTGTGCAGTGTGAGGAGCGTGATGTGAGCGTGTGCAGTGTGAGGAGCGTGATTTGAGTGTGTGCAGTGTGAGGAGCGTGATGTGAGTGTGTGCAGTGTGAGGAGTGTGTGCAGTGTGAGGAGCGTGATGTGAGTGTGTGCAGTGTGAGGAGTGTGTGCAATGTGAGGAGCGTGATGTGAGTGTGTGCAGTGTGAGGAGTGTGTGCAGTGTGAGGAGCATGTGCAGAGTGAGGAGCGTGATGTAAGTGTGTGCAGTGTGAGGAGCGTGATGTAAGTGTGTGCAGTGTGAGGAGCGTGATTTGAGTGTGTGCAGTGTGAGGAGTGTGATGTGAGCGTGTGCAGTGTGAGGAGTGTGTGCAGTGTGAGGAGTGTGATGTGAGTGTGTGCAGTGTGAGGAGTGTGATGTGAGCGTGTGCAGTGTGAGGAGTGTGATGTGAGCGTGTGCAGTGAGGAGCGTGATGTGAGAGTGTGCAGTGTGAGGAGTGTGATGTGAGCGTGTGCAGTGTGAGGAGTGTGTGCAGTGTGAGGAGTGTGATGTGAGTGTGTGCAGTGTGAGGAGTGTGATGTGAGAGTGTGCAGTGTGAGGAGTGTGATGTGAGCGTGTGCAGTGTGAGGAGTGTGTGCAGTGTGAGGAGTGTGATGTGAGTGTGTGCAGTGTGAGGAGTGTGATGTGAGAGTGTGCAGTGTGAGGAGCGTGTGCAGTGTGAGGAGTGTGATGTGAGCGTGTGCAGTGTGAGGAGTGTGATGTGAGCGTGTGCAGTGTGAGGAGTGTGATGTGAGAGTGTGATGTGAGTGTGTGCAGTGTGAGGAGTGTGATGTGAGCGTGTGCAGTGTGAGGAGCGTGATGTGAGAGTGTGCAGTGAGGAGCGTGATGTGAGTGTGTGCAGTGTGAGGAGTGTGATGTGAGCGTGTGCAGTGTGAGGAGTGTGATGTGAGCGTGTGCAGTGTGAGGAGTGTGATGTGAGAGTGTGATGTGAGTGTGTGCAGTGTGAGGAGTGTGATGTGAGCGTGTGCAGTGTGAGGAGCGTGATGTGAGAGTGTGCAGTGAGGAGCGTGATGTGAGTGTGTGCAGTGAGGAGTGTGATGTGAGCGTGTGCAGTGTGAGGAGCGTGATGTGAGCTTGTGCAGTGAGGAGTGTGATGTGAGTGTGTGCAGTGAGGAGCGTGATGTGAGCGTGTGCAGTGAGGAGTGTGATGTGAGCGTGTGCAGTGAAGAGTGTGATGTGAGTGTGTGCAGTGAGGAGCGTGATGTGAGCGTGTGCAGTGAGGAGTGTGATGTGAGCGTGTGCAGTGTGAGGAGTGTGATGTGAGCGTGTGCAGTGAAGAGTGTGATGTGAGTGTGTGCAGTGAGGAGCGTGATGTGAGCGTGTGCAGTGAGGAGTGTGATGTGAGCGTGTGCAGTGTGAGGAGCGTGATGTGAGCGTGTGCAGTGAGGAGTGTGATGTGAGTGTGTGCAGTGTGAGGAGTGTGATGTGAGCGTGTGCAGTGAGGAGTGTGATGTGAGCGTGTGCAGTGTGAGGAGTGTGATGTGAGCGTGTGCAGGTGTGAGGAGTGTGATGTGAGAGTGTGCAGTGTGAGGAGTGTGATGTGAGCGTGTGCAGTGTGAGGAGCGTGATGTGAGCGTGTGCAGTGTGAGGAGCGTGATGTGAGCGTGTGCAGTGAGGAGTGTGATGTGAGTGTGTGCAGTGTGAGGAGTGTGTGCAGTGTGAGGAGTGTGTGCAGTGTGAGGAGCGTGATGTGAGCGTGTGCAGTGTGAGGAGTGTGATGTGAGTGTGTGCAGTGAGGAGTGTGATGTGAGCGTGTGCAGTGTGAGGAGCGTGATGTGAGAGTGTGCAGTGAGGAGCGTGATGTGAGCGTGTGCAGTGAGGAGTGTGATGTGAGCGTGTGCAGTGTGAGGAGCGTGATGTGAGTGTGTGCAGTGTGAGGAGCGTGATGTGAGCATGTGCAGTGAAGAGTGTGATGTGAGTGTGTGCAGTGAGGAGCGTGATGTGAGCGTGTGCAGTGAGGAGTGTGATGTGAGCGTGTGCAGTGTGAGGAGCGTGATGTGAGCGTGTGCAGTGAGGAGTGTGATGTGAGTGTGTGCAGTGTGAGGAGTGTGATGTGAGCGTGTGCAGTGAGGAGTGTGATGTGAGCGTGTGCAGTGAGGAGTGTGATGTGAGTGTGTGCAGTGAGGAGCGTGATGTGAGCGTGTGCAGTGTGAGGAGCGTGATGTGAGCGTGTGCAGTGAGGAGTGTGATGTGAGTGTGTGCAGTGTGAGGAGTGTGATGTGAGAGTGTGCAGTGAGGAGCGTGATGTGAGCGTGTGCAGTGTGAGGAGCGTGATGTGAGCGTGTGCAGTGAGGAGTGTGATGTGAGTGTGTGCAGTGTGAGGAGTGTGATGTGAGCGTGTGCAGTGTGAGGAGCGTGCTGTGAGAGTGTGCAGTGAGGAGCGTGATGTGAGTGTGTGCAGTGAGGAGCGTGATGTGAGCGTGTGCAGTGAGGAGTGTGATGTGAGCGTGTGCAGTGAGGAGCGTGATGTGAGCGTGTGCAGTGAGGAGTGTGATGTGAGAGTGTGCAGTGTGAGGAGCGTGATGTGAGTGTGTGCAGTGAGGAGCGTGATGTGAGCGTGTGCAGTGAGGAGTGTGATGTGAGAGTGTGCAGTGTGAGGAGCGTGATGTGAGCGTGTGCAGTGAGGAGCGTGATGTGAGTGTGTGCAGTGAGGAGCGTGATGTGAGCGTGTGCAGTGAGGAGTGTGATGTGAGAGTGTGCAGTGTGAGGAGCGTGATGTGAGCGTGTGCAGTGAGGAGCGTGATGTGAGTGTGTGCAGTGTGAGGAGTGTGATGTGAGTGTGTGCAGTGTGAGGAGTGTGTGCAGTGTGAGGAGTGTGATGTGAGTGTGTGCAGTGTGAGGAGTGTGATGTGAGAGTGTGCAGTGTGAGGAGCGTGATGTGAGCGTGTGCAGTGTGAGGAGTGTGTGCAGTGTGAGGAGTGTGATGTGAGTGTGTGCAGTGTGAGGAGTGTGATGTGAGCGTGTGCAGTGTGAGGAGTGTGATGTGAGCATGTGCAGTGTGAGGAGCGTGTGCAGTGTGAGGAGTGTGTGCAGTGTGAGGAGCGTGATGTGAGTGTGTGCAGTGAGGAGTGTGATGTGAGCGTGTGCAGTGTGAGGAGTGTGATGTGAGCGTGTGCAGTGAGGAGTGTGATGTGAGCGTGTGCAGTGAGGAGTGTGATGTGAGCGTGTGCAGTGTGAGGAGCGTGATGTGAGCGTGTGCAGTGAGGAGTGTGATGTGAGCGTGTGCAGTGTGAGGAGCGTGATGTGAGTGTGTGCAGTGTGAGGAGCGTGATGTGAGCGTGTGCAGTGAGGAGTGTGATGTGAGCGTGTGCAGTGTGAGGAGCGTGTGCAGTGTGAGGAGCGTGATGTGAGGAGCGTGATGTGAGCGTGTGCAGTGTGAGGAGTGTGATGTGAGCATGTGCAGTGTGAGGAGCGTGATGTGAGCGTGTGCAGTGTGAGGAGCGTGATGTGAGCGTGTGCAGTGAGGAGCGTGATGTGAGCGTGTGCAGTGTGAGGAGCGTGATGTGAGGAGTGTGATGTGAGCGTGTGCAGTATGAGGAGCGTGATGTGAGCATGTGCAGTGTGAGGAGTGTGATGTGAGCGTGTGCAGTGTGAGGAGCGTGATGTGAGCGTGTGCAGTGAGGAGCGTGATGTGAGAGTGTGCAGTGTGAGGAGTGTGTGCAGTGTGAGGAGCGTGATGTGAGTGTGTGCAGTGAGGAGTGTGATGTGAGTGTGTGCAGTGTGAGGAGTGTGATGTGAGCGTGTGCAGTGTGAGGAGCGTGATGTGAGAGTGTGCAGTGAGGAGCATGATGTGAGTGTGTGCAGTGTGAGGAGTGTGATGTGAGCATGTGCAGTGTGAGGAGCGTGATGTGAGAGTGTGCAGTGAGGAGTGTGATGTGAGTGTGTGCAGTGAGGAGCGTGATGTGAGTGTGTGCAGTGTGAGGAGTGTGATGTGAGTGTGTGCAGTGAGGAGTGTGATGTGAGCGTGTGCAGTGAGGAGTGTGATGTGAGCGTGATGTGAGCGTGTGCAGTGTGAGGAGTGTGATGTGAGTGTGTGCAGTGAGGAGCGTGATGTGAGCGTGTGCAGTGAGGAGTGTGATGTGAGCGTGTGCAGTGTGAGGAGTGTGATGTGAGCGTGTGCAGTGAGGAGTGTGATGTGAGCGTGTGCAGTGTGAGGAGCGTGATGTGAGCGTGTGCAGTGAGGAGTGTGATGTGAGTTTGTGCAGTGTGAGGAGTGTGATGTGAGTGTGTGCAGTGAGGAGTGTGATGTGAGCGTGTGCAGTGAGGAGTGTGATGTGAGCGTGATGTGAGCGTGTGCAGTGTGAGGAGTGTGATGTGAGTGTGTGCAGTGAGGAGCGTGATGTGAGCGTGTGCAGTGAGGAGTGTGATGTGAGCGTGTGCAGTGTGAGGAGCGTGATGTGAGCGTGTGCAGTGAGGAGTGTGATGTGAGCGTGTGCAGTGTGAGGAGTGTGATGTGAGTGTGTGCAGTGTGAGGAGTGTGATGTGAGCGTGTGCAGTGAGGAGTGTGATGTGAGCGTGTGCAGTGTGAGGAGCGTGATGTGAGCGTGTGCAGTGAGGAGTGTGATGTGAGTGTGTGCAGTGTGAGGAGTGTGATGTGAGCGTGTGCAGTGTGAGGAGTGTGTGCAGTGTGAGGAGTGTGATGTGAGTGTGTGCAGTGTGAGGAGTGTGATGTGAGCGTGTGCAGTGTGAGGAGTGTGATGTGAGCGTGTGCAGTGTGAGGAGCGTGTGCAGTGTGAGGAGTGTGAGCGTGTGCAGTGTGAGGAGCGTGATGTGAGTGTGTGCAGTGAGGAGTGTGATGTGAGTGTGTGCAGTGTGAGGAGTGTGATGTGAGCGTGTGCACTGAGGAGTGTGATGTGAGTGTGTGCAGTGTGAGGAGCGTGATGTGAGCGTGTGCAGTGTGAGGAGTGTGTGCAGTGTGAGGAGTGTGATGTGAGTGTGTGCAGTGTGAGGAGTGTGCAGTGTGAGGAGTGTGATGTGAGCGTGTGCAGTGTGAGGAGTGTGATGTGAGCGTGTGCAGTGTGAGGAGCGTGTGCAGTGTGAGGAGTGTGAGCGTGTGCAGTGTGAGGAGCGTGATGTGAGTGTGTGCAGTGAGGAGTGTGATGTGAGTGTGTGCAGTGTGAGGAGTGTGATGTGAGCGTGTGCACTGAGGAGTGTGATGTGAGCGTGTGCAGTGTGAGGAGTGTGATGTGAGCGTATGCAGTCAGGAGCGTGATGTGAGAGTGTGCAGTGAGGAGCGTGATGTGAGAGTGTGCAGTGAGGAGCGTGATGTGAGTGTGTGCAGTGAGGAGCGTGATGTGAGCGTGTGCAGTGTGAGGAGCGTGTGCAGTGTGAGAAGTGTGATGTGAGCGTGTGCAGTGAGGAGTGTGATGTGAGCATGTGCAGTGTGGGGAGCGTGATGTGAGAGTGTGCAGTGAGGAGTGTGATGTGAGCGTGTGCAGTGTGAGGAGTGTGATGTGAGCGTGTGCAGTGTGAGGAGCGTGATGTGAGAGTGTGCAGTGAGGAGCGTGATGTGAGTGTGTGCAGTGAGGAGTGTGATGTGAGAGTGTGCAGTGAGGAGTGTGATGTGAGAGTGTGCAGTGAGGAGTGTGATGTGAGAGTGTGCAGTGAGGAGCGTGATGTGAGAGTGTGCAGTGAGGAGCGTGATGTGAGTGTGTGCAGTGAGGAGCGTGATGTGAGCGTGTGCAGTGTGAGGAGCGTGTGCAGTGTGAGGAGCGTGTGCAGTGTGAGGAGTGTGATGTGAGCGTGTGCAGTGAGGAGTGTGATGTGAGCATGTGCAGTGTGGGGAGCGTGATGTGAGAGTGTGCAGTGAGGAGCGTGATGTGAGTGTGTGCAGTGAGGAGTGTGATGTGAGCGTGTGCAGTGTGAGGAGTGTGATGTGAGCGTGTGCAGTGTGAGGAGCGTGATGTGAGAGTGTGCAGTGAGGAGCGTGATGTGAGTGTGTGCAGTGAGGAGTGTGATGTGAGCATGTGCAGTGTGAGGAGCGTGATGTGAGCGTGTGCAGTGAGGAGCGTGATGTGAGTGTGTGCAGTGAGGAGTGTGATGTGAGCGTGTGCAGTGAGGAGTGTGATGTGAGCGTGTGCAGTGTGAGGAGCGTGATGTGAGCGTGTGCAGTGAGGAGCGTGTGCAGTGTGAGGAGTGTGATGTGAGCGTGTGCAGTGAGGAGTGTGATGTGAGCGTGTGCAGTGTGAGGAGCGTGATGTGAGCGTGTGCAGTGAGGAGCGTGTGCAGTGTGAGGAGTGTGATGTGAGCGTGTGCAGTGTGAGGAGTGTGATGTGAGCGTGTGCAGTGTGAGGAGCGTGATGTGAGCGTGTGCAGTGTGAGGAGCGTGATGTGAGCGTGTGCAGTGAGGAGCGTGATGTAAGCGTGTGCAGTGTGAGGAGCGTGTGCAGTGTGAGGAGCGTGATGTGAGGAGCGTGATGTGAGCGTGTGCAGTGTGAGGAGCGTGTGCAGTGTGAGGAGCGTGATGTGAGCATGTGCAGTGTGAGGAGTGTGATGTGAGCGTATGCAGTGAGGAGCGTGATGTGAGCGTGTGCAGTGTGAGGAGTGTGATGTGAGCGTATGCAGTGAGGAGCGTGATGTGAGTGTGTGCAGTGTGAGGAGTGTGATGTGAGTGTGTGCAGTGTGAGGAGTGTGTGCAGTGTGAGGAGCGTGATGTGAGTGTGTGCAGTGAGGAGTGTGATGTGAGAGTGTGCAGTGTGAGGAGTGTGTGCCGTGTGAGGAGCGTGATGTGAGTGTGTGCAGTGAGGAGTGTGATGTGAGTGTGTGCAGTGTGAGGAGTGTGATGTGAGCGTGTGCAGTGTGAGGAGCGTGATGTGAGCGTGTGCAGTGAGGAGCGTGATGTGAGAGTGTGCAGTGTGAGGAGTGTGTGCAGTGTGAGGAGCGTGATGTGAGTGTGTGCAGTGAGGAGTGTGATGTGAGTGTGTGCAGTGTGAGGAGTGTGATGTGAGCGTGTGCAGTGTGAGGAGCGTGATGTGAGAGTGTGCAGTGAGGAGCGTGATGTGAGTGTGTGCAGTGAGGAGTGTGATGTGAGCATGTGCAGTGTGAGGAGCGTGATGTGAGCGTGTGCAGTGAGGAGTGTGATGTGAGTGTGTGCAGTGAGGAGCGTGATGTGAGCGTGTGCAGTGAGGAGTGTGATGTGAGCGTGTGCAGTGTGAGGAGCGTGATGTGAGCGTGTGCAGTGAGGAGCGTGATGTGAGCGTGTGCAGTGTGAGGAGTGTGATGTGAGCGTGTGCAGTGAGGAGCGTGATGTGAGTGTGTGAGGAGTGTGATGTGAGCGTGTGCAGTGAGGAGCGTGATGTGAGTGTGTGCAGTGTGAGGAGTGTGATGTGACTGTGTGCAGTGAGGAGTGTGATGTGAGTGTGTGCAGTGTGAGGAGTGTGATGTGAGCGTGTGCACTGAGGAGTGTGATGTGAGCGTGTGCAGTGTGAGGAGTGTGATGTGAGCGTATGCAGTCAGGAGCGTGATGTGAGAGTGTGCAGTGAGGAGCGTGATGTGAGAGTGTGCAGTGAGGAGCGTGATGTGAGTGTGTGCAGTGAGGAGCGTGATGTGAGCGTGTGCAGTGTGAGGAGCGTGTGCAGTGTGAGGAGTGTGATGTGAGCGTGTGCAGTGAGGAGTGTGATGTGAGCATGTGCAGTGTGGGGAGCGTGATGTGAGAGTGTGCAGTGAGGAGCGTGATGTGAGTGTGTGCAGTGAGGAGTGTGATGTGAGCGTGTGCAGTGTGAGGAGTGTGATGTGAGCGTGTGCAGTGTGAGGAGCGTGATTTGAGAGTGTGCAGTGAGGAGTGTGATGTGAGTGTGTGCAGTGAGGAGTGTGATGTGAGAGTGTGCAGTGAGGAGTGTGATGTGAGAGTGTGCAGTGAGGAGTGTGATGTGAGAGTGTGCAGTGAGGAGTGTGATGTGAGCGTGTGCAGTGTGAGGAGCGTGATTTGAGAGTGTGCAGTGAGGAGCGTGATGTGAGTGTGTGCAGTGAGGAGTGTGATGTGAGAGTGTGCAGTGAGGAGTGTGATGTGAGAGTGTGCAGTGAGGAGCGTGATGTGAGAGTGTGCAGTGAGGAGCGTGATGTGAGTGTGTGCAGTGAGGAGCGTGATGTGAGCGTGTGCAGTGTGAGGAGCGTGTGCAGTGTGAGGAGCGTGTGCAGTGTGAGGAGTGTGATGTGAGCGTGTGCAGTGAGGAGTGTGATGTGAGCATGTGCAGTGTGGGGAGCGTGATGTGAGAGTGTGCAGTGAGGAGCGTGATGTGAGTGTGTGCAGTGAGGAGTGTGATGTGAGCGTGTGCAGTGTGAGGAGTGTGATGTGAGCGTGTGCAGTGTGAGGAGCGTGATGTGAGAGTGTGCAGTGAGGAGCGTGATGTGAGTGTGTGCAGTGAGGAGTGTGATGTGAGCATGTGCAGTGTGAGGAGCGTGATGTGAGCGTGTGCAGTGAGGAGCGTGATGTGAGTGTGTGCAGTGAGGAGTGTGATGTGAGCGTGTGCAGTGAGGAGTGTGATGTGAGCGTGTGCAGTGTGAGGAGCGTGATGTGAGCGTGTGCAGTGAGGAGCGTGTGCAGTGTGAGGAGTGTGATGTGAGCGTGTGCAGTGAGGAGTGTGATGTGAGCGTGTGCAGTGTGAGGAGCGTGATGTGAGCGTGTGCAGTGAGGAGCGTGTGCAGTGTGAGGAGTGTGATGTGAGCGTGTGCAGTGTGAGGAGTGTGATGTGAGCGTGTGCAGTGTGAGGAGCGTGATGTGAGCGTGTGCAGTGTGAGGAGCGTGATGTGAGCGTGTGCAGTGAGGAGCGTGATGTAAGCGTGTGCAGTGTGAGGAGCGTGTGCAGTGTGAGGAGCGTGATGTGAGGAGCGTGATGTGAGCGTGTGCAGTGTGAGGAGCGTGTGCAGTGTGAGGAGCGTGATGTGAGCATGTGCAGTGTGAGGAGTGTGATGTGAGCGTATGCAGTGAGGAGCGTGATGTGAGCGTGTGCAGTGTGAGGAGTGTGATGTGAGCGTATGCAGTGAGGAGCGTGATGTGAGTGTGTGCAGTGTGAGGAGTGTGATGTGAGTGTGTGCAGTGTGAGGAGTGTGTGCAGTGTGAGGAGCGTGATGTGAGTGTGTGCAGTGAGGAGTGTGATGTGAGAGTGTGCAGTGTGAGGAGTGTGTGCCGTGTGAGGAGCGTGATGTGAGTGTGTGCAGTGAGGAGTGTGATGTGAGTGTGTGCAGTGTGAGGAGTGTGATGTGAGCGTGTGCAGTGTGAGGAGCGTGATGTGAGCGTGTGCAGTGAGGAGCGTGATGTGAGAGTGTGCAGTGTGAGGAGTGTGTGCAGTGTGAGGAGCGTGATGTGAGTGTGTGCAGTGAGGAGTGTGATGTGAGTGTGTGCAGTGTGAGGAGTGTGATGTGAGCGTGTGCAGTGTGAGGAGCGTGATGTGAGCGTGTGCAGTGAGGAGCGTGATGTGAGAGTGTGCAGTGTGAGGAGTGTGATGTGAGAGTGTGCAGTGAGGAGCGTGATGTGAGAGTGTGCAGTGAGGAGCGTGATGTGAGTGTGTGCAGTGAGGAGCGTGATGTGAGCGTGTGCAGTGTGAGGAGCGTGTGCAGTGTGAGGAGCGTGTGCAGTGTGAGGAGTGTGATGTGAGCGTGTGCAGTGAGGAGTGTGATGTGAGCATGTGCAGTGTGGGGAGCGTGATGTGAGCATGTGCAGTGTGGGGAGCGTGATGTGAGAGTGTGCAGTGAGGAGCGTGATGTGAGTGTGTGCAGTGAGGAGTGTGATGTGAGCGTGTGCAGTGTGAGGAGTGTGATGTGAGCGTGTGCAGTGTGAGGAGCGTGATGTGAGAGTGTGCAGTGAGGAGCGTGATGTGAGTGTGTGCAGTGAGGAGTGTGATGTGAGCATGTGCAGTGTGAGGAGCGTGATGTGAGCGTGTGCAGTGAGGAGCGTGATGTGAGTGTGTGCAGTGAGGAGTGTGATGTGAGCGTGTGCAGTGAGGAGTGTGATGTGAGCGTGTGCAGTGTGAGGAGCGTGATGTGAGCGTGTGCAGTGAGGAGCGTGTGCAGTGTGAGGAGTGTGATGTGAGCGTGTGCAGTGAGGAGTGTGATGTGAGCGTGTGCAGTGTGAGGAGCGTGATGTGAGCGTGTGCAGTGAGGAGCGTGTGCAGTGTGAGGAGTGTGATGTGAGCGTGTGCAGTGTGAGGAGTGTGATGTGAGCGTGTGCAGTGTGAGGAGCGTGATGTGAGCGTGTGCAGTGTGAGGAGCGTGATGTGAGCGTGTGCAGTGAGGAGCGTGATGTAAGCGTGTGCAGTGTGAGGAGCGTGTGCAGTGTGAGGAGCGTGATGTGAGGAGCGTGATGTGAGCGTGTGCAGTGTGAGGAGCGTGTGCAGTGTGAGGAGCGTGATGTGAGCATGTGCAGTGTGAGGAGTGTGATGTGAGCGTATGCAGTGAGGAGCGTGATGTGAGCGTGTGCAGTGTGAGGAGTGTGATGTGAGCGTATGCAGTGAGGAGCATGATGTGAGTGTGTGCAGTGTGAGGAGTGTGATGTGAGTGTGTGCAGTGTGAGGAGTGTGTGCAGTGTGAGGAGCGTGATGTGAGTGTGTGCAGTGAGGAGTGTGATGTGAGAGTGTGCAGTGTGAGGAGTGTGTGCCGTGTGAGGAGCGTGATGTGAGTGTGTGCAGTGAGGAGTGTGATGTGAGTGTGTGCAGTGTGAGGAGTGTGATGTGAGCGTGTGCAGTGTGAGGAGCGTGATGTGAGCGTGTGCAGTGAGGAGCGTGATGTGAGAGTGTGCAGTGTGAGGAGTGTGTGCAGTGTGAGGAGCGTGATGTGAGTGTGTGCAGTGAGGAGTGTGATGTGAGTGTGTGCAGTGTGAGGAGTGTGATGTGAGCGTGTGCAGTGTGAGGAGCGTGATGTGAGAGTGTGCAGTGAGGAGCGTGATGTGAGTGTGTGCAGTGAGGAGTGTGATGTGAGCATGTGCAGTGTGAGGAGCGTGATGTGAGCGTGTGCAGTGAGGAGTGTGATGTGAGTGTGTGCAGTGAGGAGCGTGATGTGAGCGTGTGCAGTGAGGAGTGTGATGTGAGCGTGTGCAGTGTGAGGAGCGTGATGTGAGCGTGTGCAGTGAGGAGCGTGATGTGAGCGTGTGCAGTGTGAGGAGTGTGATGTGAGCGTGTGCAGTGAGGAGCGTGATGTGAGTGTGTGAGGAGTGTGATGTGAGCGTGTGCAGTGAGGAGCGTGATGTGAGTGTGTGCAGTGTGAGGAGTGTGATGTGAGCGTGTGCAGTGAGGAGCGTGATGTGAGTGTGTGCAGTGTGAGGAGTGTGATGTGAGCGTGTGCAGTGTGAGGAGTGTGATGTGAGCGTGTGCAGTGAGGAGCGTGATGTGAGCGTGTGCAGTGTGAGGAGTGTGATGTGAGCGTGTGCAGTGAGGAGCGTGATGTGAGTGTGTGCAGTGTGAGGAGTGTGATGTGAGCGTGTGCAGTGTGAGGAGCGTGATGTGAGTGTGTGCAGTGTGAGGAGTGTGATGTGAGAGTGTGCAGTGTGAGGAGTGTGATGTGAGTGTGTGCAGTGTGAGGAGCGTGATGTGAGCGTGTGCAGTGTGAGGAGCGTGATGTGAGCGTGTGCAGTGTGAGGAGCGTGATGTGAGCGTGTGCAGTGTGAGGAGCGTGATGTGAGCGTGTGCAGTGTGAGGAGTGTGTGCAGTGTGAGGAGTGTGTGCAGTGTGAGGAGTGTGATGTGAGTGTGTGCAGTGTGAGGAGCGTGATGTGAGCGTGTGCAGGTGTGAGGAGTGTGATGTGAGCGTGTGCAGTGTGAGGAGCGTGATGTGAGTGTGTGCAGTGTGAGGAGTGTGATGTGAGAGTGTGCAGTGTGAGGAGTGTGATGTGAGTGTGTGCAGTGTGAGGAGCGTGATGTGAGTGTGTGCAGTGTGAGGAGCGTGATGTGAGCGTGTGCAGTGTGAGGAGTGTGATGTGAGCGTGTGCAGTGTGAGGAGCGTGATGTGAGCGTGTGCAGTGTGAGGAGTGTGTGCAGTGTGAGGAGTGTGTGCAGTGTGAGGAGTGTGATGTGAGTGTGTGCAGTGTGAGGAGCGTGATGTGAGCGTGTGCAGGTGTGAGGAGTGTGATGTGAGCGTGTGCAGTGTGAGGAGCGTGATGTGAGCGTGTGCAGTGTGAGGAGTGTGATGTGAGCGTGTGCAGTGAGGAGTGTGATGTGAGCGTGTGCAGTGTGAGGAGTGTGATGTGAGCGTGTGCAGGTGTGAGGAGTGTGATGTGAGCGTGTGCAGTGTGAGGAGCGTGATGTGAGAGTGTGCAGTGTGAGGAGTGTGATGTGAGTGTGTGCAGTGTGAGGAGTGTGATGTGAGCGTGTGCAGTGAGGAGTGTGATGTGAGTGTGTGCAGTGTGAGGAGTGTGATGTGAGCGTGTGCAGTGTGAGGAGCGTGATGTGAGAGTGTGCAGTGTGAGGAGTGTGATGTGAGGGTGTGCAGTGTGAGGAGTGTGATGTGAGCGTGTGCAGGTGTGAGGAGTGTGATGTGAGAGTGTGCAGTGTGAGGAGCGTGATGTGAGAGTGTGCAGTGTGAGGAGTGTGATGTGAGTGTGTGCAGTGTGAGGAGTGTGATGTGAGCGTGTGCAGTGTGAGGAGTGTGATGTGAGAGTGTGCAGTGTGAGGAGCGTGATGTGAGAGTGTGCAGTGTGAGGAGCGTGATGTGAGTGTGTGCAGTGTGAGGAGTGTGATGTGAGCGTGTGCAGTGAGGAGTGTGATGTGAGAGTGTGCAGTGTGAGGAGTGTGATGTGAGTGTGTGCAGTGAGGAGTGTGATGTGAGTGTGTGCAGTGTGAGGAGTGTGATGTGAGCGTGTGCAGGTGTGAGGAGTGTGATGTGAGTGTGTGCAGTGTGAGGAGTGTGATGTGAGAGTGTGCAGTGTGAGGAGCGTGATGTGAGAGTGTGCAGTGTGAGGAGTGTGATGTGAGTGTGTGCAGTGTGAGGAGTGTGATGTGAGCGTGTGCAGTGAGGAGTGTGATGTGAGTGTGTGCAGTGTGAGGAGTGTGATGTGAGCGTGTGCAGGTGTGAGGAGTGTGATGTGAGCGTGTGCAGTGTGAGGAGCGTGATGTGAGAGTGTGCAGTGTGAGGAGTGTGATGTGAGTGTGTGCAGTGTGAGGAGTGTGATGTGAGCGTGTGCAGGTGTGAGGAGTGTGATGTGAGCGTGTGCAGTGTGAGGAGCGTGATGTGAGCGTGTGCAGTGTGAGGAGCGTGATGTGAGAGTGTGCAGTGTGAGGAGTTTGATGTGAGTGTGTGCAGTGTGAGGAGTGTGATGTGAGCGTGTGCAGTGAGGAGTGTGATGTGAGTGTGTGCAGTGTGAGGAGTGTGATGTGAGCGTGTGCAGGTGTGAGGAGTGTGATGTGAGCGTGTGCAGTGAGGAGTGTGATGTGAGCATGTGCAGTGTGGGGAGCGTGATGTGAGAGTGTGCAGTGAGGAGCGTGATGTGAGTGTGTGCAGTGAGGAGTGTGATGTGAGCGTGTGCAGTGTGAGGAGTGTGATGTGAGCGTGTGCAGTGTGAGGAGCGTGATGTGAGAGTGTGCAGTGAGGAGCGTGATGTGAGTGTGTGCAGTGAGGAGTGTGATGTGAGCATGTGCAGTGTGAGGAGTGTGATGTGAGCGTGTGCAGTGAGGAGCGTGATGTGAGTGTGTGCAGTGAGGAGTGTGATGTGAGCGTGTGCAGTGAGGAGTGTGATGTGAGCGTGTGCAGTGTGAGGAGCGTGATGTGAGCGTGTGCAGTGAGGAGCGTGTGCAGTGTGAGGAGTGTGATGTGAGCGTGTGCAGTGAGGAGTGTGATGTGAGCGTGTGCAGTGTGAGGAGCGTGATGTGAGCGTGTGCAGTGAGGAGCGTGTGCAGTGTGAGGAGTGTGATGTGAGCGTGTGCAGTGTGAGGAGTGTGATGTGAGCGTGTGCAGTGTGAGGAGCGTGATGTGAGCGTGTGCAGTGTGAGGAGCGTGATGTGAGCGTGTGCAGTGAGGAGCGTGATGTAAGCGTGTGCAGTGTGAGGAGCGTGTGCAGTGTGAGGAGCGTGATGTGAGGAGCGTGATGTGAGCGTGTGCAGTGTGAGGAGCGTGTGCAGTGTGAGGAGCGTGATGTGAGCATGTGCAGTGTGAGGAGTGTGATGTGAGCGTATGCAGTGAGGAGCGTGATGTGAGCGTGTGCAGTGTGAGGAGTGTGATGTGAGCGTATGCAGTGAGGAGCGTGATGTGAGTGTGTGCAGTGTGAGGAGTGTGATGTGAGTGTGTGCAGTGTGAGGAGTGTGTGCAGTGTGAGGAGCGTGATGTGAGTGTGTGCAGTGAGGAGTGTGATGTGAGAGTGTGCAGTGTGAGGAGTGTGTGCCGTGTGAGGAGCGTGATGTGAGTGTGTGCAGTGAGGAGTGTGATGTGAGTGTGTGCAGTGTGAGGAGTGTGATGTGAGCGTGTGCAGTGTGAGGAGCGTGATGTGAGCGTGTGCAGTGAGGAGCGTGATGTGAGAGTGTGCAGTGTGAGGAGTGTGTGCAGTGTGAGGAGCGTGATGTGAGTGTGTGCAGTGAGGAGTGTGATGTGAGTGTGTGCAGTGTGAGGAGTGTGATGTGAGCGTGTGCAGTGTGAGGAGCGTGATGTGAGAGTGTGCAGTGAGGAGCGTGATGTGAGTGTGTGCAGTGAGGAGTGTGATGTGAGCATGTGCAGTGTGAGGAGCGTGATGTGAGCGTGTGCAGTGAGGAGTGTGATGTGAGTGTGTGCAGTGAGGAGCGTGATGTGAGCGTGTGCAGTGAGGAGTGTGATGTGAGCGTGTGAGGAGCGTGATGTGAGCGTGTGCAGTGAGGAGCGTGATGTGAGCGTGTGCAGTGTGAGGAGTGTGATGTGAGTGTGTGAGGAGTGTGATGTGAGCGTGTGCAGTGAGGAGCGTGATGTGAGTGTGTGCAGTGTGAGGAGTGTGATGTGAGCGTGTGCAGTGAGGAGCGTGATGTGAGTGTGTGCAGTGTGAGGAGTGTGATGTGAGCGTGTGCAGTGTGAGGAGTGTGATGTGAGCGTGTGCAGTGAGGAGCGTGATGTGAGCGTGTGCAGTGTGAGGAGTGTGATGTGAGCGTGTGCAGTGAGGAGCGTGATGTGAGTGTGTGCAGTGTGAGGAGTGTGATGTGAGCGTGTGCAGTGTGAGGAGCGTGATGTGAGTGTGTGCAGTGTGAGGAGTGTGATGTGAGAGTGTGCAGTGTGAGGAGTGTGATGTGAGTGTGTGCAGTGTGAGGAGCGTGATGTGAGCGTGTGCAGTGTGAGGAGCGTGATGTGAGCGTGTGCAGTGTGAGGAGTGTGTGCAGTGTGAGGAGTGTGTGCAGTGTGAGGAGTGTGATGTGAGTGTGTGCAGTGTGAGGAGCGTGATGTGAGCGTGTGCAGGTGTGAGGAGTGTGATGTGAGCGTGTGCAGTGTGAGGAGCGTGATGTGAGCGTGTGCAGTGTGAGGAGTGTGATGTGAGCGTGTGCAGTGAGGAGTGTGATGTGAGCGTGTGCAGTGTGAGGAGTGTGATGTGAGCGTGTGCAGTGTGAGGAGTGTGATGTGAGTGTGTGCAGTGTGAGGAGTGTGATGTGAGCGTGTGCAGGTGTGAGGAGTGTGATGTGAGCGTGTGCAGTGTGAGGAGCGTGATGTGAGAGTGTGCAGTGTGAGGAGTGTGATGTGAGTGTGTGCAGTGTGAGGAGTGTGATGTGAGCGTGTGCAGTGAGGAGTGTGATGTGAGTGTGTGCAGTGTGAGGAGTGTGATGTGAGCGTGTGCAGTGTGAGGAGCGTGATGTGAGAGTGTGCAGTGTGAGGAGTGTGATGTGAGTGTGTGCAGTGTGAGGAGTGTGATGTGAGCGTGTGCAGGTGTGAGGAGTGTGATGTGAGAGTGTGCAGTGTGAGGAGCGTGATGTGAGAGTGTGCAGTGTGAGGAGTGTGATGTGAGTGTGTGCAGTGTGAGGAGTGTGATGTGAGCGTGTGCAGTGTGAGGAGTGTGATGTGAGAGTGTGCAGTGTGAGGAGCGTGATGTGAGAGTGTGCAGTGTGAGGAGCGTGATGTGAGTGTGTGCAGTGTGAGGAGTGTGATGTGAGCGTGTGCAGTGAGGAGTGTGATGTGAGAGTGTGCAGTGTGAGGAGTGTGATGTGAGTGTGTGCAGTGAGGAGTGTGATGTGAGTGTGTGCAGTGTGAGGAGTGTGATGTGAGCGTGTGCAGGTGTGAGGAGTGTGATGTGAGTGTGTGCAGTGTGAGGAGTGTGATGTGAGAGTGTGCAGTGTGAGGAGCGTGATGTGAGAGTGTGCAGTGTGAGGAGTGTGATGTGAGTGTGTGCAGTGTGAGGAGTGTGATGTGAGCGTGTGCAGTGAGGAGTGTGATGTGAGTGTGTGCAGTGTGAGGAGTGTGATGTGAGCGTGTGCAGGTGTGAGGAGTGTGATGTGAGCGTGTGCAGTGTGAGGAGCGTGATGTGAGAGTGTGCAGTGTGAGGAGTGTGATGTGAGTGTGTGCAGTGTGAGGAGTGTGATGTGAGCGTGTGCAGTGAGGAGTGTGATGTGAGTGTGTGCAGTGTGAGGAGTGTGATGTGAGCGTGTGCAGGTGTGAGGAGTGTGATGTGAGCGTGTGCAGTGTGAGGAGCGTGATGTGAGCGTGTGCAGTGAGGAGTGTGATGTGAGCGTGTGCAGTGAGGAGCGTGATGTGAGTGTGTGCAGTGTGAGGAGTGTGATGTGAGCGTGTGCAGGTGTGAGGAGTGTGATGTGAGCGTGTGCAGTGTGAGGAGCGTGATGTGAGCGTGTGCAGTGTGAGGAGTGTGATGTGAGCGTGTGCAGTGTGAGGAGTGTGATGTGAGCGTGTGCAGTGTGAGGAGCGTGATGTGAGAGTGTGCAGTGTGAGGAGTGTGATGTGAGTGTGTGCAGTGTGAGGAGTGTGATGTGAGCGTGTGCAGTGAGGAGTGTGATGTGAGTGTGTGCAGTGTGAGGAGTGTGATGTGAGCGTGTGCAGTGAGGAGTGTGATGTGAGCGTGTGCAGTGTGAGGAGCGTGATGTGAGCGTGTGCAGTGTGAGGAGCGTGATGTGAGAGTGTGCAGTGTGAGGAGTGTGATGTGAGTGTGTGCAGTGTGAGGAGTGTGATGTGAGCGTGTGCAGTGAGGAGTGTGATGTGAGCGTGTGCAGTGAGGAGTGTGATGTGAGTGTGTGCAGTGTGAGGAGTGTGATGTGAGCGTGTGCAGTGAGGAGTGTGATGTGAGCGTGTGCAGTGTGAGGAGTGTGATGTGAGCGTGTGCAGTGTGAGGAGCGTGATGTGAGAGTGTGCAGTGTGAGGAGTGTGATGTGAGTGTGTGCAGTGTGAGGAGTGTGATGTGAGCGTGTGCAGTGAGGAGTGTGATGTGAGTGTGTGCAGTGTGAGGAGTGTGATGTGAGCGTGTGCAGTGAGGAGTGTGATGTGAGCGTGTGCAGTGTGAGGAGCGTGATGTGAGCGTGTGCAGTGTGAGGAGCGTGATGTGAGAGTGTGCAGTGTGAGGAGTGTGATGTGAGTGTGTGCAGTGTGAGGAGTGTGATGTGAGCGTGTGCAGTGAGGAGTGTGATGTGAGTGTGTGCAGTGTGAGGAGTGTGATGTGAGCGTGTGCAGTGAGGAGTGTGATGTGAGTGTGTGCAGTGTGAGGAGTGTGATGTGAGTGTGTGCAGTGTGAGGAGCGTGATGTGAGCGTGTGCAGTGAGGAGCATGTGCAGTGTGAGGAGTGTGATGTGAGCGTGTGCAGTGTGAGGAGTGTGATGTGAGTGTGTGCAGTGTGAGGAGCGTGATGTGAGCGTGTGCAGTGAGGAGCATGTGCAGTGTGAGGAGTGTGATGTGAGAGTGTGCAGTGTGAGGAGTGTGATGTGAGCGTGTGCAGTGTGAGGAGTGTGATGTGAGTGTGTGCAGTGTGAGGAGTGTGATGTGAGCGTGTGCAGTGTGAGGAGCGTGATGTGAGAGTGTGCAGTGTGAGGAGCGTGATGTGAGTGTGTGCAGTGTGAGGAGTGTGATGTGAGAGTGTGCAGTGTGAGGAGCGTGATGTGAGCGTGTGCAGTGTGAGGAGCGTGATGTGAGTGTGTGCAGTGTGAGGAGTGTGATGTGAGAGTGTGCAGTGTGAGGAGTGTGATGTGAGTGTGTGCAGTGTGAGGAGCGTGATGTGAGCGTGTGCAGTGTGAGGAGTGTGTGCAGTGTGAGGAGTGTGATGTGAGAGTGTGCAGTGTGAGGAGCGTGATGTGAGCGTGTGCAGTGTGAGGAGTGTGTGCAGTGTGAGGAGCATGATGTGAGCGTGTGCAGTGTGAGGAGTGTGATGTGAGTGTGTGCAGTGAGGAGTGTGATGTGAGCGTGTGCAGTGTGAGGAGTGTGTGCAGTGTGAGGAGTGTGATGTGAGCGTGTGCAGTGTGAGGAGCGTGATGTGAGAGTGTGCAGTGTGAGGAGTGTGATGTGAGTGTGTGCAGTGAGGAGCGTGATGTGAGCGTGTGCAGTGTGAGGAGTGTGTGCAGTGTGAGGAGCGTGATGTGAGCGTGTGCAGTGTGAGGAGCGTGATGTGAGAGTGTGCAGTGTGAGGAGTGTGATGTGAGTGTGTGCAGTGAGGAGCGTGATGTGAGCGTGTGCAGTGTGAGGAGTGTGTGCAGTGTGAGGAGCGTGATGTGAGCGTGTGCAGTGTGAGGAGCGTGATGTGAGAGTGTGCAGTGTGAGGAGTGTGATGTGAGTGTGTGCAGTGTGAGGAGCGTGATGTGAGCGTGTGCAGTGTGAGGAGTGTGTGCAGTGTGAGGAGTGTGATGTGAGAGTGTGCAGTGTGAGGAGCGTGATGTGAGCGTGCAGTGTGAGGAGCGTGATGTGAGCGTGTGCAGTGTGAGGAGTGTGATGTGAGCGTGTGCAGTGAGGAGTGTGATGTGAGAGTGTGCAGTGTGAGGAGCGTGATGTGAGCGTGTGCAGTGTGAGGAGTGTGTGCAGTGTGAGGAGTGTGATGTGAGTGTGTGCAGTGTGAGGAGTGTGATGTGAGAGTGTGCAGTGTGAGGAGCGTGTGCAGTGTGAGGAGTGTGATGTGAGCGTGTGCAGTGTGAGGAGTGTGATGTGAGCGTGTGCAGTGTGAGGAGTGTGAGGAGCGTGATGTGAGAGTGTGCAGTGTGAGGAGTGTGATGTGAGAGTGTGCAGTGTGAGGAGCGTGTGCAGTGTGAGGAGTGTGATGTGAGTGTGTGCAGTGTGAGGAGCGTGATGTGAGTGTGTGCAGTGTGAGGAGTGTGATGTGAGAGTGTGCAGTGTGAGGAGTGTGATGTGAGCGTGTGCAGTGTGAGGAGCGTGATGTGAGCGTGTGCAGTGTGAGGAGTGTGATGTGAGTGTGTGCAGTGTGAGGAGTGTGATGTGAGCGTGTGCAGTGTGAGGAGTGTGATGTGAGCGTGTGCAGTGTGAGGAGTGTGATGTGAGAGTGTGCAGTGTGAGGAGTGTGATGTGAGCGTGTGCAGTGTGAGGAGCGTGTGCAGTGTGAGGAGTGTGATGTGAGTGTGTGCAGTATGTGCGAGGAGCGTGTGCAGTGTGAGGAGTGTGTGGAATCTCACGGTATGGCCGATGCAGTGGTCAGACTGGCTGAACTGTTGCTCTCCAGCAGCATCATGGCCTGTTTGAGCTCCATCTTATTGTAGAAGGAGATGAGCTGCGGTTCCTGCGATCGCTCTCCAGTGATCAGACACCGTTTGATGTAACGCTTATTAAAGCGATTCAGCCTGCAGAAGAACACGCATCAGAAACTAGAATATTTACAAGATCTGAAATACAAGAGTCAAGCCTGTGAACACCTGGCATCATTTACTCACCCTCATGTCTCCTGCACACAGTTAAATACATAAGATAAGCGCTAATAATGTGTCACTGTTTTTGGTCTTCAAAACTATTTTGACCAAAACTGAACAATAATTTTTTGCATAATTGTTTTCTTTTGCTGAAATTTCAGTACATCACTATGTTTGGCATTATGTTTCTGAAGAGTACAAAAGAAGAAAACCAAAAGACCAAATTTAAGTTGTTATTCACGGTTCAAAGCTTCTGAGAATCAAGGCCTCCACAGTTCATAAAACTCATTTGCAGATTAAACCAAATAGCGGGTACTCGATATCGGTACTCTTGATATTTTTTGGAGAGTATGGAAAAGTAGTGTGAAGACTGATTCAAAATATGAGGATAAACAGTAAACCATGACAGGATTTTCAATTTCAGCTGAGTTTTCCTTCAATGCTGGTCTGAAACGCACTTATCCCTCCAGTGATGATGTCCGTAGTGTCCGCACACACCGTCTATTCCAGTTAGCAAAAGTTCCAGAAACTGCAGGAGACACAAAACAGGAGCATTTAACATTTTAATTTTCCATTAACCGTCCAGCCGAGCAGTTCTCGGCTACATCACGTGTTTCTCAGTCTTTGAGATCAGGTACACTACCTGAGTGTGAATCTCCTCATTTATTGAACTTTTACTTTGTTTTCCCTTCTTGACGGCCAAAAGGTCAACAAGGGGTCGAATCGTCATTCCCTAAAAAACATTGGCAACCTATGGTGATCACGTGACAGAAGCCTATATGCCAGAAACCACCGGCTACAGTATTTCCTACAACTGGATGGATTTTCTTCAGCTAAAGGGACTGAGTGTCCAATTCTCTCACCTGCACAAACACAGTGAAGAAGATGACGGTGATGATGGCGGTGAGAAACATGTCCTTCATGGGAAAGTCGTCACTGGACAGCAGGAATGCCAGCGAGAAGGCGATCGCGCCCCTCAAGCCCCCGTACGCCACAATGAACTGATCCTTGCCACTCAGCTTCACCATGCGGTACTTATTAATGATGTACGTTAAACCGATCACACCTGCACACAAAACTCAGTTTGGAATAATTAAAAAAATATATATGTTTCTGAAAGAGTTTCTTCTGCTCACCAAGGCTGCATTTATTTGATCATAAATACAGTAAAAACTGTGAAATATTATTCCAATGTAAATCAGCTGTTTTCTATGTGAATATTTAGTAATAGTGTGTGTAATTTATTCCTGTGATCAGAGCTGAATTTTCAGCATCATTACTCCAGTCTTCAGTGTCACATGATCCTTCAGAAATCACTCTAATATGATGATTTACTGCTCAATAAAGATGTCTGATTAGACCCATTGGATGTTCCTGATAAACTCTAACTAGCGTAGCATGAGGAGACGCTCACCCAGAACCCTGGACAGCAGACAGAGGACGATGGTGATGGTGACAAACGTCCAGTTCCAGGCGTGCGGCCCGGCCACCGTCGACACGCCCAAGAAGATGAAGATCAGAGTCTCGCTCACGCTGCTCCACATCTTCAGGAAGTACTTGATGGTGGTGTAGGATTTGTGGGAAATGTTGGCCTCCACGTAGGGCCGCATCACCACGCCACACGCGATGAGCCTGAGAACCGCACAGAAACCCCAGTGTGAGACACAAACACAGACTCTGGGCTCATTAGCAGTGGGAATGCCAGACTCACGCCATGATGCCAGACAGGTGGAAGACCTCGGCGGACAGATACGCCATGTAACTGTAGAGGAAGACGAAGAGCGGCTCGATCACACGTGTGTGCGCCGTGAAGCGTGAGGTGAAGGCCGCCAGAACTCCGTACACGCCGCCCACCATCACTCCGCCCAGCGACACCACAAAGAAACACACAACACCCAGAAAGACGTCGAGCGCCGTCACCTCGCCCACGTGCGCAAACTCCTCGAACAGGTGATACAGGACCTGAAGGAAACACACTTACTGTAGGTCAAATCACATATCACGAGAAGAAAGAAGACATTTGAATGAAGGAGCTTTGACCTTCTTCGCTGTGTGACTCTGATGATGTGATGTCAGCTAAACCCTGATAGCTGATGGGATTGATGGAGATCCGACAGGAAACGCAGGGTAGATCTACAGCAGAGCAGCGTTCTCTGATCTCAAATGCCACACATTTTTTGAAAGATTTTAAATCTTTGCAAATTTCTTAAAAATAAAAACGAAAAAAAATCACATGTCCATAAGTATTCACAGCCTTTGCCATGACACTCAAAATTGAGCTCAAGTGCATCCTATTTACACTGATCATCCTTGAGATGTTTCTACAACTGGATTGGAGTCCACCTGTGGTAAACTCAGTTGATTGGACATGATTTGGAAAGGCACACACCTGTCTATATAAGGTCCCACAGTTAACAGTGCCTGTCAGAGCACAAACCAAGCCATGATGTCCAAGGAATTGTCTGTAGACCTCCGAGACAGGATTGTATCAAGGCCCAGATCTGGGGAAGGGTACAGAAACATTTCTGCAGCGTTGAAGGTCCCAATGCGCACAGTGGCCTCCATCATCTGTAAATGGAAGTAGTGTGGAACCACCAGGACTCTTCCTAGAGCTGAGCGATCTGGGTAGAAGGGCCTTAGTCAGGGAGGAGACCCAGAACCCGATGGTCCCTCTGACAAAGCTCCAGTGTTTCTCTGTGGAGAGAGGAGAACCTTCCAGAAGAACAACCATCTCTGCAGCTCTCCACCAATCAGGCCAGGCACTGAGAGACTAGTCAGGATTGAGGGAAATATGAGGAACTGGGAGACTCGTCAGGATCAAGGGAAAGATGAGGAACTGGGAGACTCGTCAGGATCGAGGGAAAGATGAGGAACTGGGAGACTCGTCAGGATAGAGGGAAAGATGAGGAACTGGGAGACTAGTCAAGATCGAGGGAAAGATGAGGGACTGGGAGACTAGTCAGGATTGAGGGAAAGATGAGGACCTGGGAGACTCGTCAGGATCGAGGGAAATATGAGGAACTGGGAGACTCATCAGGATCGAGGGAAAGATGAGGAACTGGGAGACTAGTCAAGATCGAGGGAAAGATGAGGGACTGGGAGACTAGTCAGGATCGAGGGAAAGATGAGGAACTGGGAGACTCGTCTGGATCGAGGGAAATATGAGGAACTGGGAGACTCGTCAGGATCGAGGTAAAGATATATGTACAAAGACATCCCTGATGAACACCTGCTCCAGAGCTCTGGACCTCAGACTGGGGCAACGGTTCATCTTCCAACAGGACAACGACCCTCAGCACACAGTCAAGATAACAAACGACCCTCAGCACACAGCCAAGATAACAAACGACCCTAAGCACACAGCCAAGATAACAAAGGAGTGGCTACGGGACAACTCTGGGAATGTCCTTGAGTGGCCCACCAGAGCCCAGACTTGAACCCGATTGAACATCTCTGGAGAGATCTGAAGATGGCTGTGCACCGACGCTCCCCAACCAATCTGATGGAACTCGAGAGGTTCTGCAAAGAAAAACTGCCCCAAAAATAGGTGTGCCAAGCTTGTAGCATCATACTCAAAGAGACTTGAGTATTTTGAGGAATATAATGAATTGAATCCATTTAGGAATAAGACTGTAACATAACAAAATGTGGAAAAAGTGAAGCCCTGTGAATATTTTCCAGATGTACAGTCGATACTACAGTAACTGAGTGTTATTCAATTTCTGTGTAATATTTTTTTAAATATAAAAATAATTTCTTATAAGTAAAAAAAAAGTCCAGGTTCTATGCACAAATACGAGCATAGTGACCGTTAGTAGGGCTGCACAACTGGTCAGCATTTTGTGATTATATATCAATATGGTTATAAAGTAAAAATAATAATTATGACTACTACTAAAAATATATATAGTACTAAAAATAAGAAATATTACCTTTGTAATATTTTACTGTAAAATAAAAGTATTTAAGAAAAAAAAACAACTTTATATTACAACTGTAAAACTACAATCCTAATATTCATGGCTGTCTTAATTTCTTAATTTTCAAAGATTAAACCATCAAGCTTTTATTTTAGCAGAAAACCGCACCGTGTTTGTGAAGATGTTTGTTAAAGCGACTCAAACTCAGAGTAGATGCAGATGGAGAGTTAGGGTTACCCACACACACACACACACACACACACACACTCACTCTCGGCGGCGGATCATGAGCTGCTCGCGTCTGATTGAACACCGAGTTACGCTTCACACACGCATGTTCATATTTACAGTTTTTCTGAAATGCTAAAACACTAAACCCCATTCTCTGAACCAAATTCTCAACAGCCTAAACCAATTGGTCAAATAAATCACTCTTTCTGTAAAACATTAACAAGTTCAGGTAGTTCACTGTTTGCAAATCTCATGCACTCTTTCTTCAAAACTCTAAACACATTTTCACTCACTAAAACACATTTCGCAGTTTCAAAATGTTAAAAACAGGCAGGCAAAAGTTAAACACAACTGCAACAGTTGTCATCGTTTACACACGACTCAAAATTGTTTACACTTATTTCTAATTATGTGGTCAAACCAACTGTACATAATACAAGTCAGTTCACAGTCCCAAAACTGACTCAAAATGTTGCACTGAATGTTGATACCAACAATGGATAGTGTGTGTAAGAGGAGGAAGAGTGTGTGTAAGAGGAGGAAGAGTGTGTGTGTAAGAGGAGGTGAACAGGGAGGAAGAGGATGAGAACGAGGAAGAGCAGGTGTATAAGGAGGAAGAGCGTGTGTGTAAGAGGAGGTGAATGAGGATGAGAACGAGGAAGAGCAGGTGAATAAGGAGGAAGAGTGTGTGTGTAAGAGGAGGTGAACGAGGATGAGGAGGATGAGGAAGAGCAAGTGTATAAGGAGGACGAGCATGTGTGTAAGAGGAGGTGAACAGGGAGGAAGAGGATGAGAACGAGGAAGAGCAGATGTATAAGGAGGAAGAGCGTGTGTGTAAGAGGAGGTGAACGAGGAAGAGGAGGATGAAGAAGAGCAGGTGTATAAGGAGGAAGAGTGTGTGTGTAAGAGGAGGTGAACGAGGAAGAGGAGGATGAGGAAGAGCAGGTGTATAAGGAGGACGAGTGTGTGCGTAAGAGGAGGTGAACGAGGATGAGGACGAGGCAGAGCAGGTGTATAAGGAGGAAGAGCGTGTGTGTAAGAGGAGGTGAACAGGGAGGAAGAGGATGAGAACGAGGAAGAGCAGATGTATAAGGAGGAAGAGTGTGTGTGTAAGAGGAGGTGAACGAGGAAGAGGAGGATGAAGAGCAGGTGTATAAGGAGGAAGAGTGTGTGTGTAAGAGGAGGTGAACGAGGATGAGGACGAGGCAGAGCAGGTGTATAAGGAGGAAGAGCGTGTGTGTAAGAGGAGGTGAACGAGGATGAGGACGAGGCAGAGCAGGTGTATAAGGAGGAAGAGCGTGTGTGTAAGAGGAGGTGAACGAGGATGAGGACGAGGCAGAGCAGGTGTATAAGGAGGAAGAGCATGTGTGTAAGAGGAGGTTAACGAGGATGAGGAGGATGAGGAAGAGCAGGTGTATAAGGAGGAAGAGCGTGTGTGTAAGAGGAAGAGGAGGATGAGGAAGAGCAGGTGTATAAGGAGGAAGAGCGTGTGTGTAAGAGGAGGTGAACGAGGATGAGGACGAGGAAGAGCAGGTGTATAAGGAGGAAGAGTGTGTGTGTAAGAGGAGGTGAACGAGGATGAGGACGAGGCAGAGCAGGTGTATAAGGAGGAAGAGCGTGTGTGTAAGAGGAGGTGAACGAGGAAGAGGAGGATGAGGAAGAGCAGGTGTATAAGGAGGAAGAGTGTGTGTGTAAGAGGAGGTGAACGAGGAAGAGGAGGATGAGGAAGAGCAGCTGTATAAGGAGGAAGAGTGTGTGTGTAAGAGGAGGTGAACGAGGAAGAGGAGGATGAAGAAGAGCAGGTGTATAAGAAGGAAGAGTGTGTGTGTAAGAGGAGGTGAAGATGTATAAGGAGGAAGAGCGTGTGTGTAAGAGGAGGTGAATGAGGATGAGGACGAGGAAGAGCAGGTGTATAAGGAGGAAGAGTGTGTGTGTAAGAGGAGGTGAACGAGGAAGAGGAGGATGAGGAAGAGCAGATGTATAAGGAGGAAGAGTGTGTGTGTAAGAGGAGGTGAACGAGGATGAGGAGGATGAGGAAGAGCAGGTGTATAAGGAGGAAGAGCATGTGTGTAAGAGGAGGTTAACGAGGATGAGGAGGATGAGGAAGAGCAGGTGTATAAGGAGGAAGAGCGTGTGTGTAAGAGGAGGTGAACGAGGAAGAGGAGGATGAGGAAGAGCAGGTGTATAAGGAGGAAGAGCGTGTAAGAGGAGGTGAACGAGGATGAGGAGGATGAGGAAGAGCAGGTGTATAAGAGGAGGAAGAGCGTGTGTGTAAGAGGAGGTGAACGAGGAAGAGGAGGATGAGGAAGAGCAGGTGTATAAGGAGGAAGAGTGCGTGTGTAAGAGGAGGATGAGGAAGTGTGTGTGTAAGAGGAGGATGAGGAAGAGTGTGTGTGTAAGAGGAGGTGAACGAGGAAGAGGAGGATGAGGAAGAGTGTGTGTGTAAGAGGAGGTGAACGAGGAAGAGGAGGATGAGGAAGAGTGTGTGTGTAAGAGGAGGTGAACGAGGAAGAGGAGGATGAGGAAGAGTGTGTGTGTAAGAGGATGAGGAAGAGTGTGTGTGTGTGTAAGAGGAGGTGAACGAGGAAGAGGAGGATGAGGAAGAGTGTGTGTGTAAGAGGAGGTGAATGAGGAAGAGGAGGATGAGGAAGAGTGTGTGTGTAAGAGGAGGTGAACGAGGAAGAGGAGGATGAGGAAGAGTGTGTGTGTAAGAGGAGGTGAACGATGAAGAGGAGGATGAGGAAGAGTGTGTATAGTGTTGTCCAGGCTGGATCTGCTTCAGGGTTTTCCTCTTCTCCTGCAGAGACTCTGAGATGAGGAGAAACTCCTCCGGCCGGATCAACATGAAGAAGACATGATGAAGCAGAATCTCTGTCACTGACGTGATCCTGCAGCTGCACAACTCTTCTGAGTGACTGTAACATGCTCTTCATTTAGAGTATTTTACTGTAACCTTTTTGGCTTTTGCAGTTGGGTCACTGTATTTTCACAGTATGCAAGTGCAAGTATACAGACATTCAATACTATTAAATATCCAGTACAACACTACACTTGCAGGGCATACAGTATACAATGTATTCACCTTCCTACTGTAAGTTGTAATTACACTATACTTTTTTACATAATTGCTAAATTTGTTTACTTTGTTACAATATACTTTTTTCTGTAACTGCAAGCTTTGGGTTCTGTGTTCTCCATTTTTTTATGTAGTGTCTAACGGATGATCTGTAGTGTCTAAAATATTGACTCGCTGTGTGTATGACAGTTTGATTATGAGCAGATAAAATGGGTTTGAGGCAATTGTTTGATTTTGCCAGAAGAGGCCGATGTTCTCTGAATGTGGTTTGAAAATTTGAGGAGTGTGTGAGCTTCAGTGAGGAGTGTGTGAGCTTCAGTGAAGAGTGTTTGAGCTTCAGTGGGGAGTGTGTGAGCTTCAGTGGGGAGTGTGTGAGCTTCAGTGGGGAGTGTGTGAGCTTCAGTGAGGAGTGTGTGAGCTTCAGTGGGGAGTGTGTGAGCTTCAGTGAGGAGTGTGTGAGCTACAGTGAGGGAGTGTGTGAGCTTCAGTGAGGAGTGTGTGAGCTTCAGTGAGGAGTAGTGTGTGAGCTTCAGAGAGGAGTGTGTGAGCTTCAGTGGGGAGTGTGTGAGCTTCAGTGGGGAGTGTGTGAGCTTCAGTGAGGGAGTGTGTGAGCTTCAGTGGGGAGTGTGTGAGCTTCAGTGAGGAGTGTGTGAGCTTCAGTGAAGAGTGTGTGAGCTTCAGTGAGGAGTGTGTGAGCTTCAGTGAAGAGTGTGTGAGCTTCAGTGAAGAGTGTTTGAGCTTCAGTGGGGAGTGTGTGAGCTTCAGTGGGGAGTGTGTGAGCTTCAGTGGGGAGTGTGTGAGCTTCAGTGAGGAGTGTGTGAGCTTCAGTGGGGAGTGTGTGAGCTTCAGTGAGGAGTGTGTGAGCTACAGTGAGGGAGTGTGTGAGCTTCAGTGAGGAGTGTGTGAGCTTCAGTGAGGAGTAGTGTGTGAGCTTCAGAGAGGAGTGTGTGAGCTTCAGTGGGGAGTGTGTGAGCTTCAGTGGGGAGTGTGTGAGCTTCAGTGGGGAGTGTGTGAGCTTCAGTGAGGAGTGTGTGAGCTTCAGTGAGGAGTGTGTGAGCTTCAGTGAGGAGTGTGTGAGCTTCAGTGAGCTTCAGTGAGGAGTGTGTGAGCTTCAGTGAGGGAGTGTGTGAGCTTCAGTGGGGAGTGTGAGAGCTTCAGTGAGGGAGTGTGTGAGCTTCAGTGAGGGAGTGTGTGAGCTTCAGTGAGCTTCAGTGAGGAGTGTGTGAGCTTCAGTGAGGAGTGTGAGAGCTTCAGTGAGGAGTGTGTGAGCTTCAGTGGGGAGTGTGAGAGCTTCAGTGAGGGAGTGTGTGAGCTTCAGTGGGGAGTGTGTGAGCTTCAGTGGGGAGTGTGTGAGCTTCAGTGGGGAGTGTGTGAGCTTCAGTGAGGAGTGTGTGAGCTTCAGTGAAGAGTGTGTGAGCTTCAGTGAGGAGTGTGTGAGCTTCAGTGAGGAGTGTGTGAGCTTCAGTGGGGAGTGTGTGAGCTTCAGTGAAGAGTGTGTGAGCTTCAGTGAGCTTCAGTGAGGAGTGTGTGAGCTTCAGTGAGGAGTGTGTGAGCTTCAGTGAGGAGTGTGTGAGCTTCAGTGAGCTTCAGTGAGGAGTGTGTGAGCTTCAGTGGGGAGTGTGAGAGCTTCAGTGAGGGAGTGTGTGAGCTTCAGTGGGGAGTGTGTGAGCTTCAGTGGGGAGTGTGTGAGCTTCAGTGGGGAGTGTGTGAGCTTCAGTGAGGAGTGTGTGAGCTTCAGTGAAGAGTGTGTGAGCTTCAGTGAGGAGTGTGTGAGCTTCAGTGAGGAGTGTGTGAGCTTCAGTGGGGAGTGTGTGAGCTTCAGTGAAGAGTGTGTGAGCTTCAGTGAGCTTCAGTGAGGAGTGTGTGAGCTTCAGTGAGGAGTGTGTGAGCTTCAGTGAGGAGTGTGTGAGCTTCAGTGAGCTTCAGTGAGGAGTGTGTGAGCTTCAGTGGGGAGTGTGTGAGCTTCAGTGAGGAGTGTGTGAGCTTCAGTGTGTGAACTTCAGTGAGGAGTGTGTGAGCTTCAGTGAGGAGTGTGTGAGCTTCAGTGAGCTTCAGTGAGGAGTGTGTGAGCTTCAGTGAGGAGTAGTGTGTGAGCTTCAGAGAGGAGTGTGTGAGCTTCAGTGGGGAGTGTGTGAGCTTCAGTGAAGAGTGTGTGAGCTTCAGTGGGGAGTGTGTGAGCTTCAGTGAGGGAGTGTGTGAGCTTCAGTGGGGAGTGTGTGAGCTTCAGTGAGGAGTGTGTGAGCTTCAGAGAGGAGTGTGTGAGCTTCAGTGGGGAGTGTGTGAGCTTCAGTGAGGAGTGTGTGAGCTTCAGTGAGGAGTGTGTGAGCTTCAGTGAGGAGTGTGTGAGCTTCAGTGAGCTTCAGTGAGGAGTGTGTGAGCTTCAGTGAGGAGTGTGTGAGCTTCAGTGAGGAGTGTGTGAGCTTCAGTGAGCTTCAGTGAGGAGTGTGTGAGCTTCAGTGAGGGAGTGTGTGAGCTTCAGTGAGCTTCAGTGAAGAGTGTGTGAGCTTCAGTGGGGAGTGTGTGAGCTTCAGTGGGGAGTGTGAGAGCTTCAGTGAGGGAGTGTGTGAGCTTCAGTGGGGAGTGTGTGAGCTTCAGTGGGGAGTGTGTGAGCTTCAGTGGGGAGTGTGTGAGCTTCAGTGGGGAGTGTGTGAGCTTCAGTGAGGAGTGTGTGAGCTTCAGTGAAGAGTGTGTGAGCTTCAGTGAGGAGTGTGTGAGCTTCAGTGAGGAGTGTGTGAGCTTCAGTGGGGAGTGTGTGAGCTTCAGTGAAGAGTGTGTGAGCTTCAGTGAGCTTCAGTGAGGAGTGTGTGAGCTTCAGTGAGGAGTGTGTGAGCTTCAGTGAGGAGTGTGTGAGCTTCAGTGAGCTTCAGTGAGGAGTGTGTAAGCTTCAGTGGGGAGTGTGTGAGCTTCAGTGAGGAGTGTGTGAGATTCAGTGTGTGAACTTCAGTGAGGAGTGTGTGAGCTTCAGTGAGGAGTGTGTGAGCTTCAGTGAGCTTCAGTGAGGAGTGTGTGAGCTTCAGTGAGGAGTGTGTGAGCTTCAGTGAGGAGTGTGTGAGGAGTGTGTGAGCTTCAGTGGGGAGTGTGTGAGCTTCAGTGAGGAGTGTGTGAGCTTCAGTGGGGAGTGTGTGAGCTTCAGTGAGGGAGTGTGTGAGCTTCAGTGGGGAGTGTGTGAGCTTCAGTGAGGAGTGTGTGAGCTTCAGAGAGGAGTGTGTGAGCTTCAGTGGGGAGTGTGTGAGCTTCAGTGAGGAGTGTGTGAGCTTCAGTGAGGAGTGTGTGAGCTTCAGTGAGGGAGTGTGTGAGCTTCAGTGGGGAGTGTGAGAGCTTCAGTGAGGGAGTGTGTGAGCTTCAGTGGGGAGTGTGTGAGCTTCAGTGAGGAGTGTGTGAGCTTCAGTGAGCTTCAGTGAGGAGTGTGTGAGCTTCAGTGAGGAGTGTGTGAGCTTCAGTGAGGAGTGTGTGAGCTTCAGTGAGCTTCAGTGAGGAGTGTGTGAGCTTCAGTGGGGAGTGTGTGAGCTTCAGTGAGGAGTGTGTGAGCTTCAGTGTGTGAACTTCAGTGAGGAGTGTGTGAGCTTCAGTGAGGAGTGTGTGAGCTTCAGTGAGCTTCAGTGAGGAGTGTGTGAGCTTCAGTGAGGAGTAGTGTGTGAGCTTCAGAGAGGAGTGTGTGAGCTTCAGTGGGGAGTGTGTGAGCTTCAGTGAAGAGTGTGTGAGCTTCAGTGGGGAGTGTGTGAGCTTCAGTGAGGGAGTGTGTGAGCTTCAGTGGGGAGTGTGTGAGCTTCAGTGAGGAGTGTGTGAGCTTCAGAGAGGAGTGTGTGAGCTTCAGTGGGGAGTGTGTGAGCTTCAGTGAGGAGTGTGTGAGCTTCAGTGAGGAGTGTGTGAGCTTCAGTGAGGAGTGTTTGAGCTTCAGTGAGCTTCAGTGAGGAGTGTGTGAGCTTCAGTGAGGAGTGTGTGAGCTTCAGTGAGGAGTGTGTGAGCTTCAGTGAGCTTCAGTGAGGAGTGTGTGAGCTTCAGTGAGGGAGTGTGTGAGCTTCAGTGAGCTTCAGTGAAGAGTGTGTGAGCTTCAGTGGGGAGTGTGTGAGCTTCAGTGGGGAGTGTGAGAGCTTCAGTGAGGGAGTGTGTGAGCTTCAGTGGGGAGTGTGTGAGCTTCAGTGAGGAGTGTGTCAGCTTCAGTGAAGAGTGTGTGAGCTTCAGTGAGGAGTGTGTGAGCTTCAGTGAGGAGTGTGTGAGCTTCAGTGGGGAGTGTGTGAGCTTCAGTGAAGAGTGTGTGAGCTTCAGTGAGCTTCAGTGAGGAGTGTGTGAGCTTCAATGAGGAGTGTGTGAGCTTCAGTGAGGAGTGTGTGAGCTTCAGTGAGCTTCAGTGAGGAGTGTGTAAGCTTCAGTGGGGAGTGTGTGAGCTTCAGTGAGGAGTGTGTGAGCTTCAGTGTGTGAACTTCAGTGAGGAGTGTGTGAGCTTCAGTGAGGAGTGTGTGAGCTTCAGTGAGCTTCAGTGAGGAGTGTGTGAGCTTCAGTGAGGAGTGTGTGAGCTTCAGTGAGGAGTGTGTGAGGAGTGTGTGAGCTTCAGTGGAGAGTGTGTGAGCTTCAGTGAGGAGTGTGTGAGCTTCAGTGGGGAGTGTGTGAGCTTCAGTGGGGAGTGTGTGAGCTTCAGTGGGGAGTGTGTGAGCTTCAGTGAGGAGTGTGTGAGCTTCAGTGAAGAGTGTGTGAGCTTCAGTGAGGAGTGTGTGAGCTTCAGTGAGGAGTGTGTGAGCTTCAGTGGGGAGTGTGTGAGCTTCAGTGAGCTTCTGTGAGGAGTGTGTGAGCTTCAGTGGGGAGTGTGTGAGCTTCAGTGAGGAGTGTGTGAGCTTCAGTGGGGAGTGTGTGAGCTTCAGTGAAGAGTGTGTGAGCTTCAGTGAGCTTCAGTGAGGAGTGTGTGAGCTTCAGTGAGGAGTGTGTGAGCTTCAGTGAGGAGTGTGTGAGCTTCAGTGAGCTTCAGTGAGGAGTATGTGAGCTTCAGTGAGGAGTGTGTGAGCTTCAGTGGGGAGTGTGTGAGCTTCAGTGAAGAGTGTGTGAGCTTCAGTGAAGAGTGTGTGAGCTTCAGTGAAGAGTGTGTGAGCTTCAGTGAGGAGTGTGTGAGCTTCAGTGAAGAGTGTGTGAGCTTCAGTGAAGAGAGTGTGAGCTTCAGTGAGGAGTGTGTGAGCTTCAGTGAGGAGTGTGTGAGCTTCAGTGAGGAGTGTGTGAGCTTCAGTGGGGAGTGTGTGAGCTTCAGTGAAGAGTGTGTGAGCTTCAGTGACGAGTGTGTGAGCTTCAGTGGGGAGTGTGTGAGCTTCAGTGGGGAGTGTGTGAGCTTCAGTGAAGAGTGTGTGAGCTTCAGTGAGGAGTGTGTGAGCTTCAGTGGGGAGTGTGTGAGCTTCAGTGAGGAGTGTGTGAGCTTCAGTGGGGAGTGTGTGAGCTTCAGTGAGGAGTGTGTGAGCTTCAGTGAGGAGTGTGTGAGCTTCAGTGAGGAGTGTGTGAGCTTCAGTGAGGAGTGTGTGAGCTTCAGTGGGGAGTGTGTGAGCTTCAGTGAGGAGTGTGTGAGCTTCAGTGAGGAGTGTGTGAGCTTCAGTGAGGAGTGTGTGAGCTTCAGTGAGGAGTGTGTGAGCTTCAGTGAGGAGTGTGTGAGCTTCAGTGAGGAGTGTGTGAGCTTCAGTGGGGAGTGTGTGAGCTTCAGTGAGGAGTGTGTGAGTTTCAGTGGGGAGTGTGTGAGCTTCAGTGAAGAGTGTGTGAGCTTCAGTGAAGAGTGTTTGAGCTTCAGTGAGCTTCAGTGGGGAGTGTGTGAGCTTCAGTGAAGAGTGTGTGAGCTTCAGTGGGGAGTGTGTGAGCTTCAGTGAAGAGTGTGTGAGCTTCAGTGGGGAGTGTGTGAGCTTCAGTGAGGAGTGTGTGAGTTTCAGTGAGCTTCAGTGAGCATCAGTGAGGAGTGTGTGAGCTTCAATGAGGAGTGTGTGAGCTTCAGTGGGGAGTGTGTGAGCTTCAGTGAAGAGTGTGTGAGCTTCAGTGAAGAGTGTTTGAGCTTCAGTGACGAGTGTGTGAGCTTCAGTGAGGAGTGTGTGAGCTTCAGTGGGGAGTGTGTAAGCTTCAGTGGGGAGTGTGTGAGCTTCAGTGAGGAGTGTGTGAGCTTCATTGGGGAGTGTGTGAGCTTCAGTGGGGAGTGTGTGAGCTTCAGTGGGGAGTGTGTGAGCTTCAGTGAGGAGTGTGTGAGCGAGCTTCAGTGGGGAGTGTGTGAGCTTCAGTGAAGAGTGTGTGAGCTTCAGTGAGCTTCAGTAAGGAGTGTGTGAGCTTCAGTGAGGAGTGTGTGAGTGAGGAGTGTGTGAGCTTCAGTGAGGAGTGTGTGAGCTTCAGTGAGCTTCAGTGAGGAGTGTGTGAGCTTCAGTGAGGAGTGTGTGAGCTTCAGTGGGGAGTGTGTGAGCTTCAGTGAAGAGTGTGTGAGCTTCAGTGAAGAGTGTGTGAGCTTCAGTGAAGAGTGTGTGAGCTTCAGTGAGGAGTGTGTGAGCTTCAGTGAAGAGTGTGTGAGCTTCAGTGAGGAGTGTGTGAGCTTCAGTGAGGAGTGTGTGAGCTTCAGTGGAGAGTGTGTGAGCTTCAGTGAGGAGTGTGTGAGCTTCAGTGAGGAGTGTGTGAGCTTCAGTGAGGAGTGTGTGAGCTTCAGTGGGGAGTGTGTGAGCTTCAGTGAAGAGTGTGTGAGCTTCAGTGACGAGTGTGTGAGCTTCAGTGGGGAGTGTGTGAGCTTCAGTGGGGAGTGTGTGAGCTTCAGTGAAGAGTGTGTGAGCTTCAGTGAGGAGTGTGTGAGCTTCAGTGGGGAGTGTGTGAGCTTCAGTGAGGAGTGTGTGAGTTTCAGTGGGGAGTGTGTGAGCTTCAGTGAAGAGTGTGTGAGCTTCAGTGAAGAGTGTTTGAGCTTCAGTGAGCTTCAGTGGGGAGTGTGTGAGCTTCAGTGAAGAGTGTGTGAGCTTCAGTGGGGAGTGTGTGAGCTTCAGTGAGGAGTGTGTGAGTTTCAGTGAGCTTCAGTGAGCTTCAGTGAGGAGTGTGTGAGCTTCAATGAGGAGTGTGTGAGCTTCAGTGGGGAGTGTGTGAGCTTCAGTGAAGAGTGTGTGAGCTTCAGTGAAGAGTGTTTGAGCTTCAGTGAGGAGTGTGTGAGCTTCAGTGAGGAGTGTGTGAGCTTCAGTGGGGAGTGTGTAAGCTTCAGTGGGGAGTGTGTGAGCTTCAGTGAGGAGTGTGTGAGGAGTGTGTGAGCTTCAGTGAGGAGTGTGTGAGCTTCAGTGAGGAGTGTGTGAGCTTCAGTGGGGAGTGTGTGAGCTTCAGTGAGGAGTGTGTGAGGAGTGTGTGAGCTTCAGTGGGGGAGTGTGTGAGCTTCAGTGGGGAGTGTGTGAGCTTCAGTGGGGAGTGTGTGAGCTTCAGTGAGGAGTGTGTGAGCTTCAGTGAAGAGTGTGTGAGCTTCAGTGAGGAGTGTGTGAGCTTCAGTGAAGAGTGTGTGAGCTTCAGTGAAGAGTGTTTGAGCTTCAGTGACGAGTGTGTGAGCTTCAGTGAGGAGTGTGTGAGCTTCAGTGAGGAGTGTGTGAGCTTCAGTGAGGAGTGTGTGAGGAGTGTGTGAGCTTCAGTGGGGAGTGTGTGAGCTTCAGTGGGGAGTGTGTGAGCTTCAGTGAGGAGTGTGTGAGCTTCAGTGAAGAGTGTGTGAGCTTCAGTGAGGAGTGTGTGAGCTTCAGTGGAGAGTGTGTGAGCTTCAGTGACGAGTGTGTGAGCTTCAGTGAGGAGTGTGTGAGGAGTGTGTGAGCTTCAGTGGGGAGTGTGTGAGCTTCAGTGGGGAGTGTGTGAGCTTCAGTGAGGAGTGTGTGAGCTTCAGTGAAGAGTGTGTGAGCTTCAGTGAGGAGTGTGTGAGCTTCAGTGAGGAGTGTGTGAGCTTCAGTGAGGAGTGTGTGAGGAGTGTGTGAGCTTCAGTGGGGAGTGTGTGAGCTTCAGTGGGGAGTGTGTGAGCTTCAGTGAGGAGTGTGTGAGCTTCAGTGAAGAGTGTGTGAGCTTCAGTGAGGAGTGTGTGAGCTTCAGTGGAGAGTGTGTGAGCTTCAGTGACGAGTGTGTGAGCTGGTTCATCATCATCATCAGAGCCACTGTAAGTCAATCACTGAGGCCATCCTTAAAAATATTCTTGTTTGCCGTAACCCGACCGACCCTGTCAATTTAGACCGGACCCAGTTATTATTTTTTCTTTTTGGTCCGACCAACTTGCCGGTTGTAAACTTGCGTTAAGACCGACCGATTTTTTTTTTTTTTTTACTCTTCAAACAACTAATACAAATGCAATAAAATAAAATGTATTATATTTTAGTGAGTATTGTGAATATAAATTGCCTAGGCCTACATACAAACGTAGGCTACGTTCTTTCTTTTAAATAATAACCTGTGGCGTCATCTATGACTATTAGGGCTGTAACGATATGCGATATGAAACCAAAATCGCGACACTCAGATCCACGAACCTCGTGTGAGAAGGCAGAATCGCGACACACCCCTTTCTACTCCCAGAGTTATCGTTCCCGTCCAGATCCAATGCTACCACAGCTTTAAATGACTATTGGGCAATTCCAGCGTTATGGACGTGACATTTGCAGTCAAACCTTGAAATATAAATTCTCAGAAAATGCATTTAATACCAATATATTGAAACATCTGTTTATATATCCATACTCCCTTAATAAAGGAGTCCAGACATTAGAAAAATATCAGTCTACACATGCGTTTTATATTTAATATGAGGGAAATACACATGCGTTACAGACATGACACAAAAAATCTTTAACTTTTAGGTGGCAAAATATTTTTTAGTAATTCTGTTAATTACACTGCGCAAACCAAAAGTAATACTAGGCTACCAACCTGAACTACCAAACATTGAAGAAACAATGTTACGCAATGTTGGGCATCCGAGGAAATGCTCTTAGCTGGTTTAAGTCCTATCTTACAAACAGAACCTTTTCAGTTGGTATTGGAGATTCTGTTTCGTCCGTAGCTCCTCTTACCATTGGCATACCACAAGGCTCCATTCTGGCTCCTACTTTGTTTTCATTGTATATGCTGCCATTGGGATAAATTTTTAGGAAACACGGAGTGTCTTTCCACTTATATGCAGATGATACTCAAATCTATCTGCCTTTTAAGCGCACTGACACAAAGGGCCTTGAAACCCTATCTGCGTGCCTAAATGACATAAAATCCTGGATGTCCTTAAATTTTTTACATTTAAACGCAAGTAAAACAGAGGCTATTGTGTTTAGCCCCTCTTTAGGAGATGGAAAAAATACTTTTAATACTGCAGACCTGTACTGTGATATTAAACCTACAGTCAGGAGTCTGGGAGTGGTTTTGGATTCCTCCTTAAAACTAGAGAAACATAAACACATGTAGTGGTTAAATCAAGTTTCTTTCACTTGAAGCTATTATCTAGAGTAAAGCATTTCCTATCACCGATAGAGCTTGAAAAAGTTATACATGCTTTCGTTCTATCCCGTCTGGATTATTCTAATTCCTTGAAACATGAACATATCAATCCAATTTTAATATCTCTTAACTGGCTGCCGGTGCATTACAGAGTTCACATGAAAATACTGATGTTTGTTTTTAAATCTTTAAACGGTTTTGCACCTTCATACTTGTCTGAACTTGTAAATGTTAATGTACCTGGGAGGTGTCTAAGGTCCACGAGTAACTATAATCTGTCCCAGCCACACTCACGCTTAAAGTCAAGAGGGGACAGTGCTTTCGCTGTTGTCGGTCCTAGACTGTGGAATAGCCTCCCTGTCTCCTTGAGATCGCTATCCTCTTTATATGAGTTTAAACTCAAATTAAAGGTGTATCTTTTGGAGCGTGCATTTCTCTAAATTTAAATTTATCTATGTTATTTTTTTTTCTCTGCAGTCTGAATGATATTTTTATTCTTCAATCTTCTTGGATTTATGTTATGTGAAGCACAGTGGTCAACTTCTGTTGTGTTTACTTGTGCTATATAAATAAAGGAAAGAAAGAAAGAAAGACGCACGTGAGCGTTCTGAAAGCGGCACTACAAGACTCCTTTAAAACTGTCACAGAGACCTCAAACAGGCATTTAAAACACTAAGGGCCCTATTTTAACGATCTGAAACGCAAGTATCAAGTGCGAAACGCAAGTAACTTTGTGTGCGGGTCTCGGGCGCTGTTGCTATTATACCGGCGGGATAAATTACTCTTGCGCCCGACGCAAATCTAAAATGGGTTGGCCTGAAGTAGCTTCATTACTCATAGGTGTGGTTTGGGTGTAACGTGAAATAAACCAATCAGAGTGACATCTCACATTCCCTTTAAGAGCAGGCGCGCTTGTTCCATGGCGGATTGCTATTATAACGGCGGATTTGCCAGACGCGCGCCAGGAGCGGTTCACAGCCGAGGAGACCGAAGTTCTCGTCAGGGCCGTAAAACACAGAGAAGTGACATTGGGGATGGAGAAACACACCCAAATTAGCTTCGGTTAAACAGGCGTATGATAATTTGGGTAAATGTGTAAGCTAGATTTATGCTTTTATAATAAACTATCTATCTATCTATGCTTTTATAATAAACTATCTATCTATCTATTGTAATAATGTATGATTTGCAAAACTGGAAACTGCTGCTTCTGTGTAGATGAGAGAATCAAAGTGCATGCGCGTTGTGCACACGCTACATTGATTATGGCCAAGCATGCGCCCTTAAAATAGCATATGAATAACATGCGCAATGCGGAATTGTTTTCTAAACCTGCAAAATAGCACCAGGGAACGTTTCCGCCAGAACACGCCTCCTCTTTTCGCTGAACCGCCCCCGGGAGCGCAAGTTAATTTCCTAATTTACCGACGTGCGTCTGTGGAGGGAAAAGTCTGCTGTGCGCGGGTGCAAAATAGGAATGATACATGCGTCGGTGTACAAAGTCACTTGCGCTGGATGCAAGATAGGGCCCTAAATATTAAGGATTGACAGGATAATAATAATATTGATTAAGGATAATATTCGATGATTGTTTGAAAATCGTACCTCCCCCCCACATGCTCACTGGTTAGACGGTGTTCGTTCAGATCCCACTCCGACATTCAATTTCTCTGTACTGTAGGCTAATAGGCCTATGTGTTGTAGCCTAGTCAGTAAAGAAAACGATTTAGTTTCATATTTATGTTTAAATAAAATATATATTTTTTTAATTTAATCTATGTTGATTATATGAAAAGTGAAAAGCATGAGTAAGATCATAAGATGTGCAACATATCGGGAGACAAATGGAGTGGCCAGACATGATTTTTTTTACCACTTCATTAAGTTTGTTTTTGTAGAAAGCCTTTCTTTAAAGTGAATTTCGTTTTGTATTAATTGTATCTTAATTTTAATCAATGTTTAATCAACCAATTGCCTGGATTTAATAAATAAGAAGTAAATATAGCAGACAATATAATCAGGACACGGAGGCGCCGGCACGTGAACTGGAGCTCGTCTCATAAATGAACCGAAACTCAGCGTATAAGCTACTTGCCTCACAGACCTGAGACATATATCTATAGAAAGCTTGAAATGTCTACTTATTTAATAAATAAGAAGTAAATATAGCAGACAATATAATCAGGACACGGAGGCGCCGGCACGTGAACTGGAGCTCGTCTCATAAATGAACCGAAACTCAGCGTATAAGCTACTTGCCTCACAGACCTGAGACATATATCTATAGAAAGCTTGAAATGTCTACTTTTAAACAGAACAATTCAAAACTAAAGAAAACAGACTGCTCTCTGCTTATGCAATCCGTATGAAATGTGCATTTCTCTCTGGCGCGTTCACTACTGCGAAGATCGCGAGTCAGCATCGTCAACTTCATCTTTGCAGCCGACACTGACACAGAAAACACTAGTTTATTAATAAACAATTGAAACGTCTCCTTGCTATATTTGACATATTCATAATCATTACTTTTGCCGGTTCTTTGTGACAGCTTTTAGATGCGTTATTGGCAGCGCCACCCTCACATGTTACATGAACACGTCACCACCGCTCAATAGTTAATATTGTTCTTTCGTGTTCAGTTTATACAGGTTTTTCAAATGTTATTTAATAAAAATAAAAAAAATCTCAATATCTCTCTCTTTTTTCTCTCGACACCGCTTTAACTTGGCACGAAGTTCTGGAAAAACTGTCAGTGACGTCACGATATGCAAATTTGTTTAAATTCATACCTACGTAATCACCATGAGCAAAATTGTACTTTTTTTTTTTTTACATTGAATCTTGCAAGAAAAAATATAGACCTACCTAAGGACCTTTTTTTTTTTTTTTTTTGCTGTTACTGCAAACCAAAATATTTTTAAGGATGGCCTGAGTGAAACACTGTGATGTTTTCACTGATCTGTAAGATCGAGCTTCTGACTGATGAAGACGAGGGACAGTTTGGGAAACTCTTGAAAGGTTTCAGCTGCAGATTCGTCATTCTCACCACCGTCACGGCGTCGTTCAGCAGAGACTCCCCGAACACTAGAATGTGCAGAAGCTCGTTGATGTGTATCTCCTGGAAGACGGCGAGCACCGCCACGGGATCCACGGCGGAGACGATGGAGGAGAACAGCAGACAGGACAGCAGATCCACCGAGGCCAGGCGCTCCTCCAGCCGACACACACCGTACAGCACCGCACCCATGAAGAACGCGTTCCACAGCGTCCCCACCACCGCGAACATCAGGATGGTGCCGGCGTTCTCGGAGAAAGGCCTGATGGGAAGGAAGTATCCGGCGTCCAGGATGATGGGCGGCAGCAGACACAAGAAGAAGAGCTGAGAGTCGAGGACCGGAACATTCCCGCCCAGCACACGGATCAGACCCCCGACCAGCAGCCCCACCACGATCAGCAGACAGCTCTCAGGAACCACAGCGGACACATGCGGGATCAGGTGGAAGCCTGACCACACACACACACACACACACGCACACACAGACACAGACACAGACACACACACACACACACACACACACACACACACACAGACAGACAGACAGACAGACAGACAGACAGACACACAGACACACAGACACACAGACACACAGACACACACACACACACACAGACAGACAGACAGACACACACAGACGATGCATTAAGAGCCTGATTGCTGATTTTCTATTAGAGTTAGTACTGGCTGCAGATAAAGGCCTAATTGTTGGTGATCTTCCTGATCAGCGGCATTCACTACAAAGAGCCGTAGTTAACTGACAAGCTGAGCCATATCGCATTAATATCGCTGATGTATCGCCTGCGATAATTAATGCGATATGGCTCAGCTTGTCAGTGAACTACGGCTCTTTGTAGTGAATGCAACTCCATCTGAAAGCAGGTGATGGCGATTTACTACTAATCAAGGAACCGGCTTTACTGACGAGATGCGCCTAACAATGTTATGCAATATATCGCCCAGCCCTAGTTGCTCCGTTGCGCTTACAGAAGATTAAAGAAAATAGTCCAACGCCGTGGTACAACGAGCACACTCAGGCCCTTAAGAGAGCAGCCAGAAAAATGGAGCGCTACTGGAAGAAAACAAAACTAGAGGTTTATCGCATTTAGTGGAAGGAGAGTTCGATTGCATACAGAGAGGCCTTAAAAGCTGCTAGATCTTTTTTTCACCCATCCTAGAAGAAAACAAACACATCCTTAGGTATTTATTTTAAACAGTGGCTAAACTAACGAGAAATAAAGCTTCAACCCCAAATGTTTCCGAACAGCACAGCAGTAATGACACAGTAATCTCTCTTTTATATTAGAGAGAAAATTATAACTATGTATGCAACCGTCTACTACAGTATCGCATCAGGGAGAGCATTGTAGTCTCCCTGAGGAAAAATTCATTCAATCATTAAATCATCTAAATCAGGGTTCACCAATCTCGGTCCTGGAGGGCCGCTGTCCTGCAGAGTTTAGCTCCAACCAGCTCCAACACACCTGTCTGAAAGTTCCTAGTATGCCTAGTGAGACCTTGATTAGCTGGTTCAGGTGTGTTTAATTGGGGTTGGAGCTAAACTCTGCAGGACAGCGGCCCTCCAGGACCGAGATTGGTGAACCCTGATCTAAATCGACAACATGTATGTTAGACCCTATACCAACTAAGCTACTGAAAGAGATGCTCCCAGAGGTCACAGATCCTCTTCTTAATATCATTAATTCATCTTTGTCATTAGGATACGTACCAATAACCTTTAAGCTGGCTATGATTAAACCGCTTGTTAAAAAACCGCAACTTGATCCTACAGAATTAGTCAATTACAGGCCGATCTCGAATCTACCTTTTCTGTCAAAGATACTAGAAAAGGCGGTATCCTCACAACTGTGTTCCTTTCTTGAAAGAAATGATATCTGAGAATTTTCAGTCCGGATTTAGACCGTACCATAGTACCGAGACAGCTCTCATTAGAGTCACAAATGCTTTGCTCTTATCATCTGATCGTGGTTGTGTCTCTCTATTAGTGTTACTCGATCTTAGTGCTGCATTTGACACTATCGACCACAACATTCTTTTAAATAGACTCGAAAATTATGTTGACATTAGTGGAATTGCATTAGCATGGTTTAAATCATACTTATCTGACCGTTATCAGTTTGTAGCAGTAAATGAAGAGATGTCTCATCGATCACAAGTTCAGTATGGTGTACCACAAGGCTCAGTACTAGGACCGCTGCTGTTCACTCTGTACATGCTACCATACCATACCATACCAACTTTATTTGTTAAGCACTTTACAACAACCAAAGTTGACCAAAGTGCTGTACAGAAAAATAAACAAACACATGTACAATTAATAACCACACAATAAAAACATTCAAAGTAACAAATTAAATCAAGTGAATGAAGTCGACATCTTATTAGGTGTCAAAAGCCAGAGAGAAAAGATGGGTTTTAAGAAGGGTTTTAAAAACAGATAAAGAAGAGGCCTGCTTAACATTCAAAGGCAGATCATTCCACAGTTTAGGGGCAGACACAGCAAAGGCACGGTCCCCTCTGAGCTTACGCTTAGTTTTAGGCACAGTCAGGAGCAGCTGATCATCTGACCTGAGAGCGCGGACGGGTTTATAAGAATGTAGAAGCTCAGATAGGTATGGCGGGGCAAGACCATTTAGTGATTTAAAAGCAAATAACAGAATTTTAAAATGGATCCTAAATTGAATAGGCAGCCAGTGTAATGAAGCTAAAATAGGGGAAATGTGCTCATGTTTACGTGTGCCCGTTAAAAGACGTGCTGCTGCATTTTGTATCATCTGGAGACGGGTGATGGAGGACCCACTAACCCCCACATATAGTGAATTACAGTAGTCCAGCCGTGTAGTTACAAAGGCGTGGATTACATTTTCAAAATGTTGTCTTGACAGAATTGGCTTTATTTTGGCCAGCTGCCTCAACTGAAAGAAGCTTGATTTGACAACAGCTTTGATCTGACTGTCAAATTTAAGCTCAGGGTCCACTTTAACTCCTAGGTTTGTAATGCTAGATGTAATAAAGGGTGCCAAGGAGCCCAGATCTACAGGCGGGGTCCCAGTGGTGCCTCCAAAAACCATCACTTCTGTTTTTTTATCATTAAAATTTAAAAAGTTCAGCGCCATCCAGGCCTTTATGTCGTCGAGACAATTGAGTAGTTGTCCAACAGAGTTATCATTTTTCTTTTTAAGAGGCACATAAATCTGACTGTCATCTGCATAACAGTGGAATGAAATGCCGTATTTTCTAAGTATGGAACCAAGTGGAAGCAAATACAGAGAGAAAAGTAGAGGGCCGAGGACTGAGCCCTGTGGGACCCCACACAAGAGAGGAGCAGAGGAGGATACAGAGTCACCTACGCTAACACAAAAAGTTCAATCCGCTAAGTATGACCTAAACCACTCCAGTGCTATGCCACTGATGCCCACCCACTGCCTTAAACGTGAAATCAATATTTCATGATCCACTGTGTCAAATGCAGCAGTTAGATCTAAAAGCACAAGGATAACACAGTCACCAGAGTCAGTCGCTAAAAAGATATCATTAAAAACTCTTAAAATAGCGGTTTCGGTGCTGTGCAAGGTTTTAAAGCCGGACTGGAAAACCTCTAGTATATTATGTTCTTCCAAAAAGGCCAATAATTGACTGTGCACAATCTTCTCCAGTATTTTTGAAAGGAAAGGCAATTTGGAAATAGGCCTGAAATTAGCAAGAACTGACGGATCTAGAGCAGGTTTTTTAATCAGAGGTTGAACTACTGCATGTTTTAAAATTTCAGGGACCACACCCGAGGTCAGACTACTATTTATAACTGCAACAACAGATGGTCCTACAGTGGGGAAAACCTCCTTAAATAGTCGAGGGGGGACAGCATCATTTGGAGAACCCGAGGGCTTCAAGTGACCAACAACCTCCTCTAAAAAAAGAAAAAGTCACCGGCTCAAAATGATAAAAGACAGCCGAGCAGGGGACAGAGATTGAAGGGTCTGAAGCTGGAGGTGCAATTTGAGATCTAATAGAAGTGACCTTATCAATAAAAAAGCAAAGGAAATTTTCACACATAGCAGGGGATGCCTCCATACAAGCATTCTGCGGGGCATTTAAAAGTGAGTCAATGGTGTTAAACAAAACACGAGGCTTGTGACAATTTGCCAGAATAATATCTGAGAAATGTTTTCTTTTAGCATCTTTCACAGTTTCCTGGTAATGACGCCAGCAATCCCTTAATATTTGAAGAGACACCTGCAGTTTGTCCTTCTTCCACTTGCGCTCAGCTCTACGGCACTCACGTCTGGCAGCATGAGTCATGACATTAAGCCAGGGCTCAGATTTAGTTTTAGGCTGCCATTAGGAGATATCATTAGGAAACATGGCATTAGTTTTCACTGTTATGCTGTGTGTGTGTGTGTGTGTGTGTGTGTGTGCGTGCGTGCGTGCGTGCGTGCGTGCGTGTGTGTGTGAGAGAGAGTGAGAGTGAGAGAGAGAGAGAGAGTGTGTGTGTGTGTGTGCGTGTGTGAGAGAGAGAGAGAGAGAGAGAGAGAGAGAGAGAGAGAGAGAGTGTGTGTGTGTGTGTGTGAGAGCTCTATCTCCTCACACACACTTCTTCAATGCAGCTGGAGACTCAGATAAACTCTCATAACGAGGTCAGAGAGAAAAAGAGCCACTCACAACAAATACAAAGAATAAACTAAAGGCCTGAACTAACCCTAACCTATGGGAGGCCGTATGGGACGAAACACATTGAAACACTTACGTATTCACATTAGACTTGTACAGACATTTGACAGACATACACACTAAAACGCTTGTGACACACACTAAAACGCTTGCGACACACACTGAAACACTTGTGACACATTGAAACACTTGTGACACACACTGAAACACTCGCGCTACACACTGAAACACTTGTGACACACACTGAAACGCTTGCGACACACACTGAAACGCTTGCGACACACACTGAAACACTTGCGACACACACTGAAACGCTTGTGACACACACTGAAACACTTGTGACACACACTGAAACACTTGCGACACACACTGAAACGCTTGTGACACACACTGAAACACTTGCGACACACACTGAAACACTTGTGACACACTGAAACACTTGCGACACACTTGCGCTACACACTGAAACACTCGCGCTACACACTGAAACACTTGTGACACACACTGAAACGCTTGTGACACACACTGAAACGCTTGCGACACACACTGAAACACTTGCGACACACACTGAAACGCTTGTGACACACACTGAAACACTTGTGACACACACTGAAACACTTGTGACACACACTGAAACACTTGCGACACACACTGAAACGCTTGTGACACACACTGAAACACTTGCGACACACACTGAAACACTTGTGACACACTGAAACACTTTCGACACACTTGCGCTACACACTGAAACACTCGCGCTACACACTGAAACACTCGCGCTACACACTGAAACACTTGTGACACACACTGAAACGCTTGTGACACACACTGAAACGCTTGCGACACACACTGAAACACTTGCGACACACACTGAAACGCTTGTGACACACACTGAAACACTTGCGACACACACTGAAACACTTGTGACACACTGAAACACTTGCGACACACTTGCGCTACACACTGAAACGCTTGCGATACACACTGAAACGCTTGCGACACACACTGAAACACTTGCGACACACACTGAAACACTTGTGCTACACACTGAAACACTCGCGCTACACACTGAAACACTTGTGACACACACTGAAACGCTTGTGACACACACTGAAACGCTTGCGACACACACTGAAACACTTGCGACACACACTGAAACGCTTGTGACACACACTGAAACACTTGCGACACACACTGAAACACTTGTGACACACTGAAACACTTGCGACACACTTGCGCTACACACTGAAACGCTTGCGATACACACTGAAACGCTTGTGACACACACTGAAACACTTGTGACACACACTGAAACTCTTGTGACACACACTGAAACGCTTGCGATACACACTGAAACGCTTGTGACACACACTGAAACACTTGCGACACACACTGAAACGCTTGCGATACACACTGAAACACTTGCGACACACACTGAAACACTTGCGACACACACTGAAACGCTTGCGACACACACTGAAACGCTTGTGACACACACTGAAACGCTTGTGACACACACTGAAACACTTGTGACACACACTGAAACGCTTGCGATACACACTGAAACGCTTGTGACACACACTGAAACACTTGCGATACACACTGAAACACTTGCGACACACACTGAAACACTTGCGACACACACTGAAACACTTGCGACACACACTGAAACACTTGCGACACACACTGAAACACTTGCGACACACACTGAAACACTTGCGACACACACTGAAACGCTTGTGACACACACTGAAACACTTGTGACACACACTGAAACACTCGTGACACACACTGAAACACTCGTGACACACTGAAACACTTGTGACACACACTGAAACGCTTGCGCTACACACTGAAACGCTTGCGATACACACTGAAACACTTGTGACACACTGAAACACTTGTGACACACACTGAAACACTTGCGACACACTGAAACGCTTGCGACACACACTGAAACACTTGCGACACACTGAAACACTTGCGACACACACTGAAACACTTGTGACACACACTGAAACACTTGTGACACACTGAAACACTTGTGACACACACTGAAACGCTTGCGATACACACTGAAACACTTGCGATACACACTGAAACACTTGCGACACACTGAAACGCTTGTGACACACACTGAAACACTTGTGACACACACTGAAACGCTTGTGACACACACTGAAACACTTGTGACACACTGAAACGCTTGTGACACACACTGAAACACTTGTGACACACACTGAAACACTTGTGACACACACTGAAACACTTGTGACACACTGAAACGCTTGTGACACACACTGAAACACTTGTGACACACACTGAAACACTTGTGACACACTGAAACGCTTGCGACACACACTGAAACACTTGCGACACACACTGACACACACTGAAACACTTGTGACACACACTGAAACACTTGCGACACACTGAAACGCTTGTGACACACACTGAAACACTTGTGACACACACTGAAACACTTGTGACACACACTGAAACACTTGTGACACACACTGAAACACTTGCGATACACACTGAAACACTTGCGATACACACTGAAACACTTGCGACACACACTGAAACACTTGCGCTACACACTGAAACGCTTGCGACACACACTGAAACACTTGCGACACACACTGAAGCGCTTGCGACACACACTGAAACGCTTGCGACACACACTGAAACACTTGCGATACACACTGAAACGCTTGTGACACACACTGAAACACTTGTGACACACACTGAAACGCTTGCGACACACACTGAAACGCTTGCGACACACACTGAAACACTTGCGATACACACTGAAACACTTGCGATACACACTGAAACACTCGCGCTACACACTGAAACACTTGCGATACACACTGAAACGCTTGTGACACACACTGAAACACTTGTGACACACACTGAAACGCTTGCGACACACACTGAAACGCTTGCGACACACACTGAAACGCTTGCGACACACACTGAAACACTTGCGATACACACTGAAACACTCGCGCTACACACTGTAACACTTGCGCTACACACTGAAACACTCGCACTACACACTGAAACACTTGTGACACACACTGTAACACTTGCGCTACACACTGAAACACTTGCGCTACACACTGTAACACTTGCGCTACACACTGAAACACTTGCGCTACACACTGAAACACTCGCACTACACACTGAAACACTTGCGATACACACTGAAACACTCGCACTACACACTGAAACACTTGCGATACACACTGAAACACTCGCGCTACACACTGTAATACTTGCGCTACACACTGAAACACTTGCGACACACACTGAAACACTTGCGATACACACTGAAACACTCGCGCTACACACTGTAACACTTGCGCTACACACTGAAACACTCGCGCTACACACTGAAACGCTTGCGCTACACACTGAAACACTCGCACTACACACTGAAACACTTGCGATACACACTGAAACACTCGCGCTACACACTGAAACACTTGCGATACACACTGAAACACTCGCGCTACACACTGTAACACTTGCGATACACACTGAAACACTCGCGCTACACACTGTAATACTTGCGCTACACACTGAAACACTTGCGACACACACTGAAACGCTTGCGCTACACACTGAAACACTCGCACTACACACTGAAACACTTGCGATACACACTGAAACACTCGCACTACACACTGAAACACTCGCACTACACACTGAAACACTTGCGATACACACTGAAACACTCGCACTACACACTGAAACACTTGTGCTACACACTGAAACACTCGCACTACACACTGAAACACTTGCGACACCACTGAAACACTTGCGCTACACACTGAAACACTCGCACTACACACTGAAACACTTGTGCTACACACTGTAACACTTGCGCTACACACTGTAACACTTGCGCTACACACTGAAACACTTGCGCTACACACTGAAACACTCGCACTACACACTGAAACACTTGCGATACACACTGAAACACTCGCACTACACACTGAAACACTTGCGATACACACTGAAACACTCGCGCTACACACTGTAATACTTGCACTACACACTGAAACACTTGCGACACACACTGAAACGCTTGCGCTACACACTGAAACACTCGCACTACACACTGAAACACTTGCGATACACACTGAAACACTCGCACTACACACTGAAACACTCGCACTACACACTGAAACACTTGCGATACACACTGAAACACTCGCACTACACACTGAAACACTTGTGCTACACACTGAAACACTCGCACTACACACTGAAACACTTGCGACACACACTGAAACACTTGCGCTACACACTGAAACACTTGCGCTACACACTGTAACACTCGCACTACACACTGAAACACTTGTGCTACACACTGAAACACTCGCACTACACACTGAAACACTTGCGACACACACTGAAACACTTGCGCTACACACTGAAACACTTGCGCTACACACTGAAACACTTGCACTACACACTGAAACACTTGTGCTACACACTGTAACACTTGCTATACACACTGAAACACTTGCGATACACACTGAAACGCTTGTGACACACACTGAAACACTTGTGCTACACACTGAAACACTCGCACTACACACTGAAACACTTGTGCTACACACTGTAACACTTGCGATATTGCGATACTAAACAAAAGAAACAAATGCTTTGAAGGCAAGCTTCTATTCCATTCCAAAACCTTGAGTGTTTTGGATTCCAAAGTCCATGTTGTTTTTGAAATCCTCGTAACTTGGACTGTGAACAGCTTGTTTTCTCTGTCATTAATATCAAGTCAAGTCAAGTCAAGTATATTTGTATAGCGCTTTTCACAATACAGATTATATCAAAGCAGCTTCACAGTATTAAATTAAAATAATACAACAAGGTTTGTTTCAAGTGGAATTTATTGATTGATAAAATAAAATTAAATATCCCCAAAATATCCCCAACTGAGCAAGCCAAAGGCAACAGTGGCAATATATATATATATATAATATATCTGACAAAAGTAAGAATAGCAGATGTTGTCCGTTTTGTTGATAGTTTTCAGGGAGCTGTGACAAGATCGAAATTGGACAAAGGTTACAAATTATTCTCGACCTTTTCTTACATAAAAAAAAAAAGTTCCATTCATTTAAATGGCATGACACTTGATGACTAAGCTCACACTTACTATAGCTAAACAAAATAAATAAATACATTGAAATGATGTCTAATTGTGGGCTATGTTTGAAATCTAGTGGCTTTTGTTCAAATTTCATGTTATTAAGTGTTAGTTTGTCCCGGAGATTGCAGCAATTTTCCACTAGTGACTAGATTATGGCTCACTTTTCATGTTACTACCATGAATGAAACTAAGAATTGTACATCTTTACAGTGATAAATAAACCGCGCTTCTGTTTCCAAATGAACCAAACTTCCGGTTGCAATGAAATGACTTCCGGACACACTGAAAATGTTTGTGCTCTCTCACACGCGCGAATGTTTGAAAAGTGCAGTCTTTGTGCAGGTACAACAGTACGTGGGCGATTACAGGGTATATGCAAAGAGTTTATATGTAACCGCATGTCTTTCATATATATGCACTTATATATAGTGTTTCACATGTACGCGCAAGTGTTTCACATATATGGGCAAGTGTTTCAGTGTGTAGCGCAAGTGTTTCAGTGTGTAGCGCAAGTGTTTCAGTGTGTAGCGCAAGTGTTTCAGTGTGTATCGTAAGTTTTCAATGTGTATTGCAAGTGTTTCAGTGGGTTTCGTCTCATACGGCCTCCCATACCCATAGGCCTCCCATACTAACCCAACTAACACTGACACTGACACTAACACTATAACCCTACTCTAACACTAACACTAATCCTACACTAACACTAACCCTAACTAACACTGACACTAACCCCGACACTGACACTAACACTAACACTAACCCTAACTAACACTGACACTAGCCGCGTTTCCATTACCCTTCAAATTGCGCAAATTGAAATTGCGAATTGAAAATACGCTTAAAGGAGAACTCCGGTCAATTTTAACATTGAGCTCATTTTTTTGTACATTTGGAGTGCTGTCAATACAGAGAACAACGACAAAAATCGGTGTTGCCTACACCGAGTTATTCTATTTTTAAAATTTGCACCCTGTTGACTTCAATAGGGCAAGTAGTAAGCCTGCTTTTTAGCCTCTTAACATCCTTTAAGTGTCATTACAAGTGCACAGAAAATGTGAGTGATTCTTTCCGAGTGAACACGGGTGGATTTGACTGCAGTAGATGTTAGAGATATTAATAAAAACGAAGTTAATTCAGCCAGCGCTCATGCCTTTGTTTACATCCTGTTTTCGGTGGAACGCCATAGTAATCGATTGTCGAGTTCACGCGCATAGGTTTAGTTACCAATGATCACGCGCGTGAACTCGACAATCGATTACTATGGCGTTCCACCGAAAACAGGATGTAAACAAAGGCATGAGCGCTGGCTGAATTAACTTCGTTTTTATTAATATCTCTAACATCTACTGCAGTCAAATCCACCCGTGTTCACTCGGAAAGAATCACTCACATTTTCTGTGCACTTGTAATGACACTTAAAGGATGTTAAGAGGCTAAAAAGCAGGCTTACTACTTGCCCTATTGAAGTCAACAGGGTGCAAATTTTAAAAATAGAATAACTCGGTGTAGGCAACACCGATTTTTGTCGTTGTTCTCTGTATTGACAGCACTCCAAATGTACAAAAAAATGAGCTCAATGTTAAAATTGACCGGAGTTCTCCTTTAATGGAAACGCGTCAATTTTGCAAAAACTCCCATTTATCGCAAAAAAGTTTTTACGCTCTCATGAGGTGGTTTTTCAGGCAATTCGAAAAAGGAATATTTCGCAAAACTGCAATGGAAACAGTTTTTGCGCATTTACAGTCACCTGACTTAGAAGACGCAGTGTGTTTGAAGTCCATGTATAGCTACGCAAATAATAATAATTTTATATTATTTTATTATAACATTTAATAGGCTATATTTAGAAGACGCTTTTATGCAAAAAAGGAACAAAGCTGAGCGTTGAGCGCGCACTGCATGACACGGAGGCGCGGCCGCGAACACTTGCATTTTCCTATCAACAGTGGAAACAACTTAAAATACTCTATCATTTCTGGTCAGACAGAAAATAATAATACATTATTCTCAACCACTTTTATTTGTGTAAACTCACAATAATAAGAAAACGCTGTGCTTTTGTAAAATAAAAGAAACAATCAGACGCACTTTCATGATCTCCGTAAACTGGAGCGCGAGAACTGAAACAAAATATAGCCTATGTAGGCTAAAGCTTGAAATGTCCACTTTAAAACGAACAAATTCGAATCGAAAGCTAATACTTCTGATTATGTAGGCTAATCCGTATGAAAGTTGCATTTCTCTCTAAAAGCGCATCTGCTTAACAGCGGAGATGGAGATGTGATTTTAGCCGACACTTAGAAAACAATAGTTTATTAATTATATTAACGGCTCTTCTCATTCAGCACTGCGGGAAAGACATCAATTCCAGTTTATAATTTGGCCTTAGAAAACCAGTCAAATCGACATGTTTTCCATATTACAGTAATTTGTGAATATTTTAAATGTTTAATAAAGGGGCAAAAAGTCATAAACAAAGCACAGCAGTTGGTGTATCCAGTTCAAATTAAAATTTTGGTGTTCAACTTTGCGTTTTAAAAAGACAACAACCGTTCATTTTTCGTTTTTCAATTAGGGGTTAAAAAAGGAAAAACAAATAGACACAAAAGTAGCCTACATGGATCGTTTGGACAGAATACGAGACAGAATTCTTTATTAAATTCATAAAAGAAACAATAATTAGCCTATAGGAATACTGGATTCTAAATCTCAAAGAAATGCCACAATCGGAGCAGAAATGAGGGCGAAACACCCAGAGGAAACTCCTTATATGTGTAGTTCGGGGGTCTTTCCCTGTCATTAATGCTTGGATAACACGCCACGTCTCCTTACATTAATAATAATAATAATGTCTAATGCGGTGGCTGTGATATTATAACCAACGTCCGTTGCCGTGATTTTTGGAATGACTTCTCGCGAGAGAAAAAAAGACGTTTTAGTCGCATAACATCGGTTAATGGAAACGCCGTCATTTCGCAATAGTTTTTTATCGATATTTAGATAATAGCGCAAAACATTTGCGCAAATCTGTAATGGAAACGCGGCTAGTGACACTAACACTAACCCCAACACTAACCCCAACACTGACACTAACAGTAGCCGCGTTTCCATTACAGATTTGCGCAAATGTTTTGCGCTATTATCTAAATATCGATAAAAAACTATTGCGAAATGACGGCGTTTCCATTAACCGATGTTATGCGACTAAAACGTCCTTTTTTCTCTCGCGATAAGTCATTCCAAAAATCACGGCAACTGACGTTGGTTTATATAATATCACAGCCACCGCATTAGACATTATTATTATTAATGGAAGGAGACGTGGCGTGTTATCCAAGCATTAATGGCAGGGAAAGACCCTATAATGCGAACGACACATGGAGTTTCTGGGTGTTTCGCCCTCATTTCTGCTCCGAGGTTTTGATTGTGGCATTTCTTTGAGATTTAGAATCCAGTATCTATAGTCTAATTATTATTATTTTTTAATGAATTTAATAAAAAACTCTGTCTCGTATTCTGTCCAAACGATCCATGTAGGCTATTTTGTGTCCATTCGTTTTTCCTTTTTTAACCCGTAGCCTAATTGAAAAACGAAAAATGAACGGTTGTCTTTTTAAAACGCAAAGTTGAACACCCAAATTTTAATTTGAACTGGCTACACCAGCTGCTGCGCAAAAAAAGTAAATAGGCCTATCGAAGAATTTTCAGATGTTTGTTTATGACTTTTTGCCCCTTTATTAAACATTTAAAATAGTCACAAATTAATATGGAAAACATGTCGATTTTACTGGTTTTCTAAGGCCAAATTAGAACCTGGAATTGATGTTTTCCCGCAGTGCTGAATGAGAAGAGCCATTAATATTATTAATAAACTATTGTTTTGGCTAAAATCACATCTCCATCTCCGCTTTTAAGCAGATGCGCTTTTAGAGAGAAATGCACCTTTCATATAAAGGTAAAGCTTTCGATTCGAATTTGTTCGTTTTAAAGTGGACATTTCAAGCTTTAGCCTATATTTTGTTTCAGTTCTCGCGCTCCAGTTTACGGAGATCATGAAAGTGCGTCTGATTGTTTTCTTTTACTTTACAAAAGCACAACGTTTTATTTTGTTATTGTGAGTTTACACAAATAAAAGTAGTTGAGAATAATGTATTATTATTTTCTGTATGACCAGAAATGATAGAGTATTTTTAAGTTGTTTCCACTGTTGATAGGAAAATGCAAGTGTTCGCGACCGCGCCTCCGTGCCATGCAGTGCGCGCTCCACACTCAGCTTTGTTCCTTTTTTTGCATAAAAGCGTCTTCTAAATATAGCCTATTAAATGTTAAAATAAAATAAAATAATATAAAATAATTATTAGGCCTATTTGCGTAGCTATACATGGACCTCAAACACACCGCGTCTTCTAAGTCAGGTGACTAAATGCGCAAAAACTGTTTCCATTGCAGGTTTGCGAAATATTCCTTTTTCGAATTGCCTGAAAAACCACCTCATGAGAGCGTAAAAACTTTTTTGCGATAAACGGGAGTTTTTGCGAAATTGACGTGTTTCCATTGAGCGTATTTTTAATTCGCAATTTCAATTTGCGCAATTTGAAGGGTAATGGAAACGCGGCTACTGACACTAACCCCAACACTGACACTAACACTAACCCCAACACTGACACTAACACTAACACTAACCCCAACACTGACACTAACCCCAACACTAACACTGACACTAACCCCAACACTAACCCCAACACTGACACTAACACTGACACTAACACTGACACTGACACTAACCCCAACACTGACACTAACCCCAACACTAACCCCAACACTGACACTAACACTGACACTAACACTGACACTGACACTAACCCCAACACTGACACTAACCCCAACACTAACACGAGCGAGTAATGCCTGTTTAAATGTGTTATCTCTGTTTGACAGAAACTCATACAGTTCAGACAGTATCAGTACAAACACAAACCTGTTGCCAAAACAAACAGCAGATCAGCAACATTTACTTCTACTAATCCTTACAATATTCGTGATTAACTGATATAATAATAATCATGATAATGAAAGTGTTTAACTGTAATACTGTGATGTAGTTTCTCACCCAGTTTCATGAGTGACGCGAGCAGAATCCAGAGCGAGACCTCGAACGGCATCTGAACATAATCATAATTAATCGATATGACTGGAAAAACTCTCTGAACCTGATGATCCGAATGATTCTGATCACCAAACACGAATCCGCAACAGAAGCCCATCAGCAGCAGCAGCGAGACCCTCATCTTCATCTTCATCTCCACTCACTGACGAAAACCCGCACAAACTTCAAGAACGCATGAATTCCATCGCGATGTTTCACCATGACAGCACGAGATCACACAGTTGATCTCTCTCTCTCTCTCTCTCTCTCTCTCTCTCTCTCTCTCTCTCTCTCTCTCTCTCTCTCACACACACACACACACACACACACACACACACACACAGTTCATTATGCACTTTAAGCCGCGCTGCAGCGTCATCAAACACAGAAAGAGTCGTGTGGATTATGGCTTTCCAGTGTGATATGATAGAAATAAACATGTACAGACATATCTATAAATGTATATAATTCATCCATGTGCATTTATAAAATGTCTAATTATTTAAATAAATATACATTTGAAATGGTTTACATTTACTAATAGAAATTATTCACACACATAAACACCTTATCGCAGGGTTCACCAATCTCGGTCCTGGAGGGCCGCTGTCCTGCAGAGTTTAGCTCCAACCAGCTCCAACACACCTGTTTGAAAGTTTCTAGTACTAGTGAGACCTTGATTAGCTGGTTCAGGTGTGTTTAATTGGGGTTGGAACCAAACTCTGCAGGACACCGGCCCTCCAGGACAGAGATTGGTGAACCCTGCCTTTATCGGAATGATCAAACTAACATAATAGAATCAATATCATCTACAGTTCTTTCAGTCGCACGCGCTCCAAATCACCACTAGGTGTCGTGGTTTCGCGTGCGTGTTCATGAGTGACATGGGTATGGAGCGAATTATGTGTCATAATTAAACAAACAAATCCAGCATTTTGCAAACAAACTCAATCTACTTCACAAAGGAAAACTCGACTCGCAAACAAACAGAAAGCAATGTGCAAGTACAAATGTCAGTTTGAGTGAAAATGCAGTGGAGTAACAAATATGTATTGTGTTTTACAAATATAAATAAATGAGCCAAGATAATACTTCACAAATAAATACAAACCATCCTACAAATTGCATGTAACCTTTGAAAAAATACCAAATCTAGTGCATACAAATGCATATCTGTCAGTTATGATTGTGTGACACTTGGCTTTTTATGAGATCTCTCGGCTCGATTTTCTCACAAATGCAGTTGAGCAACTTCCTCTTCTAGAACAGTAGATGGACTAGCGGATTAATTTAGCGCTAGTCTCCCGGGAGAAGCACTGATTTGAAACTTGCCTTTGCCAGAGCTGAGGAAAATGACCGGTGAACGGGTGTGTGTCTGTCTTACTTTATCTATAATTAACCTTTTTGAGGTTTTCTTTTGCAAAATGTTTATTGCATATCTAGACAGAAATCCACATTTCGAGTTTTCCTTTGCAAAGTAGATCAAGTTTGTTTGCAAAATGCTGGATTTGTTTGTTTAATTATGGCACATAATTCGCTCCATACCATGGGCATCTAGCAGCGGCACTTTCCGGCAGCCCGGGACTCTCTCAGCCAGCTCCTGCTGTTCATAACACCTGCTCTGTTCATAACACCTGCTCTGTTCATAACACCTGCTCTGTTCATAACACCTGCGCTGTTCATAACACCTGCTCTGTTTATAACACCTGCTCTGTTTATAACACCTGCTCTGTTTATAACACCTGCTCTGTTGATAACACCTGCGCTGTTCACAACACCTGCTCTGTTTATAACACCTGCTCTGTTCACAACACCTGCTCTGTTTATAACACCTGCTCTGTTCACAACACCTGCTCTGTTTATAACACCTGCTCTGTTTATAACACCTGCTCTGTTCATAACACCTGCACTCTGTTCATAACACCTGCTCTGTTTATAACACCTGCTCTGTTCACAACACCTGCTCTGTTCATAACACCTGCTCTGTTTATAACACCTGCTCTGTTTATAACACCTGCTCTGTTCATAACACCTGCTCTGTTTATAACACCTGCTCTGTTTATAACACCTGCTCTGTTTATAACACCTGCTCTGTTCATAACACCTGCACTCTGTTCATAACACCTGCTCTGTTTATAACACCTGCTCTGTTCACAACACCTGCTCTGTTCATAACACCTGCTCTGTTTATAACACCTGCTCTGTTCACAACACCTGCTCTGTTTATAACACCTGCTCTGTTCATAACACCTGCTCTGTTCACAACACCTGCTCTGTTCATAACACCTGCTCTGTTCACAACACCTGCTCTGTTCACAACACCTGCTCTGTTTATAACTCCTGCTCTGTTTATAACACCTGCACTGTTCACAACACCTGCTCTGTTCATTACACCTGCTCTGTTTATAACACCTGCTCTGTTCACAACACCTGCTCTGTTCACAACACCTGCTCTGTTCATAACACCTGCTCTGTTTATAACACCTGCTCTGTTTATAACACCTGCTCTGTTCATAACACCTGCTCTGTTCATAACACCTGCTCTGTTTATAACACCTGCTCTGTTTATAACACCTGCTCTGTTCATAACACCTGCACTCTGTTCATAACACCTGCTCTGTTTATAACACCTGCTCTGTTCACAACACCTGCTCTGTTCATAACACCTGCTCTGTTCACAACACCTGCTCTGTTCACAACACCTGCTCTGTTTATAACTCCTGCTCTGTTTATAACACCTGCTCTGTTCACAACACCTGCTCTGTTCATTACACCTGCTCTGTTTATAACACCTGCTCTGTTCACAACACCTGCTCTGTTCACAACACCTGCTCTGTTCATAACACCTGCTCTGTTCATAACACCTGCTCTGTTCATAACACCTGCTCTGTTCATAACACCTGCACTCTGTTTATAACACCTGCTCTGTTTATAACACCTGCTCTGTTCATAACACCTGCTCTGTTCATAACACCTGCTCTGTTCATAACACCTGCTCTGTTCATAACACCTGCTCTTTTCATAACACCTGCTCTGTTCACAACACCTGCTCTGTTTATAACACCTGCTCTGTTCATAACACCTGCTCTGTTTATAACACCTGCTCTGTTCATAACACCTGCTCTGTTCATAACACCTGCACTCTGTTCATAACACCTGCTCTGTTTATAACACCTGCTCTGTTCACAACACCTGCTCTGTTCATAACACCTGCTCTGTTTATAACACCTGCTCTGTTCACAACACCTGCTCTGTTTATAACACCTGCTCTGTTTATAACACCTGCTCTGTTTATAACACCTGCTCTGTTCACAACACCTGCTCTGTTCATAACACCTGCTCTGTTCACAACACCTGCTCTGTTCACAACACCTGCTCTGTTTATAACTCCTGCTCTGTTTATAACACCTGCTCTGTTCACAACACCTGCTCTGTTCATAACACCTGCTCTGTTCATAACTCCTGCTCTGTTCATAACACTTGCTCTGTTTATAACACCTGCTCTGTTTATAACACCTGCTCTGTTCATAACACCTGCTCTGTTTATAACACCTGCTCTGTTCACAACACCTGCTCTGTTCACAACACCTGCTCTGTTTATAACACCTGCTCTGTTCACAACACCTGCTCTGTTCACAACACCTGCTCTGTTTATAACACCTGCTCTGTTTATAACACCTGCTCTGTTTATAACACTGTAACGAGGTTCAATATTATATTGCAAGGAAGGAAGAAGACAGGGGTCGGCGTGACTGAAACACTCACTTTTATTTAACACAAGAAACAAATAAACAAAAAGGGCACACGTAGCGCATTCACCGTGCCACGCACAGCAATAACAAAACGGGACAAATAACAATCACAGCTTCCACAAAACACAGCGTACAGGTGAGGTTCCAGTCCAACTCTCTCTCCCATCTCCTCCCGCATGCTGGCTTATATCCGGTCTCTCCACACCAATCACTGCAATCAGACACAGGTGTTCATCATTTTGCACTTGACCTACTTACTCACCGATCGGCCCCCTCCTTTCTCTCCTGCTACAGACTTCGCAAAACCACGCCCCCCTCGCCACATACCCCCACCGCCCGACTCAGGCCGGGGAGCCATCCGGCCTGCAGCCTCCCCCCCCCTCCTCCTGGAGAGGAAGTCAGCCACAACCATCTGTACACCCGGCCTGTGGATCACCTTGAACTTAAAAGGCTGTAAAGCGAGATACCAACGAGTGATCCGCGCGTTGGTATCCTTCATGCGGTGGAGCCACTGCAGGGGAGCGTGGTCCGAACAGAGGGTGAACTCCCGTCCCAAGAGGTAATAGCGGAGGGTGAGAACGGCCCATCTGATGGCCAAACACTCCTTCTCTATGGTGCTGTACACCGTCTCTCTCTTAGAGAGCTTCCGACTGATGTACAGCACCGGCCGCTCCTCACCCTCTACCTCCTGGGACAGGACCGCGCCCATCCCCCTGTCCGACGCGTCGGTCTGTAGGATGAAAGGGAGAGAAAAGTCAGGGGCATGTAAGAGCGGTCCACCACATAAAGCAGCCTTTATCTGGGTAAAAGCCCGCTGACACTGCTCCGTCCGTTGGACCGTATCTGGTACCTCCTTTTTAGTTAGATCAGTCAGCGGGCTGGCGAGGTCCGAATAATTAGGCACAAACCTTCTGTAATAACCCGCCAGCCCCAGGAACTGTCTAACCTCCTTTTTGGTCTTGGGTCTCGGACAAGTCGCAACCGCTGCTGTCTTATCAATTTGGGGACGCACTTGTCCATGACCCAAGTGGAAGCCCAGATATCTTACTTCCACCCGCCCAATTGCACACTTCTTCGGGTTGGCCGTGAGCCCAGCTCGTCTCAGCGTCTTCAGGACAGCCCGCACCTGCTGCATATGACGCTGCCAGTCACCACTATAGATGATGATATCATCCAAGTAGGCAGCGGCATATGCAGCGTGCGGTCGGAGAATCCTGTCCATCAGACGCTGAAACGTTGCCGGAGCCCCGAACAACCCGAAAGGAAGAGTGACAAATTGGTGTAACCCAAACGGCGTGGTGAAAGCTGTTTTTTCTTTGGATAATGGAGATAAGGGGATCTGCCAATATCCCTTGGTTAAGTCCAATGTCGAATAAAATCGAGCAGTACCCAGCCGATCAAGCAATTCGTCAACCCTTGGCATTGGATAAGCGTCGAACTTCGACACAGCATTCACCTTCCTGTAATCTACACAGAACCGGATCGAGCCGTCCGTTTTAGGAACTAAAACTATCGGGCTCGCCCAGTCACTGTTAGATTCTTCTATTACTCCCAACTCCAGCATCGACTCTAATTCGCTTTGCACAACTTTCTTTTTGTGCTCTGGCAGTCGATACGGCCGGCTGCGAATCACCACGCCCGGCTCTGTCTCAACGTGGTGTTGAATGAGGTCCGTCCGACCAGGCAGGGGCGAGAACACATCAGCAAAATCTGCTTGTAAATTCCGCACATCAGTGAGTTGGGATGGTGAGAGGTGGTCTCCCCCAGCGGCCAGGGCGAGAGATTTCGTTTTGACATTCGCCTCTGGACCGAGATCCTCCTCTCCACTCACTACCATCGCCAGCATCACTGATTCCACCTCAGACCATTTTTTAAGCAGGTTGAGGTGGTAAATTTGATGTGCCCCGCCCCTATCTGTTCGTATTACCTCATAGTTAAGATCCCCAAATCGCCGTGTAACCTCAAAAGGTCCTTGCCACTTTGCGAGTAATTTTGAGCTAGAGGTAGGAAGTAATACAAGCACTTTCTCTCCCGGTGTGAATTGACGCAGTCTAGCCCCCCTGTTGTACAGCCGACTTTGCTTGTCCTGAGCCTGTAACAAATTCTCCCGTGACAGCCGCCCCAAAGTGTGGAGTTTTGTTCTCAGGTCCAGGACATACTGAATTTCATTTTTACTAGCTGAAGGTCCGTCCTCCCAAGTTTCCCTAAGGACATCTAACACCCCGCGGGGCTGACGCCCATAGAGAAGCTCGAAGGGGGAAAACCCCGTGGAGGCTTGCGGGACCTCCCGTACAGCGAACAAGAGGGGTTCTAACCACCGATCCCAATTTTTGGCGTCTTCTTGTACGAACTTTCGAATCATGGATTTCAAAGTGCGGTTAAATCGTTCGACCAGCCCGTCTGTTTGTGGGTGATAGACACTGGTCCGGATCGATTTAATGCCCAATAATCCGTAAAGTTCGCGTATCGTTCGTGACATAAACGCCGTGCCTTGATCGGTGAGAATCTCTTTCGGGATTCCCACCCGGGAGATTAGCTGAAACAGAGCGCTCGCCACACTATTTGCGGAAATATTGCGAAGCGGAACTGCTTCAGGATATCGCGTTGCGTAGTCCACCAGGACTAAAGCAAAGTGATGTCCCCGTGCTGACCGTTCTAATGGCCCGATGAGGTCCATACCAATTCGTTCGAAGGGGACCTGCATCAACGGAATAGGGCACAATGGTGCTTTTGGGTTGGCCGGTGGATTCACCAACTGACATTCACGACAAGACGCACACCACTTGCGTACATTCTCGTGATTGCCCGGCCAAAAGAATCGGGCCATGAGACGGTTTAGTGTCGCGGTTTGTCCTAAATGCCCGGCCATTGGATTAGAATGAGCCGTCTGGAAAAGCATTTCCCGACGGCTTTTAGGTACCAACAACTGAGTTGTATCCTGCTTTGATTGGGCATCTTGGGTTACCCGATACAACTTATCTTTTATGATTGTAAAATATGGATAGGTGAGCGGTTGGTCCGTGTGGAGAAGCTGGCCGTCGATAGAGCGAACCTGATCAAAGGCATGTTTCAGCGTGTCATCCTGGGACTGTTCCAGGGGAAAATCATCGCGCTCTGTGAGGATGGTTCTCTCCAGTGCGCTCTGTTCCCCTGAACCAGTACCCAGAGGTTCCGGATCAGCTTCTCCCAACTGAGCAATCGCCACCTTCCTCTTATCTTTTTTTACCCAAGAAGCATCCGCACATAAATGACCCAATAACTCATTAAACGCTGGCCAATCTGTCCCCAAAATCAGCGGATGCCGGAGGTGCGGGTTAATCGCCACCTCCACACTATGCTTTTGTCCCCTAAATTGAATATCCACAGGCATCACCGGATAATTCACCACTTCCCCGTGCACACACTGTACCTTAACCATGCGGCCATTATCTAATGCCTTAGGTTGAATCAGGCTTTGGTGGATAGAGGTTTGGTTACAGCCTGAATCCACCAGAGCCTGAAAAGTACCCCCCTTTATACTCACGGGTATTTGGTACAGGCCAGCTTGATCGGGGGCAGCTTGCGGCGCGTCAGGGACCCGGATCAGCGTCCCCACCTCCATCACCGGACACCGGTCGATAAAATGACTCGGGTCCCCGCAGCGCCAACAAGCCGGCCCGGGCCTCCCCGCCGCTCCAGTGGCAGGAAGCGGGTCAAGGGATTGGCGTGGAGAGAGAGGCAGTGCAGCCTGGGGAGAGAATCCCCCCCTCGATGGGCCCCCTCCCCGGGGAAGAGGCCTGGGGGAAGATACCGGTTCTGCGGCACCCCCTGTCCTCCACCTTGGAGCTGGTCTCGGTGGCAGATTCCCCCGGTACCTGGGAAGGGGAGAGGGCTTAGGAGGGGGGTTAGAGAGAGAGAGAGAGAGAGAAGCAGATGGTAGGGGTTCGCCGACCCCCGGGCACGCCACCATTTGGTCCTCTGCCAGCTGGATGGCCTGGTTCAGCGACGTCGGGCGGTGGCACTGGACCCACTGCGCGGTCTGCGCTGGCAACCGCGCCACGAACTGCTCCAGCACCACACGATCGATGATTTCCTCGACGTCGCTTCCGTCGGCCATCAGCCACTTGCGGCACGAGTCCCGGAGCTGTTGGGCCATGATGAAGGGTCGACCAGACTCCTCGAGGTTCAGCGTCCTGAACCTCCGGCGATGTTGTTCCGGAGTCCGGCCAACCCGCTGGAGAATGGCCCGCTTGAGATCCTGATAGACCAGGAGATTCTGGACTGGCAGTTGGTGCGCGGCCACCTGCGCCTCTCCGGACAGCAGGGGTATCAGCCGCATTGGCCAGTCCGTCGAGGGCCATCCCCGGTCCTCAGCCGACCTCTCAAACAGCTCCAGAAATGCCTCTGGGTCATCCTGGGGCCCCATCTTGTTGAGAGGTATCGGCGAGGACGAGTCTTTGTACGATGGGGGGACGGCCCTAACCTCCCGGTCTATCCAGCTCCGGAACAGCTCGCGGTCTTCATGCTGGCCTCGGAGGAGCGCCTCGAACCTTTTGTCCTGCTCCTCCTTTATGGCCAGCAGATGCTGATGTTGTTCCTGGTGAAGACCAGCGAGCGATTGGATGATGTCCGCAAATGGCGTTCCTGGCGGAGCCTGCATGGCGGCGGCGATCTTCTTCCTTCCCGGGTTTCGGCACCAGTGTAACGAGGTTCAATATTATATTGCAAGGAAGGAAGAAGACAGGGGTCGGCGTGACTGAAACACTCACTTTTATTTAACACAAGAAACAAATAAACAAAAAGGGCGCACGTAGCGCATTCACCGTGCCACGCACAGCAATAACAAAACGGGACAAATAACAATCACAGCTTCCACAAAACACAGCGTACAGGTGAGGTTCCAGTCCAACTCTCTCTCCCATCTCCTCCCGCATGCTGGCTTATATCCGGTCTCTCCACACCAATCACTGCAATCAGACACAGGTGTTCATCATTTTTCACTTGACCTACTTACTCACCGATCGGCCCCCTCCTTTCTCTCCTGCTACAGACTTCGCAAAACCACGCCCCCCTCGCCACAAACACCTGCGCTGTTTATAACACCTGCTCTGTTTATAACACCTGCTCTGTTCATAACACCTGCTCTGTTCATAACACCTGCTCTGTTTATAACACCTGCTCTGTTTATAACACCTGCTCTGTTCATAACACCTGCGCTGTTTATAACACCTGCTCTGTTTATAACACCTGCTCTGTTTATAACACCTGCGCTGTTCATAACACCTGCTCTGTTCATAACACCTGCTCTGTTCATAACACCTGCTCTGTTCATAACACCTGCTCTGTTTATAACACCTGCTCTGTTCACAACACCTGCTCTGTTCATAACACCTGCTCTGTTCATAACACCTGCTCTGTTTATAACACTTGCTCTGTTTATAACACCTGCTCTGTTCATAACACCTGCGCTGTTCATAACACCTGCTCTGTTCATAACACCTGCTCTGTTCATAACACCTGCTCTGTTTATAACACCTGCTCTGTTCATAACACCTGCTCTGTTCATAACACCTGCGCTGTTTATAACACCTGCTCTGTTTATAACACCTGCTCTGTTCATAACACCTGCTCTGTTCATAACACCTGCTCTGTTCATAACACCTGCTCTGTTCATAACTCCTGCTCTGTTTATAACACCTGCTCTGTTCATAACACCTGCGCTGTTTATAACACCTGCTCTGTTTATAACACCTGCTCTGTTCATAACACCTGCTCTGTTTATAACACCTGCTCTGTTTATAACACCTGCACTCTGTTTATAACACCTGCTCTGTTCACAACACCTGCTCTGTTCACAACACCTGCTCTGTTCATAACACCTGCTCTGTTCATAACACCTGCTCTGTTTATAACACCTGCTCTGTTTATAACACCTGCACTCTGTTTATAACACCTGCTCTGTTTATAACACCTGCTCTGTTCACAACACCTGCTCTGTTCATAACACCTGCTCTGTTCATAACACCTGCGCTGTTCATAACACCTGCTCTGTTTATAACACTTGCTCTGTTTATAACACCTGCTCTGTTTATAACACCTGCTCTGTTCATAACACCTGCTCTGTTCATAACACCTGCTCTGTTCATAACACCTGCTCTGTTCATAACTCCTGCTCTGTTTATAACACCTGCTCTGTTCATAACACCTGCGCTGTTTATAACACCTGCTCTGTTTATAACACCTGCTCTGTTCATAACACCTGCTCTGTTTATAACACCTGCTCTGTTTATAACACCTGCACTCTGTTTATAACACCTGCTCTGTTCACAACACCTGCTCTGTTCACAACACCTGCTCTGTTCATAACACCTGCTCTGTTTATAACACCTGCTCTGTTTATAACACCTGCACTCTGTTTATAACACCTGCTCTGTTTATAACACCTGCTCTGTTCACAACACCTGCTCTGTTCACAACACCTGCTCTGTTCATAACACCTGCGCTGTTCATAACACCTGCTCTGTTCATAACACTTGCTCTGTTTATAACACCTGCTCTGTTTATAACACCTGCTCTGTTCATAACACCTGCTCTGTTCATAACACCTGCGCTGTTTATAACACCTGCTCTGTTTATAACACCTGCTCTGTTCATAACACCTGCGCTGTTCATAACACCTGCTCTGTTCATAACACCTGCTCTGTTTATAACACCTGCTCTGTTTATAACACCTGCTCTGTTTATAACACCTGCTCTGTTCATAACACCTGCTCTGTTCATAACACCTGCTCTGTTTATAACACCTGCTCTGTTCATAACACCTGCGCTGTTTATAACACCTGCTCTGTTCATAACACCTGCTCTGTTCACAACACCTGCGCTGTTCACAACACCTGCTCTGTTTATAACACCTGCTCTGTTTATAACACCTGCTCTGTTTATAACACCTGCACTCTGTTTATAACACCTGCTCTGTTTATTACACCTGCTCTGTTTATAACACCTGCTCTGTTTATAACACCTGCACTCTGTTTATAACACCTGCTCTGTTTATAACACCTGCTCTGTTCACAACACCTGCTCTGTTCACAACACCTGCTCTGTTCACAACACCTGCGCTGTTCACAACACCTGCTCTGTTTATAACACCTGCTCTGTTTATAACACCTGCTCTGTTTATAACACCTGCGCTGTTTATAACACCTGCTCTGTTTATAACACCTGCTCTGTTCATAACACCTGCTCTGTTCATAACACCTGCTCTGTTCATAACACCTGCTCTGTTCATAACTCCTGCTCTGTTTATAACACCTGCTCTGTTCATAACACCTGCGCTGTTTATAACACCTGCTCTGTTTATAACACCTGCTCTGTTCATAACACCTGCTCTGTTTATAACACCTGCTCTGTTTATAACACCTGCACTCTGTTTATAACACCTGCTCTGTTCACAACACCTGCTCTGTTCACAACACCTGCTCTGTTCACAACACCTGCTCTGTTCATAACACCTGCTCTGTTTATAACACCTGCTCTGTTTATAACACCTGCTCTGTTTATAACACCTGCTCTGTTCAAAACACCTGCTCTGTTCATAACACCTGCTCTGTTCATAACACCTGCGCTGTTCATAACACCTGCTGTTTATAACACCTGCTCTGTTCATAACACCTGCTCTGTTCATAACACCTGCTCTGTTCATAACACCTGCTCTGTTCATAACACCTGCTCTGTTTATAACACCTGCTCTGTTTATAACACCTGCTCTGTTCATAACACCTGCTCTGTTCATAACACCTGCTCTGTTTATAACACCTGCTCTGTTCATAACACCTGCGCTGTTTATAACACCTGCTCTGTTCATAACACCTGCTCTGTTCACAACACCTGCGCTGTTCACAACACCTGCTCTGTTTATAACACCTGCTCTGTTTATAACACCTGCTCTGTTTATAACACCTGCACTCTGTTTATAACACCTGCTCTGTTTATTACACCTGCTCTGTTTATAACACCTGCTCTGTTTATAACACCTGCACTCTGTTTATAACACCTGCTCTGTTTATAACACCTGCTCTGTTCACAACACCTGCTCTGTTCACAACACCTGCTCTGTTCACAACACCTGCGCTGTTCACAACACCTGCTCTGTTTATAACACCTGCTCTGTTTATAACACCTGCTCTGTTTATAACACTTGCTCTGTTTATAACACCTGCTCTGTTTATAACACCTGCTCTGTTCATAACACCTGCTCTGTTTATAACACCTGCTCTGTTCATAACACCTGCGCTGTTTATAACACCTGCTCTGTTTATAACACCTGCTCTGTTCATAACACCTGCGCTGTTCATAACACCTGCTCTGTTTATAACACCTGCTCGGTTCATAACACCTGCTCTGTTCATAACACCTGCGCTGTTTATAACACCTGCTCTGTTCATAACACCTGCGCTGTTCATAACACCTGCTCTGTTCATAACACCTGCGCTGTTCATAACACTTGCTCTGTTTATAACACCTGCTCTGTTTATAACACCTGCTCTGTTCATAACACCTGCTCTGTTCATAACACCTGCTCTGTTTATAACACCTGCTCTGTTTATAACACCTGCTCTGTTTATAACACCTGCTCTGTTCATAACACCTGCTCTGTTCATAACACCTGCTCTGTTCATTACACCTGCTCTGTTTATAACTCCTGCTCTGTTTATAACACCTGCTGTTTATAACACCTGCTCTGTTCATTACACCTGCTCTGTTTATAACTCCTGCTCTGTTTATAACACCTGCTGTTTATAACACCTGCTCTGTTCATAACACCTGCTCTGTTCATAACTCCTGCTCTGTTTATAACACCTGCTCTGTTCATAACACCTGCTCTGTTCATAACACCTGCTCTGTTCATAACACCTGCTCTATAACACCTGCTCTGTTTATAACACCTGCTCTGTTCATAACACCTGCTCTGTTCATAACACCTGCTCTGTTCATAACACCTGCTCTGTTTATAACACCTGCTCTGTTCATAACACCTGCTCTGTTTATAACACCTGCTCTGTTCATAACACCTGCTCTGTTCATAACACCTGCGCTGTTCATAACACCTGCTCTGTTCATAACACCTGCTGTTTATAACACCTGCTCTGTTCATAACTCCTGCTCTGTTTATAACACCTGCTCTGTTCATAACACCTGCTCTGTTTATAACACCTGCTGTTTATAACACCTGCTCTGTTTATAACACCTGCTCTGTTCACAACACCTGCTCTGTTCATAACACCTGCTCTGTTCATAACACCTGCACTGTTTATAACACCTGCTCTGTTCATAACACCTGCTCTGTTCATAACACCTGCTCTGTTCACAACACCTGCGCTGTTCACAACACCTGCTCTGTTTATAACACCTGCTCTGTTTATAACACCTGTTCTGTTTATAACACCTGCACTCTGTTTATAACACCTGCTCTGTTTATTACACCTGCTCTGTTTATAACACCTGCTCTGTTTATAACACCTGCACTCTGTTTATAACACCTGCTCTGTTTATAACACCTGCTCTGTTCACAACACCTGCTCTGTTCACAACACCTGCGCTGTTCACAACACCTGCTCTGTTTACAACACCTGCTCTGTTTATAACACCTGCTCTGTTTATAACACTTGCTCTGTTTATAACACCTGCTCTGTTTATAACACCTGCTCTGTTCATAACACCTGCTCTGTTTATAACACCTGCTCTGTTCATAACACCTGCGCTGTTTATAACACCTGCTCTGTTTATAACACCTGCGCTGTTTATAACACCTGCTCTGTTCATAACACCTGCGCTGTTCATAACACCTGCTCTGTTCATAACACCTGCACTGTTCATAACACTTGCTCTGTTTATAACACCTGCTCTGTTTATAACACCTGCTCTGTTCATAACACCTGCTCTGTTTATAACACCTGCTCTGTTCATTACACCTGCTCTGTTTATAACTCCTGCTCTGTTTATAACACCTGCTGTTTATAACACCTGCTCTGTTCATTACACCTGCTCTGTTTATAACTCCTGCTCTGTTTATAACACCTGCTGTTTATAACACCTGCTCTGTTCATAACACCTGCTCTGTTTATAACACCTGCTCTGTTCATAACACCTGCTCTGTTCATAACACCTGCTCTGTTCATAACACCTGCTCTATAACACCTGCTCTGTTTATAACACCTGCTCTGTTCATAACACCTGCTCTGTTCATAACACCTGCTCTGTTTATAACACCTGCTCTGTTCATAACACCTGCTCTGTTTATAACACCTGCTCTGTTCATAACACCTGCTCTGTTCATAACACCTGCGCTGTTCATAACACCTGCTCTGTTCATAACACCTGCGCTGTTTATAACACCTGCTCTGTTTATAACTCCTGCTCTGTTTATAACACCTGCTCTGTTCATAACACCTGCTCTGTTCATAACACCTGCTCTGTTCATAACTCCTGCTCTGTTTATAACTCCTGCTCTGTTTATAACACCTGCGCTGTTTATAACACCTGCGCTGTTTATAACACCTGCTCTGTTCACAACACCTGCTCTGTTCATAACACCTGCTCTGTTTATAACACCTGCTCTGTTCATAACACCTGCTCTGTTTATAACACCTGCTCTGTTCATAACACCTGCTCTGTTCATAACACCTGCTCTGTTCATAACACCTGCTCTATAACACCTGCTCTGTTTATAACACCTGCTCTGTTCATAACACCTGCTCTGTTCATAACACCTGCTCTGTTTATAACACCTGCTCTGTTCATAACACCTGCTCTGTTTATAACACCTGCTCTGTTCATAACACCTGCTCTGTTCATAACACCTGCGCTGTTCATAACACCTGCTCTGTTCATAACACCTGCGCTGTTTATAACACCTGCTCTGTTTATAACTCCTGCTCTTTTTATAACACCTGCTCTGTTCATAACACCTGCTCTGTTCATAACACCTGCTCTGTTCATAACTCCTGCTCTGTTTATAACTCCTGCTCTGTTTATAACACCTGCGCTGTTCATAACACCTGCTCTGTTCATAACACCTGCTCTGTTCATAACACCTGCTCTGTTCATAACTCCTGCTCTGTTTATAACACCTGCTCTGTTCATAACACCTGCTCTGTTTATAACACCTGCTGTTTATAACACCTGCTCTGTTTATAACACCTGCTCTGTTCACAACACCTGCTCTGTTCATAACACCTGCTCTGTTCATAACACCTGCTCTGTTCATAACACCTGCGCTGTTCATAACACCTGCTCTGTTCATAACACCTGCTCTGTTCATAACACCTGCGCTGTTCATAACACCTGCTCTGTTTATAACTCCTGCTCTGTTTATAACACCTGCTCTGTTCATAACACCTGCTCTGTTCATAACACCTGCTCTGTTCATAACTCCTGCTCTGTTCATAACTCCTGCTCTGTTTATAACACCTGCGCTGTTTATAACACCTGCGCTGTTTATAACACCTGCTCTGTTTATAACTCCTGCTCTGTTTATAACACCTGCGCTGTTCATAACACCTGCTCTGTTCATAACACCTGCTCTGTTCATAACACCTGCGCTGTTTATAACACCTGCTCTGTTCATAACACCTGCTCTGTTCATAACACCTGCTCTGTTCATAACACCTGCTCTGTTTATAACTCCTGCTCTGTTTATAACTCCTGCTCTGTTTATAACACCTGCTCTGTTCATAACACCTGCTCTGTTCATAACACCTGCTCTGTTCATAACACCTGCTCTGTTCATAACTCCTGCTCTGTTCATAACACCTGCTCTGTTCATAACACCTGCTCTGTTTATAACTCCTGCTCTGTTTATAACACCTGCTCTTTTCATAACACCTGCTCTGTTCATAACTCCTGCTCTGTTTATAACACCTGCTCTGTTTATAACACCTGCTCTTTTCATAACACCTGCTCTGTTCATAACTCCTGCTCTGTTTATAACACCTGCTCTGTTCATAACACCTGCTCTGTTCATAACACCTGCTCTGTTTATAACACCTGCTGTTTATAACACCTGCTCTGTTTATAACACCTGCTCTGTTCACAACACCTGCTCTGTTCATAACACCTGCTCTGTTCATAACACCTGCTCTGTTCATAACACCTGCTCTGTTCATAACACCTGCGCTGTTTATAACACCTGCGCTGTTTATAACACCTGCTCTGTTTATAACACCTGCTCTGTTCATAACACCTGCTCTGTTCATAACACCTGCTCTGTTCATAAGACCTGCTCTGTTTATAACACCTGCGCTGTTTATAACACCTGTATCCGCGATCGATAGCCTATATGCTGTACGACATGATTGAAAGTCTAAATCGCGGCATCTCCAGAAGCCAGTCAATCAAGTGACGTGTGTGATGATGACAACTTCTGATTCATTATCACAGTTATGTTTCAGTGCAGATGAAAGTAATAAAGCACGTATTCTACATGTAGGCTGATTTTTTATTAATTTAAAAAATGCAGTGTATTAAATAGTAGATTTGAAATGCTATTCTCAGTGTTTTGCATGATCATTATTGGGGATCTACATTAATGCTTACTCTAGCCTATGTTGTAGCAACTCATATTGAAACTACAAATATTAACTAATAAACATTACATTATTAATGTAATAATTAAATAATTTCTCTCTCTATATATATATATATATATTAGTGCTGTCAATTGATTACATTTTCTTACTAATTAAACACATTTTTTTCTGTAATTAATCGAAATTAAAAACATTTGAGTTTTTAATATTTTTATATTGTAATAATTTCATAGTTACTCTGGCATTTTGGCATAATTGTCTGTGTTGTTGTTTATCCTATATATACAGTACAGGTCAAAAGTTTGGAAACATTACTATTTTTAATGTTTTTGAAAGAAGTTTCTTCTGCTCATCAAGCCTGCATTTATTTGATCAAAAATACAGAAAAAAATGTAATATTGTGATATATTATTACAATTTAAAATAATTGGTTTTCAATTTATAAATTTTTCAATTTATTAAAGCTGAATTTTCAGGATTATTACTCCAGTCTATCACATGATCCTTTAGAAATCATTCTAATATGATGATTCATTATCAAAGTTGGAAAAAGTTCTGCTGCTTAATATTTTTTCATAACCTGTGATACTTTTTTAGGATACTTTGATGAATAAAAAGTAAAAAAAAAAAAAAAAGAAGCAAATTTTTAAAAAATAGAAATCTTTTGTAACAACAATATACACTACTGGTCAGTAATTTGGGGTCAGTAATATTCTTTTTCTTTCTTTTTTTGAAATAAATCAATACTTTTATTCAGCAAGGATGTGTTAAATTGATAAAAAGTGATAGTAAAGAAGATTTATATTATTAGAAAATATTTTTATTTTTATTTTGAATAAATGCAGTTCTTTTTAACCTTTTATTCATCAAATATATTAGGCAGCAGAACTGTTTCCAACACTCATAATAAATCAGAATATTAGAATGATTTCTAAAGGATCATGTGATTGACACATGTGACACTGAAGACTGGAGTAATGATGCTGAAAATTCAGCTTTGCATCACAGGAATGAATGATTTTTTAAAGTACATTCAAATAGAAAACTATTATTTTAAGTTGTAATAATATTTCACAATATTACTGTTTTTTTCTGTTTATAAATAAACGCAGCCTTGATAAGCATTAGAGACTTCTTTCAAAAATATAAAAAAACGAATGTTTCCAAACTTTTGACCTGTACTGTATATGTATATATATATATATATATATATATATATATATATATATATATATATATATATATTTAGAAGTGCCATGTCTTTAATATAAGAAAACATTTCAGAATAGCCTACTGCATTATATTGTCCCAAATCCTTGCTTCACATAGTCTGTAAGATTTAATATTTTAATATTAGAAACAGTGCTGGAAGATATATTATACAGGCCACTCTTTTAAGCTTAATTTATGAATCTGGATAATCTTGATTTTTTTTTATTATAAATTAATCTATTTATAAATGTCTAAAAGATTATAAATGATAAATAAAAAAATCATCTGAAATTAATAAATAAAGACTTTCTTCCATCATTTTTGAACGAATCTCTTATTGAGTCTGAATGATTCAATAATAGACAAACACACTTTGACACTCACTGAACTATTGGTGTAACAATGTAATAGACAATCTTTATTTGAAGCGTCATTTACCTATTTTGATGCGTACTTGATGTTTGTCTCAAGTTTGATCATTGATTCTGTGATTTTCCTGTTTATTACTGTGAATGTGCTTTGAAAAGATCTGTACGGTATAAAGCGCTGTAGAAATAAACTTACTTAAGCTGGACTGTGATGTTATTTTCTTCTGGAAACAAACTTTGTTGCATTATTTTCCTGTTATCTCTGTAAAGCTGCTTTGAAACAGTCAGTATTGTAAAAAGCGCTATATAAATAAAAATGACTTGACTTAACTTAAAGATGACTGGACATTTAATAAACACACTGTTTTGTTCTGATTCTGCTGCCTTATTTTATTAGTCATTATGCTCGCTTTCACAGTCATCATAGATGACCTTCAGCACTGGTGATGTTTGGCTTCTGGTTAGCTTGAGGTCATGAAGCAGCTCATCGCTCATCATGGTCGACCTCAGCGATGGCCGATGATCCAGAATGCTGATGTGGAGTTAGCGTAGGTGAGATCTAGATCTGAAGTCTACTTTGGCTGCGTTTACATGCACACAGCAGCTCAGACCACACAAGCAGTTAGCGGTGTATACATGCGCTCGGGTTAGTGAGGCAGAAACCCAGATGCTTTCTCTTCATCCATTATGATGCTGCAATTTACATGCGGTTTCAGAGCTCTAACGCCCAGAATAAGCGGTGCATGTAAACATATGCTGTAGGAGTAAAGACTGCTGAACATGAGAAATATCAATGCCTCTGAAAAGCATAAAATGTATACATATGTTGTGAAATGCTCTGAACTCTCTGTATGGGACTGGGTTTATTGATCTGAGAGGGTGTGTTGTGTCTCGGGTCCCTCGAGGGCCGGTTCTGATGGAGCGTCGGGGCTGCTGGTGCCGCATTCCTCCCGCAGACGCTTAAACTCCTGACACACACACACACACACACACACGCAAGAATTAATGCAGAGACTCGAGAACATGCCAATCTGTGTGAGGATGAAGATCTCAGACCTTCAGGACGCTGTAGTTTGAGGTTCTGGCCACGTAAGTCCTCCAGGCTTCTGCCGCAATCTCTCTCTGCTTATGAGTGAAGCCAATCTGGAAAAGAGTTTCTCAGGTACTGATCAAACGCACACCAACCCCTTCGCCAGACAGCAGAACTGCATGTGACGCTCAGGTTTACCTCTTCATACAGCAGCTCCTCCTCCTGCAGCTCCTCCTGCTGCTGACGGCCCAGAATGCTTTGCTGCAGAGAGCGCACGGTCCTCACCGTGTCTTCGCTGACCTGTCGAAGGCTCTTCAGGGCTTCTTCATCAGACGGGACGGGCGTCGCTCCCTCGGTCAACAGCTCAGCCGAGACCTCGTGTAAAACTTCTCCCACCTGTGGAGCAGGAGCGTCTGCAGTGACGTCACTCACTAATGCTGAAGAGGCTGACAGGTCATCAAGACTTACCTTGAAGTCCAGGTATCTGCGGATGATGCTGAGTGTGACGAGATCTTCAGCGCTCAAACCCGACTGCTCCTCAAACCCTACAGATCAGCATTGATAACCAGCTACTGTGTTTAATCAACATAAACTGCACTGAAGATTAGCGTTTTAAACCGATGACTAGATTCAGCAATTCACTTACATTGAACTGGACTGTCAAATGAGGAGAGTTTAGGAGCGTGTTTGATTATTATCTGTTTATTACCACGTTTGCTCAGGTGTAAATGTGTAAAACACTGTGACCTTACAAGCATTCTGACATGTTATGTAGTTGCTAATATTTAAAGTAAATTTTTACTTGAGAATGTATGCTATTTCAGCTACTGTCACGCTACTGAAAATAGCACAGTCCTCTCTCATACCCAGTTTCCAGAAGATGCAGTAGATGTTTGCAAACAGGTTTTCCCACACATCCCTGACAGCAGAACTGATGTCACGTGAAGATGATGAGGACGGTTCATCCTGATGCCGCTTCACGTCTGAGAGAGAGAGAGAGAGAGAGAGAGAGAGAGAGAGAGAGAGAGAGAGAGAGTCTGAAAAGAGCAGCTTCTCACTTACTTTGGGGAGAAGAAAACAAGTGTATGATGAGGCTTTCTTTGTGATGGTAATGAACTGACGGCTCAATTAAGAAAGTTGCATCTTGATTTCATGCTCACTTTAGCGATTCCCAAACCCTTTCATTAGCTAAACCCCTCTGACAGAATTTTTACTAGAGATTTTATGAGATGTTTGTGTGGATCAGCATTTATTGTGAACTTAGACGCTGAAAACACTGGATCTGTGTAAATGAACACACTGGATCTGTGTAAATGAACACACTGGATCTGTGTAAATGAACACACTGGATCTGTGTAAATGAACACACTGGATCTGTGTAAATGAACACACTGGATCGGTGTAAATGAACACACTGGATCTGTGTAAATGAACACACTGGATCTGTGTAAATGAACACACTGGATCTGTGTAAATGAACACACTGGATCGGTGTAAATGAACACACTGGATCTGTGTAAATGAACACACTGGATCTGTGTAAATGAACACACTGGATCTGTGTAAATGAACACACTGGATCTGTGTAAATGAACACACTGGATCGGTGTAAATGAACACACTGGATCAGTGTAAATGAACACACTGGATCTGTGTAAATGAACACACTGGATCGGTGTAAATGAACACACTGGATCTGTGTAAATGAACACACTGGATCGGTGTAAATGAACACACTGGATCTGTGTAAATGAACACACTGGATCGGTGTAAATGAACACACTGGATCAGTGTAAATGAACACACTGGATCTGTGTAAATGAACACACTGGATCAGTGTAAATGAACACACTGGATCTGTGTAAATGAACACACTGGATCTGTGTAAATGAACACACTGGATCTGTGTAAATGAACACACTGGATCTGTGTAAATGAACACACTGGATCTGTGTAAATGAACACACTGGATCGGTGTAAATGAACACACTGGATCGGTGTAAATGAACACACTGGATCAGTGTAAATGAACACACTGGATCTGTGTAAATGAACACACTGGATCGGTGTAAATGAACACACTGGATCTGTGTAAATGAACACACTGGATCTGTGTAAATGAACACACTGGATCTGTGTAAATGAACACACTGGATCTGTGTAAATGAACACACTGGATCGGTGTAAATGAACACACTGCATCTGTGTAAATGAACACACTGGATCGGTGTAAATGAACACACTGGATCAGTGTAAATGAACACACTGGATCGGTGTAAATGAACACACTGGATCTGTGTAAATGAACACACTGGATCTGTGTAAATGAACACACTGGATCTGTGTAAATGAACACACTGGATCTGTGTAAATGAACACACTGGATCTGTGTAAATGAACACACTGGATCTGTGTAAATGAACACACTGGATCTGTGTAAATGAACACACTGGATCTGTGTAAATGAACACACTGGATCGGTGTAAATGAACACACTGGATCTGTGTAAATGAACACACTGGATCTGTGTAAATGAACACACTGGATCTGTGTAAATGAACACACTGGATCAGTGTAAATGAACACACTGGATCGGTGTAAATGAACACACTGGATCTGTGTAAATGAACACACTGGATCTGTGTAAATGAACACACTGCATCTGTGTAAATGAACACACTGGATCGGTGTAAATGAACACACTGGATCTGTGTAAATGAACACACTGCATCTGTGTAAATGAACACACTGGATCGGTGTAAATGAACACACTGGATCGGTGTAAATGAACACACTGGATCTGTGTAAATGAACACACTGCATCTGTGTAAATGAACACACTGGATCTGTGTAAATGAACACACTGATCTGTGTAAATGAACACACTGGATCTGTGTAAATGAACACACTGGATCTGTGTAAATGAACACACTGGATCTGTGTAAATGAACACACTGGATCGGTGTAAATGAACACACTGGATCTGTGTAAATGAACACACTGGATCTGTGTAAATGAACACACTGGATCTGTGTAAATGAACACACTGGATCTGTGTAAATGAACACACTGGATCTGTGTAAATGAACACACTGGATCTGTGTAAATGAACACACTGGATCTGTGTAAATGAACACACTGGATCTGTGTAAATGAACACACTGGATCTGTGTAAATGAACACACTGGATCGGTGTAAATGAACACACTGGATCTGTGTAAATGAACACACTGGATCTGTGTAAATGAACACACTGCATCTGTGTAAATGAACACACTGGATCGGTGTAAATGAACACACTGGATCGGTGTAAATGAACACACTGGATCGGTGTAAATGAACACACTGGATCTGTGTAAATGAACACACTGGATCTGTGTAAATGAACACACTGGATCTGTGTAAATGAACACACTGGATCTGTGTAAATGAACACACTGGATCTGTGTAAATGAACACACTGGATCTGTGTAAATGAACACACTGCATCTGTGTAAATGAACACACTGGATCGGTGTAAATGAACACACTGGATCGGTGTAAATGAACACACTGGATCGGTGTAAATGAACACACTGGATCGGTGTAAATGAACACACTGGATCTGTGTAAATGAACACACTGGATCGGTGTAAATGAACACACTGGATCGGTGTAAATGAACACACTGGATCTGTGTAAATGAACACACTGGATCGGTGTAAATGAACACACTGGATCTGTGTAAATGAACACACTGGATCTGTGTAAATGAACACACTGGATCTGTGTAAATGAACACACTGGATCGGTGTAAATGAACACACTGGATCGGTGTAAATGAACACACTGGATCGGTGTAAATGAACACACTGGATCTGTGTAAATGAACACACTGGATCTGTGTAAATGAACACACTGCATCTGTGTAAATGAACACACTGGATCTGTGTAAATGAACACACTGCATCTGTGTAAATGAACACACTGGATCTGTGTAAATGAACACACTGGATCGGTGTAAATGAACACACTGGATCGGTGTAAATGAACACACTGGATCTGTGTAAATGAACACACTGGATCTGTGTAAATGAACACACTGCATCTGTGTAAATGAACACACTGGATCTGTGTAAATGAACACACTGCATCTGTGTAAATGAACACACTGGATC